>NC_067484.1:46463133-46780633 GCF_947179515.1 Apodemus sylvaticus | reverse complement strand
TGATTGCCACACTTCTATAGGAATCAGGACAGGATGTGGACCAGCTATGTCAACATCGCATATTCAAGAGAAGGGATATGGCAAAGAGCTCAGGGAAAAGGAGAGAGTGAAGGGAAGTTGTTCTTTTGGAGAATTACAGACCATAAGTCAGTTATGAGTTTGGGTTCAAGACATGAGAACTTCTATCAGAACCCTGGTAGAATCAGAATAGAGAAGGAAAGTAGTCTGTTTAGAGAACAAAGAAGAGATTACAGAGTCAGCAAGTCCCCTGGTGATAATTCAGAGATTGGTGTGAGCATAAGGCCAGGCAAAGTGCTTTCCTCACATGTTGGAAAGAATTAAAAATATACCTATTTGTAGTAGCCAGAAGCTGGAAAGAACCTAGATGTCCTTCAACGGAGGAATGGATACAAAAAATGTGGTATATTTACACAATGGAGTACTATTCAGCCATTAGAAACAATGAATTCATGAAATTCTTTGACAAATGGATGGAGCTGGAGAACATCATACTAAGTGAGGTAACCCAGTCTCAAAAGATCAATCATGGTATGCACTCACTGATAAGTGGATATTAGCCTAGAAACTTTGAATACCCAGGACATAATCCACAAATTAAATGATGTCCAAAAAGAATGGAGGTGTGGGCCCTGGTTCTGGAAAGACTCAGTGCAAGAGTATAGGGGAATTCCAGAACAGGGAAGTGGGAAAGGGTAGATGGAAGAATAGGGGAACGGAAGAGGGCTTATGGGACTTGCGGGGAGTGGGGACCCAGAAAAGGGGAAATCATTTGCAATGTAAATAAAAAAATAAATAAAAATGAAAAAAAAATATTCTTGGATCCAGGCTTAGAAAGCTGTCTGGATTCTGTTGAATTCCATGTATTGACTTAGGACTTATGTACTCATAAGGAGTACATGAGATGGAGATGGAGCTGTATGCATTTCTCAAACTTCTAGAAAAGCTTAATATAGTTCACATGGAAGCTAAACTGATGTCGGCCACATCAGTTGAAAGAGGCAAGCTCTTTGGATGATGGTAAACTTTAAAGAGAAAATCATGTGCTTTGTAGACCTTTTGACAGTCAAGTCTGGTGATTTAAATTTTATTTCCTCTTTGGAAAGTAAATTCCATTTCAATTCAACAGACTTCTGTTCTTACTGAATATTAATGCAGTGCATGCCATTGATAAACATCAAATCAATCCACATTCATTATGATCGACTTCTCCCTTTTCATTGTATACTGAGGACACAGTAAATGCTGTTCAACATTTTAAGAATGAGCTTTACAGGAATTCTTGAGAGAATGGATTGAGTAGTTGCATTACTTATGACATAACAGTCCACTGATAATGAAGAAAGAGATGGAATTGATGCAGAAATATAAAGAAGGCAATAACTAACATTTTGTTTCCTTTCTAAATGTGTAAGAATGCTTTATTCACCCCATAGACTGGTTTTCAGACCACATATCTACTAAGATGTAGGATAGAGACTTATTCTTAAGAGCTGTCTATATCTAAGGCCCAAATCATATTTTTCTCCTGTAAAATCACAAGCACAATAAATAATCTCTGGATTACACAAAAATTTCTGCAGTACTTTTCTATTTGAATCAGGCCCAGAATTTCCTGCTTGGGTATTAAGCATCACAGAATATATCATATTTTAGCTGTATGAACTGCTCCTTCTCAAATCAATTAGATGAGGGTAAAATAGGACATAACAGATACATTTCTTAAACATCATTGTGATGACTATGGAAAGGATTAGGTAAGGATAAACTTAGTGATTATGAATATTAGAACTCTAGAAGGCATTTTAACCCCATTGTATCGAATCTCACTAAAATAGAATAATTGTCAAAAGGTCTAGTTACCATGGTGATACATCTTTAAAGAGTAGGTAACTAAAATCACTCAATTTTAATACCAGAAAATATTGAATACAACTTAAATGATTTTTCTTTTTCAGCAAAAATCTTTTACTTATATAAGAATACTACAAAATCAAGTTTTAGGTGCTAGAACCAAATGATAAGTAAAGATTGCATTGTGAACCATTCATTACATATTGAATATACACACATGATAGCAAATGTACAAATATGCATGCAGTTTCACACATACTCATATACATATAGAAACATACAGACATATACGCATTCATTTACACATAAAACACATTCAGATAAATGCATAAATAGGCACATACATAGTTGTGCCCAATCATACACATATACAAATACATAAATACACAACTTAATACATATATTTATGTGCATATTCATAAACGCCTATACATATAAAATTCATACACACACACACATATACACAAACTCAAACATTGGACATAAAGCATTTAGCACAATGCTTATCCAAGAAAAAGCTTTTGTGTGCTTGAATGGCTGTTTAAAATCAGTACCTGTTCCCTGACTTGCTTTCCTTCTTTGACTTCTAACATGTCTCTATATACAACCTGTTTTGTAACATTCCGTGTTGGATCTTGTGGTGGTCTGGATAAAAATGGCCCACATAGGTCCCCATGAATGCTTGGCCCCCAGTTAGTAGAACTATTTGGGAAAGATTATGAAGTGTGATCTTGTTGAAGGAGATGTGTCACTGGGGTCAGAGGTTTCACAAGCTGACGTTTTTCAAAGTTAGTTCTCTTTGCCTCACCTTGTGGATCAGATATGAGCTCTAAGCTGCTGCTTCAGCACTGTGCCTTCTTGCCTGCTGCCATGTTGTCTGTCACCATGGTCATGGACTCTAACCCCTTGTAACCATGGATCTCAAATTAAATGCTATTTTATAATTATAAGTTGGTTTTGGTCATAGCGTTTTCTAACAAAAAACTGAAAAGTAACAGTGACAGATTCTACTTTCCATCTGCCCTGATTTAATGCCCCTTGCTCTGTTAATTTTCTTTAAGCAGCAAGAACAAAATGTAGACCTAGAATGGGAAGACAGGATTAATGATGGCTAGATGAGCAGACTGTGAAGTAGCGTATTGTTGGAACAGCAAGATCAGGTAGGGATCGAGCAAACGGAAAGCAACAGAGAGGACCAGTCATGGAATGCAATAGCATATTCGAATGTGGTTGCAGGAGGAAGGTGAAGGGTTTATAGTGAAGAGTCTTCCTGAGAGCACTCAGAGTGGATGCTTGTGTTTGCTCAGGGAAGCCATCAAGCTTGATGAGCAATTCCTGCAACCAAAATAGTAGGAAGCTTTAGCAAGAGGCTGTGGTAGAGATGGTAGAATCTTCTTTAGAACTACAGCCACATCGGTCCATAAAGAGCGTGCCTCAGCACTGCCCAAGTGAGAAGCACAAACACTAAACACAGGTGCTGAAGAAGAAAAGCAGAGTCCAGACAGCGTTCACTCTCTACCAGATCTAATATTCTCTCCTCCGGTTCCTTTTATCTGCACCCCCATTGCACTGGCCTAGAACTCACTGTGTAGACCAGGTGGAGATCCAACCACTTCTGCTTTCCAAGTACTGGGGGTGCCATTAGACTTTAAGATGTGCTTGAAAAAAACCTGAGGTGTCAGTTTATTTCTACATGAGTTGGTACTGTCACATCTTGTGAACCAAAATGGGATCTACTAATAATTTCTTCAAGGAAGGCACTGTCATCTGTAAGCTTGGGTGAAGAGTTTTGTGTTGTCAAAACATACATCATTTCAACTTAATGTACATTACAACTTTGAATTAATAGATATGATTGTGTTCGTTCCAAATTTAGCATTCAGTGGAGAGCTAGGGCATTGGATAGATATGCCTGCTGCTAGAACAGTTTGATAACTACTTGGTGGCTGGAGATTTTTAGAGAAAATGACAATCAGTAGTATGCCTTTGAAGGGAGAATGTCACCAGCAGTTGCAGTGTTACAACTGCAGATGAAGAATGTTATCCTTGCTTCCTGTACCTGATAAATGCTTCCAAGTATTTCAACCTTTCAAGGAATCAGTAATCTGAATAAGTTCCCATTCTCTCTTCCAATTTCATCTGGGTTGAGATGGGATGAGCATTGCAGACTACTTGGGGACTGTTTATGGAAGAAAGGGTTTGCCTAGACTAGAATGATGGTATTTTGAGTTTTCTCTCTTTGAGGAAGACTGCTAATAAAAACACCAATTTGTAAAAGAGAAGTCTGGTGCTGGGCCACGGTGGCACACGCCTTTAATCCCAGCACTTGGGAGGCAGAGGCAAGCGGATTTCTGAGTTTGAGGCCAGCCTGGTCTACAAAGTGAGTTCCAGGACAGCCAGAGCTACACAGAGAAATACTGTCTTGAAAAAACTAGAGAGAGAGAGAGAGAGAGAGAGAGAGAGAGAGAGAGAGAGAGAGAGACAGAGAGAGACAGAGAGAGAGACAGAGAGAGATAGAAAGAGACAGAGACAGAGAGAGACAGACAGAGACAGAGAGAGACAGAGACAGAGAGAGAGACAGAGAGAGAGAGAGAGAGAGGGAGAGAGAGAGAGAGAGAAGGCTGGTACAAAGGAAAATGACCCATCAGGGAGCAAATGGGAGACTCCAAGGGCAAAGAATGCTGTTTGACATTTGTTGTTTTAATATCTTTGTTCCCAAGAAAACTGCAATGAGGAACTCAGCATGAGTCTCTGTGACCAGCAGCGCTCTGGATACACCTAGAATAGAAGGACAACTGTAGCTTCTTAAGGACTTCCATTCTGAAGAACATAGGATTTCAGGAATCACAACACAAATAAAACCAAGTATTAGCATTATTGTAAGTTAATATTTTCCTATGAGATTAAACACATCTGAGGTGAACCAATTATTTAAATTTAAACCAAGAACAAAGTTTTTAAAAAGAAGAAAAAATGAAAGGTAAAAACACTATACAGTTTTGAAATAACTTTAGTGTAGATTTTATTATAAATTTGGAAAATTAAGATGAAATAGTATTGTGAACTATCTGTGGATAGAAATGATATAATTATCAAGCATTCAACTAGCAAAATTTGTCTAGAAAATCATCATGAGCCCAGTGGTTGTGATATTGAGTATTAGTGTGTGGTAAAATAATTTTTTAGTATAATGAAATTAGATTATTTAATTTTAATAATAACTAATAAGTCAGCTTGAGGCAGATACCTGGCCCATACATATGTGTACATATGTACACTAAATTCCTATCTTATCCAAGGTTTGTTGTCAGCAAAGCTGTAGTCATAGCAGTCTTTTTCTTTTTGGCCTTTCACTGAGCAGCTAACACATTGAGTGGGAAAGGTGCTTGATCCATTTTTAGTCTTTTCAAACTGAATTCTGAAGGTCTGTGTGACTTCTCAGAGGCTTAGACCTGCGAACACCAAATTCTATGTTTTCTTAGAAATGAATGCACTGTTGGTGAACCTCACATGCCTTGTTATTGTGGTGGTTCAGTAGACTGAAAAGACCCTTGTCAAAATTCTGTTTTCTGGGATGAAGAGCACTTGTTCAAATGCACATTTTACTTCGCAGTAGCTGCTCCTTAGGAAAGCACAGAGATTCTCTACAGAGCACATGGGCTCCCAGAGGATTTGATCTTCTTGTCTGTACATAGAAGCCAAGTTGATTTTCCTATTTTAAATTTTTTTTTATGTTTTTTTGAGATTACAAGATCATAGTCCTTTTTTCATTAATTGTTGTTGCATAAATATTTGCATATACATGTATATTCTTAAATATAACCCACTCAGCCCATATGTTGTTACCTGTATGTATGTTTCCAGAGCTGGCCATTTGGGATTAGATAGCCTGTTGGTGCCCTCTTCCCTGGAGAAGATTTGTAACATTCTTATCATCCCTTTGTTGCTTAGAGTTCTTTGTGCATAGTTGGAGTCAAACGCTCTTTCTTCTTTCAACTGTGGCATGACCGTTCATGTCAGTTTTGTTCAGCTAGCTGTGGGCAGACATGTTGGTAAGACTTTTTGTGTGTAGATTCTGCTGTTACAAGGAGACATAGTCTCACAGCAATCTCCCTGATGAAACCAATGTGAAGATGCCTCTTCTCTCCACAATACTCATATTTGGGGTTGTTTTCTTTCCCCGGAAAAGAGTGGTTGCTTGAGGAAAATTATGAACTTTCTTTCTAGTATATCAATGTCTACTGGCATAGAGAGAATGCCAGTCTTACACAGATAAATTAAGGAAAGCTATGTACACAGGAGTTATGTACCAAATGCATTCAGAATCACAGGTATGAATGTGTGTGTGTGTGTATAAAATATATATATGATATATAATATATAATTTTTCTATGTGTTTCTATCAATATGATCTTTGGAGTTACTTCTAAGCCTTAAAACAGACTAATCTGGGACCATTATCAGGTTCAAGGCCATCACAACCACACACACACACACACACAAACATATAATACATTAAAATATATATATATTTATATACTTTATGAGTATGATAGTTTTTAACATTTTGTTTTATATATATGTATATATACTTTCATTTCTATAGAATATATATACTTTCACTTCTAGGACAAAAGTAAACCAAAATATCCATTAGATTGCACATTCTACCCTTGAGAACTAATGTCAAGCAATTAAATAATATATTCTGCCATAGAGCCTGGAGGCTGTAAATTAATTGCTTAAGGGTGTTTTGACAACTTATTTGTTTCCTAGGATTTTGAAGCTAAACTACTTTTTTTTATTAACAGTTCATTCTATAACACATATAGCTTTTGGCTAAAATTGTGTTTCAGACATAGAGTGTATATTCCAGAATATATATATATATATATATATATATATATATATATATATAATGGCCTTGAACCTGGTGATTCCTTGCCAGGTTAGCCTGTTTTAAGACTTACAAGTAATGTTATTTATGCTAGAGAGCTTTTTGCAAAAATTTAGATATTTTCCTCCAAGTTAATTTATGTTATTTTTAAACTGAATATATATATATATATATATATATATATATATATATATATATATATACACATACATACATACATACATACATACATGCATACATACATCCTTGTGCATGTTAGACAAGCACAGTACCACTGGGCTTTATACTCCAGCTCTGTTTTTTCCCCTGTTTGTTTTTAGAATGGGTCTCATTCTATAACCCATACTGACTTTGCAGGATCTCTTAGAAATGTTCCTGTTGGCTTTTGATCTTTTTCTTTGTTGCATATTTTCTTTATTTACATTTCAAATGTTATCCCCTTTCCAGGTCTCCTTCCGGAAACCCCCTATGCCATTCCCTATACACCTGTTTCTATGAGGGTACTCCCCTGCCTCACCCACCTACTCCTGCCTTCCAGTCCTGACTTTACCCTACACTGGGGCATCAAACACCCACAGGACCAAGGGTTGCTCCTCCCACTGATGTCCAACAAGGCCATCTGCTGACACATACATGGCCAGAGCCACAGGTTCCTCCATGTGTACTCTTTGGTTGGTGATCCAGTCCCTGAGCTCCGGGGCTTCTGGGCATTTGACACTATTGCCCCCCGCCACACACACAGTGCTGAAAACCCCCTAAGCTCCTTCAGTCCCTTCTCCAACTCTTCCATTTTGGACCCTGAGCTCAGGGGGCCATAAACCCTTAGCCAGACTGACCAAAGGGCACAGAGACAGTATCCAGATTACCAAACATAGAAATGAAAAGGGAGATATAACAACAGAAACTGAGGAAATCCAAAAAATCATCAGATCCTACTACAAGAGCCTGTACTCAACACAACTGGAGAACCTGGAGGAAATGGACAATTTCCTTGACAGATACCAAATACCAAAATTAAATCAGGACCAAATAGATCATCTAAACAGTCCCATAATGCCTAAAGAAATTGAAGGAGTCATAGAAAGTCTTCCAGCCAAAAAAAGCACAGGACCAGATGGTTTCACTGCAGAATTCTATCAGACCTTCAAAGAAGAGTTAACACCAATACTCTTCAAATTATTCCACAAAATAGAAACAGAAGGAACACTACCCAATTCCTTCTACAAAGCCACAATTACTCTGATACCAAAACCACACAAAGATCCAACAAAGAAAGAGAACTTCAGACCAATTTCCCTTATGAACATCGATGCAAAAATACTCAATAAAATTCTTGCCAACCGAATCCAAGAACACATTAAAACGATCATCCACCATGATCAAGTAGGCTTTATCCCGGGAATGCAGGGTTGGTTCAATATACGGAAATCCATCAATGCAATCCACTACATAAACAAACTCAAAGAACAAAACCACATGGTCATTTCATTGGATGCTGAAAAAGCATTTGACAAAATTCAGCATCCTTTCATGCTTAAAGTCTTAGAGAGAACAGGAATTCAAGGCCCATACCTAAACATAGTAAAAGCAATATACAGCAAACCGGTAGCCAGCATCAAAGTAAATGGAGAGAAACTTGAAGCAATCCCACTAAAATCAGGGACTAGACAGGGCTGCCCCCTTTCTCCTTATCTTTTCAATATTGTACTTGAGGTACTAGCTCGGGCAATTCGACAACATAAGGAGGTCAAAGGGATACAAATTGGAAAGGAAGAAGTCAAACTATCATTATTTGCAGACGACATGATAGTCTATCTAAGTGACCCAAAAAACTCCACTAGAGAGCTCCTACAGCTGATAAACAACTTCAGCAAAGTGGCAGGTTATAAAATCAACTCAAGCAAATCAGTGGCCTTCCTATACTCAAAGGATAAGCAGGCTGAGAAAGAAATTAGGGAAATGACCCCCTTCAAAATAGCCACAAATAGTATAAAGTATCTTGAGGTGACTCTTACCAAACATGTGAAAGATCTGTATGACAAGAACTTCAAGACTCTGAAGAAGGAAATGGAAGAAGACCTCAAAAAATGGGAAAACCTCCCATGCTCATGGATCGGTAGAATCAATATAGTTAAAATGGCCATTTTGCCAAAAGTAATCTACAGATTCAATGCAATACCCATCAAAATCCCAACTCAATTCTTCACAGAGTTAGAAAGAGCAATTATCAAATTCATCTGGAACAACAAAAAACCCAGGATAGCTAAAACTATTCTCAGCAACAAAAGAAATTCTGGGGGAATCAGTATCCCTGACCTCAAGCAATACTACAGAGCAATAGTGTTAAAAACTGCATGGTATTGGTACAGTGACAGGCAGGAGGATCAATGGAACAGGATTGAAGATCCAGAAATGAACCCACACATCTATGGCCACTTGATCCTCGACAAAGAGGCTGAAAACATCCAATGGAAAAAAGATAGCCTTTTCAACAAATGGTGCTGGTTCAACTGGAGGTCAGCATGCAGAAAAATGCGAATTGATCCATCCTTGTCTCCTTGTACTAAGCTCAAATCCAAATGGATCAAGGACCTCCACATAAAGCCAGACACTCTGAAGCTAATAGAAAAGAAACTGGGGAAGACCCTTGAGGACATCGGTACAGGGAGAAAGTTTCTGAACAGAACACCAATAGCGCATGCTCTAAGAGCAAGAATTGACAAATGGGACCTCATAAAATTACAAAGTTTCTGTAAGGCAAAGGACACCATCAAGAGGACAAATCGGCAACCAACAAATTGGGAAAAGATCTTCACCAATCCTACATCAGATAGAGGGCTAATATCCAATATATATAAAGAACTCAAGAAGTTAGATTCCAGAAAACCAAACAACCCTATTAAAAAATGGGGTACAGAGTTAAACAAAGAATTCTCACCTGAAGAACTTCGGATGGCGGAGAAGCATCTTAAAAAATGCTCAACATCATTAGTCATTAAGGAAATGCAAATCAAAACAACCCTGAGATTTCACCTTACACCAGTCAGAATGGCTAAGATTAAAAATTCAGGAGATAGCAGGTGTTGGAGAGGGTGTGGAGAAAGAGGAACACTCCTCCACTGCTGGTGGGGTTGCAAATTGGTACAACCACTCTGGAAATCAGTCTGGCGGTTCCTCCGAAATCTGGGCACTTCACTTCCAGAAGATCCTGCTATACCACTCCTGGGCATATACCCAGAGGATTCCCCACCATGTAATAAGGATACATGCTCTACTATGTTCATAGCAGCCCTATTTATAATTGCCAGGTGTTGGAAAGAACCCAGGTATCCCTCAACAGAAGAGTGGATGCAAAAAATGTGGTATATCTACACAATGGAGTACTATTCAGCCATTAGAAACAACGAATTCATGAAATTCTTAGGTAAATGCATGGAGCTAGAGAACATCATACTGAGTGAGGTAACCCAGACTCAAAAGGTGAATCATGGTATGCACTCACTAATAAGTGGATATTAACCTAGAAACCTAGATTACCCAAAACATAATCCACAAATCAAATGAGGTACAAGAAGAAAGGAAGAGTGGCCCCTTGCTCTGGAAAGACTCAATGAAGCAGTATTCAGCAAAACCAGAACGGGGAAGTGGGAAGGGGTGGGTGGGAGGACAGGGGGAGAGAAGGGGGCTTACGGGACTCTTTGGGAGTGGGGAAATCATTTGAAATGTAAATAAAAAATATATCGAATATAAAAAAGATTAAAAAAAATCAATAAAAAAAAGGACTAGAATTTACTGCTGAATTTTTAAGTATTATATAAGTACAATACCTTTGAAAGAGATGATATGTAGTATGTTTTAACAAAATATAATCCTATTCTGTATCAAATATGCAAAGTCTGTACTAATTAAAATCTGTCTTGCTCTTTGATCTGAAAGTAGATTCAATAATCTAACTTGTTATCCTGTTATTCAAATATCTCTCCTTTTTTTCTTTAATGTCTTCAGCCAAGACCTTTAGGGGAACTTCCCTTGTCAAATCTTTTGGTTTTTTTAATCAATTTGGAAGGAATCCCTCCATTCTGTTTGAAGATAAGACATCCAGGCTGATTCAGGAGATTTTTCCCATAATTCAATGTCTTTCAGCACGTGTTATTTTCTGTTTATTGGCATTCAACAACTTTAAAGTTAATAAGACATTATGTGATCTATCTTTGGGGATGTTTGTTACCTCATTTTGTTTGTTAAACACTTTTAAAATATGATTAGATCTCTCTACAACTGCTTGTCTTGTAGAATGGTGGCTTCAGAACATAAAACAAACAAACAAAAAAACAAAAAGCAAAAAAACCAAACATTAGAATTCTGAATATGTATTGATAGTATGGCATATCAATATGTTCACATATCTTAATTTTTCAAACTTTATAAAATAAAACATATATCAATTGTATGACATAGTTCTAAGGTAGCATCAAACATAATCTGTAATCTTATTTCAATATATTGCATCTCATTGTGTTGACACATCCTAATTCCTCAAGCCTTTGTGGATTTTTCGTATCTGGAACTATTTACTTTTATAGAATGAATTCTTCTGAAATGTCTTTATTCTAATGTATCTTAAAGACAATATATAAAATTGTAATTGTTACTGAAAAATAACTATTTGTTTGTTGAAAAGTGAAACAAAATTGTATGAGATCCAGATGCAGAATGTCATTGCATTTTCCATTTACAGAAAATAGTTTTCCTTTTAATCACTAAGTCTTTCCTTAACGACTTCACTTTCTTATTTTCAAACTAATGATTTTTTTCTATACCTACTTTATTTTCTCTTTTTATTTTTTCTATGTGAAGTGGTGTTAGGGGCTTTATGCTGACGTTTACCTAGAGGATGTTGGATCAGAATAGATCAAGAGCTTGCTTATTTTTCTGTGCACTTAGAAGTCATTCATTTACCCTTAGATGTGCCACATGAACAGGTTGCTATGATGTTGGAATGTACCTCTGTAGTAATCAATTTATAGCAGGATGCACTTCTGGCAGTTGTAGATAAATACTTTATAATTTGTCTACGTTTACATGATAAGGTGCCAAGGTGAGTGGAGAAATGATTAGGGAAACATTGTTTTTTTATCAACACTGTCAACATGACAGACTTGCCTGACTTGAGTGCATCTATGCTCTGAGTCGACTGCCTTTTGCCATATTTGACTAGCAGCAGCAATGCATGATTGAAAGGGTGTCAGCATGAGGGTGATCAGACCCTATGTATGTTAATGGTGAGAATTTTAGGAGCAAAATTTTTCTCTATGGGACTCAGTTGGCTTGTATGTGACATGAGAAATTGAGACAAGAACCTTTAAAGGAGTAACACTACAAAATGTATTGGCTTTACAAGTCAATAGCTTGGATTTTTTTGTCATAACCATGCAGAGTTTTCAGTTTGTGTCTGTCAAACTGTGGAGATATCTCAGATAAGTTTCCATAATGCTTTTTGGTCATCATGAAAGCAGAGATCTAGACAACATGTGACGAATTCAAGTGTCTGGATTATGTATCAGTTACAAAAACAAGTATAGGACAAGAGAGTAGGAAACCTGGTAACCCAGTTAGTATGTGTTCCTTCTGAGGGTACACCTGTTGACTCAACAGATCAATGTCAGATCTTCTAACCTTTAAGGGAAAGCTATACAAATGGCCTTTCATATAAACTCTCGAAATGTGAAATGTTAAGAACCAATACAATGTGTATCAAATTAAATATTCAGTAGTATAAAACACATGCACTTGAAACTAGTTTGGATTTCTGCTTTATTTCAGTGGTTTTCAGACATTTTTCTCATAATACCTACTCCCATCAGAATCTAGTAATCCCATGATCCTTTGCTTATTCTTTGTTCATATGTGAAACAGATTTCTAAAGCAATATACATAATGCAATTAAGTTTCTGTTTTACCCTATATAGCCGGTTTTGTTGATGCAAAATACAGCTCCCACCTCAAAGATAATAAAAACACTTTATTCTGAGCCAAATGCAAGTGACCATGACATGGGACATGGATTAAGGATGCTTCAATAGCATGCTTTAATGTGGAATTAGCTGCATTAACATTTTATAGTGACATAACAAAAGAAAGTTATAGATCAAAGTATTTACTAAATATATTGATGGATCTACAAGTGAGTGAGCTATTAAAAAATGAGGGAAACTATACTACATAAGTCTCCGGTGCTACCTGAGCTTACCTTTTGAGTTATTAATAGTGGCCTACTAAAAACACATTTTAAAAGGTTTACCTGGCAATTTAGGTACAGAGGAAAGCAGTGTTTGACTATAGGAACTGAAGATATCCCAGGATAATTTGATTCTGGATTTTCAGTGTGGCATTGTTTCTTTTTCTATGTTTTATCAGTTCACCAGTTCATTGGCTTCTACTGCTTTCTGTTTCTTCTAATCAAGTATTTCTATTAGTCAGTTTTGTAGGTATGGCATTGTCTGGACAGTTCCGTTCATAGCTTCCATGTTGGTCAAGCATCACATTTTATGTACACACAGACCAAGTATTTTAAGTCTGGTAGTTTTGGGAAGGCTCATTCATGGGATCACAGAGAGATGAAGGTAGTATGGGACAGAAAACCGTCTTTGGGGGGAAGGATAGTTATTAAAGCCATTAAGAAAGCTTCCCAGATCCTATGAATGTCTGTAGACATCATAGTTTATACATGTTTTTTCTCTGTTTCTGCCCATGCATCTGTCTTAAAATGTAAGTACCAGTTACAGTAGTAAGATTATATCATAAGTTCAAATAATCAAGAATACAGAATACCTCTACAAGTAATGGTAGTAGATGAAAGAAACAGGCATTTTTTTTTAACTCACACCAAAAAATCACACTCTTTAAGCCAGCTAACTATATATAGTTTCTCCCATGTCTAGTTTTTCTCCATGTCATATTTTGTGAACTGTTTTATAGGATGTTTGCTTTATTTGCAATGGTTTATTATTTTTCTTTTTCACAAATTCATGCATGAGTACTGAATCAATATTATTTCTCACCTCCTTTCTCTCCCTCCCATATTTTTTATTCTTAATTACTGTTCTGTTTCTATCACATATACATATATATATAACCTACTAAGTCAACTGACCATTTTTTACACTAGATTTTTTTTAGCCATATTGGTTTTATAGACATAACCCCATACAAAGTTTGGACAGATTTAAATATAGAAAAGGCTCAGGTTTTATGTCCAGATTATTGTAACATAGTTTCAGCTGGTACATTTGCCTTATTATTTGACTACTATACCAAATTACAGTTTAGACAAGTAAAAAGCATAGTCACATTTCAGAGGAAACAGACAATATTTCAGTGTTATTTTAAAATCCTTCCCTCCAAAATGTCCTTTCCCTCATCCACCCAACAACAGTAGAAGACACAGAAACTAGCAGTCAAAATCATAAGAAGCTAGGATTCCATAGATGTGAGTATAGCAAAATCCAATTACATGATTCATAATCACAAAGAGAAATGGAATTCTGGGAGGAAAGATTTCATCATGTTGTCATGTATCTTTCTTTTGTGAGGGTTAGTGGTGTCTAATATTCTAATTCTGGGTAAATAAAATATGGGCTCTCCAAGACCCACTTTTAGAGGTTTTAATTTTTATTACATTATTAGTTCCTACTTATGTGTGCATTTATAGGGCCATGTGCACAGGAATGCAGTCAGGAAGCAAAGAGAGATGAAAGCCAGTGTTCAGCTGGCTTTCTCATTTTCGTGTGTTCTGAAGCCCCAGTCCCTGGAGGAATGCCACACATTCAGAGTATTTGTTTTCACCTCAATTAACCTAATGTGGATAATTCTTCACAGGCAATCCCAGAGGCGTGTCGCTTGGTGACTCATGGTCCTGTCTACTTGATAAGTAATGTCAATCATCAAAATAGCACAAGTTAGCTCTGTATTTTCAACAAAAAAATAATGCAGATAATAATCAACTGGTGATTTGTCAAAATTATTTAATAACTCTATGAGGAGTCCTTTTGAGAGAAATTTAGTATTAGATTAAAATGCACAATAGAATAGATCATTCTTCTAGTGAAAAAAGGCCCACACATCTCTCATAGCCTTTAATTTCTAATCAGTGCAGTAGTCTCTTAGAATCTTTAGCAGATGTGTGGGCCTTTTTTGTGGACAAAAAAACCTAGGTGGCAGTATTGTTAAATATGAATGGGACTGGGGATGTAAGTATATCATTGTTTCAAAAATAAAAATAATTATCATAAAAAGTGCATACAAAACATTTTTTGGGAATTCCTGCCTAGAATCTAGACTTCAAAAATATTTTGTAGTCAACTACTTTGGCTTATAATCTTAAGGAACATTTCATACCTGCTATGAAAATATTGTTTTCTGAGTTGTATGTAAAGCCACTGCTTCTAGACCTGAATTGCTACCAGCCAGCATAACACAGAGATGGGTTTGACTATGTAGCCATGACAAGAAAATAAGAAAAATAACACAGGGGCTGTTAGGCTTATAATATTAGTAATAGTCAATTATTACTGTCCAATAGAAGGGAGGCCATACAACGTAACACCTACTTGAGATTCTGTCTACCATTCCTCTTTATTGCCTCCCAACTCCACCTTGTCTTACAATATAATGGTATAGACAGGATGGAGACACTTGAGTCAGGACACCAGGATGCACCTTCCATGAGTCAATAGGTATGGCAGGACTTTTCACTGATGCAGCTGTGGTTTGGTCACTGATGTTCCAATGAGTATCCACTCACCCATGGTCCTATAGTTAAGCACAATAAACTCATTTGTTCACTATGCTGGACTTGTATAGAATTTATTGCTTTCGTCTGTCATTGGTACTGAATATGAGGTAAGTGAGTATTTATTAGTATCTCTGAAGGAAATTATGTAATGCAACATAAGAAATTATGAATTCTATGTAATCCAGAAAACCAGTAAACTTAGAAGTTCTTAGAAGTTCTAAGTTCTAACAGTTCAAAGAAGACAGAGCTAAAAGAAAGACAAGGGAAAGTATTTGATAGGAACATATAACTGGGCATAATATCTCTTTTTTTAATTTCTTTTTTTTAATTGAATATCGTCTTCATTTACATTGCCAATGATAAAATCTTTCCTGATTTCCCCCCTCCCCAAAGACCCCCAACCCCCCTTTTTCCCCCTGCCTCCACATATATGCCCCTTCACCTGGCAAATTCCCACCTCCTCCTGCCTCAGTTTCCCTTTGTTGGGGCCTCTGTTGAGCCTTTACCGGACCAAGGACCATTCCTCCCACTGATGTCCAACAAGGCCTTCCTCTGCCACATTTTTGGCTGGGACCATGTGTGCCCCTTGGTTGATGGTTCAGTCTCTGGGAGTCTTGGGGCCTCTGGGTGGCCGAAATCATTGTTCTTCCCATGGGGCTGTAAATCCCTTCAGCTCCTCCATTGGGGACCCATGCCCAGTTGGATACTAGCATCTGCCTCTCTAAAGCACCTAAAGAAATGTTAAGCATCCTTAATCAGGGAAATGCAAATCAAAACAACACTGAGATTCCACCTTACACCAGTCAGAATGACTAAGATGAAAAACTCAGGGGACAGCAGATGCTGGAGAGGATGTGGGGAAAAAGGAACACTTCTCCATTGTTGGTGGGATTGCAGGCTGGTAAACCACTCTGGAAATCAGTTTGGTGATTCCTCAGGAAATTAGACATAGTACTAGCTGCGGACCCAGCTACATCACTTCTGGGCATATATCCAGAATATGCTCCTAAATGTATTAAGGACACATGCTCCACTATGTTCATAGCTGTCTAATTTATAATAGCCAGAAGCAGGAAAGAACCCAGATGTCCCTTCAACAGAGGGATGGATACAGAAACTGTGGTATATATACACGGTGGAGTACTATTTGGCTGTTAAAAACAATGAATTCATGATACCTCTTTTTAATAAAGGAGATCATTTTCTTTCCTTTAGTCAACACGGGTAGCTGTGTAGGTATTTGTTCATATGGTCTATGGAGATATGCATCTCATTTTCCAAGTATTGGTTCCTGACAAATAAATGTGGACTTCATCAGAAAGTAAATATAGGTGTCTTTGTGTGTTTGTTCTGTTCATGCAATTTATAATTTATCAGATATGCATCAGTGTTCTCTACATAATGTCACGTTCATTTGAAAAGTTTCTTTCCTATTAACATATTTTATTATTGTCAAGTCTGTGTATGGGAATAGCTTCCAAATATCACTAAAAGATGTGAAAACTTTATAATAAACTAATTTATAGTTCATGGAATTTAATATTAAGGGGAATAATAACTAAGTAAAATTATTAAACATTTGTAATTATAAATATATCATAAAAGATGTGAAAGCTTTATAGCAAACTAATTTATAGTTCATGGAATTTACTATTAGGGAAAATAATAGCTAAGCAAAATTATTAAACTTTTGTAATTATAAATATAACAATTAATACTTCCAAAATTGAGCACTTTGGAGGCAGAGGCAGGCAGATTTCTGAGTTCGAGGCCAGCCTCACCTACAGAGTGAGTTTCAGGAGAGCCAGGGCTATACAGGAAAGGCCTGTCTCAAAAAAAACAATAAATAAATAAATAAATAAATAAATAAATAAATAAATAAATAAATAAACTTTCCAAAATCGAATGATTTATGCAATTCAAAAATGATGTGTTTTATGTTTTTGTTATATATATATATACATATATATATATATACATTAATATCCTAAAATTATATATATTCCCAGTGAGTTAGTGAATATGAAGATTGTACTATTTGTGTTGTTTTAAATAGAAATGGCCCCAATAGGCTGAGATATTTGAATGCTTAGTCATTAAGGTATGGCTCTAACTGACAGGTGTGGCCTTGTTGGAGTAGTTACAGCTTTGTTGAAGAAAATGTGCCCTTGATTGTGGGCTTTGGGGTTTCTGGTGCTCAAGCCAGGCCCAGAGTCATTTTCTCTGACTGCTCTCTATGGATGGGGATGGAGAATACTCAAGCTTTTTCTCCAGCACCGTATCTGCCTGCATGCTTCCATCCTTCCCACCACGAGGATAATGACTGAACATCTGAAACGGTCAGCAAGCACCAATTAAAAGCTTTCCTTTATAAGAGTTGCCATGGTCATGGTGTCTCTTCACAGCAATAGAACACTAAGACATTATTTTACTTAAAATTAATCATTCATGTCATTAAAAATAGAATTTGACACTGGCTAGCCACATATCTATATTTTATACCTAGTTTCTGATAAACTTGTTTCTCAATTCTAACTTAAATTGAAGGGGTACGTTCTAAGTTAGCTGTCTTCTTCCCAATTTCTTTTTACATTAATTTAGCATACACCTGAAGGCTCTAAATTTCTTTGACTCTAAATTTCCATAATTTTGACAGTATAGTTAAGTAAAAATATCGTCTGTATTAGTAAGGTAGCCATATTCTAGATTTATTGAGCCCTCACCACTCAAAGTATTTTTCTATATTACTTTATTAATTCTCATTATTTGAGAATGCTTTATCATTGCCATTTCACGAGTGTAGAAGCTACAATTAGTAACAGTTTTGCACAGTTGGTGGCATAGCCCATGTTTTAATCCACTGTGATATTATGTCTCTGTGCATAGCTTAACTGACATTTATATACCAGCTAGTAATCAAATCAGCAGAGCGCCTTGCATCTGGTGAGGTGTCTTTCCATAAGAATGTGGTTAATATTTAGTTACTGCACATCAGTAAATTTATATATCTTGTAGGATGAAAATAAGGAAATATTTCTGTATAGTATAAAAGATACACTTTTTTTGACCAGACTACTTTACCACCAGTCACTTTACCTTAAGACCATCAATATGTTTGCTCTGATTCATTAGCTAAATGATTATTACCGTATACTTTGGTACTATAGCTCTTGGAGTCGGCTGTGATGAGCTGGTAGGTAGCCACTGGTTGTTTAAAGGTTTGTGCTCATACTTGAGTGATAAGAGTTTAATGTGGTGCTCTCATCCTGACTTGTGTGGTGAACCAAAAGCACTTAGGGAGTGGTAGCTAAGGGTTTATCTAGAGTTCTCTTCTCTTGAAAGTGAACTTTGGAATGAAATCATCTCACTGAAAAGCCTTGGCTCTTACATTTATTTGTGAGTGTGTGTGTGTGTGTGTGTGTGTGTGTGTGTGTGTCTAACCCTAGTGATGGGGATAAAGATATAGGAGAATCCCTGGGGATCACCAGACAGCAAAATTTTTCTTAAGTCCTGAATCCCACCAAAAGACTTTACATCTTAAAACAAAGTAGATGGTTCCTGAGGTTGAATGACTACCAAGTTTTTCTTCTTATCTCAAAACAAGTGATCAGGACACACAGGCACATGCAAACACACACACACACACACACACACACACACACACACACACGTAATAAAGTTATGGAGGATCAGTTTGTAAATTGTTGCAACATAATCTTAGTTGCCAATTTAGGCAGAAAACAGGAAGACACTTCTTCAACACCATCTCCTTATGAGGTTACTGGAGGGAAGCAATGTAAGAGTCCTTCTAAAACAAGAATTTGCCTTGTCATTCAGGGGAATTGAAAGATCTGGTGACTCTTCTGCCTTGGTCTTTAACCTATGTCCTTACACAATGTCCCTAGACCTATGTTTCTCTTGAAAGATAATCATCTTCCTTAGGCTGCAGTTTTCTTCTTACATTTAATGATCTCTTGACATTTTCCACAAGAACATGGAGTTGAAAATGTTGCACCTGTCAGATGTTTGAATAGCATACTGTCAGTCACTACACTTAATAAAGTGAGCAATTTTTGAAATTAGATAAAACTCCCTGCTCCAAATTTTCATTCTGTCATTCTGTGATCTGCACAAACATTCAAAAGAACACACAGATCTATCTTTGTGTCTACACAGATGTAATAGTACAGTGCTTCACAATTTATGCTAATATGCCTGAGATTTTTATATATCTATGTACTTGCCATAAATACATGGTAAGTAGATATACATCAAGGCAGTAGGTATGTTTATTTATTTAATTTCATAAGAGCATCAATAATTGATATGTTTGGTAATGATGATGAAAAACAAACAACGTTTAAGAATAAATGTGATGAATGTGGACTTAAGGCAAAGTTTAGCAACCTTTGTGTGGTAAGGATTAGAAATGCTGTTTATAGAGCTAGAGACAGTGGATGAAGATGTAAGTTCAAAGCCATGATTAAAAACGAAACAAAACAAAGCACCAACAGCAACAGATTAGTTGTTTCTGTTTGTCTTCTTGTGGAGTTCCTATTCCCTTAGTAGATGCAATCCTTCCTCTTACTCTTCCATAAGGGTCCCCAAGCTCCACCCACGAACCAAAGTTTGGCTGTGGGTGTCTGCATTTGTCTGGGTTAGCTGGGGGGCAGAACCTCTCAAAGGGCTCCTGTTGTCAAGTATAGCCGAGTATCATTAATATTGTCAGGGATAGGTGCTTGCCCATGGGATTGGACCCAAGTTGGGCTGATGATTGGTTGGCCATTCCCTCAGTCTCTGCTCCAACCCCCATCCCTGCATTTGTTACAGACAGGATAACTTTGGAGGCTAAAGTTTTTTTGGGTGGGTTTGTGTCCTTTTTTGATCCATTGGAGATTCTGCAGTGCAACAGAAAGTAGCCTTTTTAGCTTTTGTGTAGTCAAAAACTCACAGCTATGAGTCACACCCATTGATTCTTGGGTGCCTCCCTTATCCCTGGTCTCTGTCTCTTCCTGGAGATGCCCTCTACATCAACACACTGTCCTTTGCAGATTTCCATTTATTCTCATGGGCATCTGGCCATTCCTCCTGTCCCTACCTACACCTCATCCTGAATCCCATATTCTTCTCCCCATCCCCTCTACCATGCAGTACCATCCCTGCATCTGCCTCTTCTGTAGGAGGAAGGATTGCAACCCCAGGGGGATAGGAATTCCACGGGAAGAAAAACGGAATGAAGGAATCTGGACTCTTGGGGCACTCAGAGACTGAACCATGAACCAAAGAACATAAATGGGGTGGATCTAGGCCTCTGCACACATATGTAGGATATGTGCAGCATGGCCTCCATGTAGATCCTGGACAACTGGATTAGGGGCTATCCCAAAAGCAGTGGCTTCTTTGTGAGCTATGTTCTAGCTAGGCTGCCTTGTGTGGCCTCAGTGGGAGAGGATGTACCTAGCCTCACAGAGATTTCAAGTGCCACAGTAGCGAGATACCCAGTGGAGGCCCCACCTGCTCAAAGGAGAAGGGGAGGACTGATTTGGAAGGACTATGGGAGTAGAAAACTGGGAGAGGGGCAGTGAGCAGGATGAAGGGTGAATAAATAAAAAATATAATAATAAATAAAAATTAAATTAGAAAAGGAAGGGAACCCACAAGAATTTGCACTTTTAAACTCACAGTAGTTGTGACTACAGGCACAAGATCTGCACAAGTTCAATCCACATAGAATCCTGGCATGTGGGAGAAGAGTCTCATGAAGTTCCACACCTAACCAAGAAGCTGCTAGCAATTGGGCTTCTGGGGTAAGAGAGTCAGTTTTTTTTTTTTCAGGTTGCAATCCCTTGAAGGCTACCCATGCTCCAGTCAGTGGCCCTATACCAATTGCTTATATTGACAACACTAAAGAGATTCAGTGGGTAAAACCGAATACAATAAAGCAGAACCAAACCACTCCAAATGTTATGTGAACCTGGGAGGAAGTAGAGGAATGGAGAGGAAGGGTGGAACAAGGGGGCGTGGATGGGGCATGAATTAATCCAGTTGTCATATGAATTATGAGTATCTTAAACAATAAAGTAATATTAAAAACAGAATCACCATACACAATATTGTTATTGCCTTATTTCCCAAGCTGAACCACTTTGTAGGCAATCAATTCTGTTCTCCTCCGCTGGTTCCAACTGTTTAAGTGTCAACATTTCTTTTCCGAGGTGGAGAAATTGATATTTATGGTCATTTTCTCACATTATTCTTGTTCTTTCCTCAAAGGTTCAGACAGCCTTCAATTTCAGATTAGCAAATGTTTAATAGTAAAGTATGTTTGTAAGTATTGTCCATGTTTTGTTACTGGTAAAAGGAAGATATTATGCTTATTTAAATCAGGGTTATTATATATAACATATCTATCTATATCTATATAATATATATTATATATAACATATCTATCTATATCTATATAATATATATTAAAGAAAAACACAACTCAGAACAGAATGGATGGCAATAAATCAATTTAAAGTGCCCCTGATTTTCCTAGTTGACAGGGATGAAATGTCTTAATTAACCCTCAAGCCTTGCTCCTTTTCTCTGTTGTTATCCTAGGGTTATATTTTTCAGTTCTGTTGGATACAGGCTGGGGCTTGATGTGTGCTGTCTTTCCATGGATTGATTGTGGTTCAACATCCTAATGGCATCTGGCTTGCTACTGACCAAGAGGTGACAATGGAGTTAGGGAACTGACAGTGATGTAAAGGGAACATGATGGCCACACTTTCTGCTTTGGGCTATTTTTATACATTGAACTGAGTTTGATCCCTGACTCTGCACTACTGGAAACCTGCCGTCTTTACCTGTATGGTCTTATAAGCACAATAACCCATCTAATCTCCTGTTGTATTTGGATTCTCTCTCTCTCTCCCTCCCTCCCTCCCTTTCTGTCTGTCTGTCTGTCTGTCTGTCTGTCTCTCTATATCTCTGTCTCTCTGTCTCTCTGTCTCTGTCTCTCTCTCTCTCTCTCTCTCTCCACACACACACACACACACACACACACACACACGCACACACACACAGAATAGCACACACACCACACACAGTACACACACATACCCCACACACAAACACAAATATGCCCACATACACACGCATGCACGCACACACACACACACACACACACACAAAAAAACTCATAAAATCTTTTTTTCTAAAATAGAGCCTGGTTATCTTTCTTGAAAGAAAAAAAATCACAGCCATTTGTCTTCAAACTTCCAAGCCTCCTAAACTTGTAATTTTTTTTTTTTGCCTTTTAAAAGAAGAAATGTAGTACAATGGTCTTCCTACATAGGAAGTAGTTGAAGATTGAAAGTAGTTCTTTGTGGTCTACCTCATTAGCTGAGAGTATGGGTGAGCAGTAGAAACATTATTACACCCTCTTTTGTTTTTGTATGGAACTTTTTCGCAGTATTTTCACCTACGCAGGAACCAAACAGGTCTCTTTTCCTTCCTTCATATGTGTTTTCTACAATCCTCTAGCACGTCACCCTCCCTCCTCTCTCCTTATTACTCTTTATCCAGTGCAGTCATGTTCTTATGTCTTCACCTTACTCTAAGCATCTTATTACATTTGTTATTAATCATGCTCTGAGACAAGAATCTGTGGTTTATATTTCTTATACTTTTGGATACAGTCATGTGCATCAATCTTTTGAGCGTGTTGTTGATTTCTTAAAGTGAACATTAGCTTTGTTGGCTTTGAGGAAATTGACACACAGTCATGGAGATATAGGATGCAGGCATGTCAGGGCTACTGGACGTAGAGTGGGACCCTGTTTCAATTCAAGTGAGTTTCTCATCATTCCACGAGCATGCTAGTGACATGTGTAAGTTAATTAATTCAACATATACTCATTGAGCAGGCACAATACAAAGGATTGTTGCTAGGCAATAAAGATGCAGTACTGAGTAGAGCTAGTTAGATCCCTGCCTCTAGGAACTTAGATTTTACTCCGGAGGACTAAAATTATATAATCACTCAATAAACTGTTTGGTTGTCTCTGCCAGGACTACAGTTAAGATGCATAAAGGGATTTATTGAGTCAGGAACACTTTAGCAAGAACAAATCTTGCTCAGAGGAGAAAAATATGAGAGGACTGAAATTCAGCAAATAACAAAAGGAGGAACATCTATGTTAGGCAGAAAACACCAACAGCCCATCATTGGGATGCAGAGGGATTCCACAGGACCCTTCAGGATATCCATCCTCACTGTCACTGTGAACATCTTGAGGCACATGTTCCTCTATTTTTGCTTAATAACAAATTGAAGTGTGTTCTTCAAGGCATTATACTTTTGTTTTGGAGAAATAATGGCCCTGTTTGTTGAGTTTGAATAATTTGCTTTTATTTTTCAGAGAGTGGGCAGGGAAGAAATAATTTGATTAGGGTCAAAATTGAGGAGTATGAGATAAAATACGAGTGCAATAAACTTAGGAACACGCTTGTTAGAGACTTCTTGGGTTTGGTGATAAGGAGAACTACAAGAATGTCCCAGAAAGTCAGTGCACATCCCTTTCTCTCTCAGAGCAAGGATATTTTCTCTGCCTCTTATGTGGATTAGAACTGATAGAAGGAATTAAGTGGACTCCAACACAGGACACACAAGTATATCTGAGAATGTTTTGTCTCTTGGTCAGACAGGCCTAGATTCTACTCCTGGTGCTATTCAGAGGTAATTTCTCCATCTGTGAAACAGAAACAATATAGAAAGCTCAGTTATTATCTCTGTAAGTCCTAGGTATAATACCTTGAACACAGAAACTCTACACATTAATTTTCCCCTTTTTATTTCTTTCTTCCTCATTATTGACACATTTTAGTACAATGTAGCCATCCATACTGCAAGGATAAGAGCTCAGAAAGTGACTCATAGTTTTAGCCTTTCTTAGCTTTTAGCTGCTTTCACTACTGTACACTTTCTCCTTTTCAGTTGATTAAGATACATAAACAATGCAGATTGTATATAGTGAAGGTATTAAGTACATTGTTTCTATGTATGGATACATTGGGTCATGATGGCCTCCAACAGCCTTACTAACCTATCCATCACCTTACCTGGTTGCCTTTTATTTTTAACTTCAAGACATGGAACACAGATCTATATATAAAGTATAGTACTTTGTATATATTCATATACATATATATTAATATTCATTCATGCATTGGTGAATAAGTGAATATATATTCATAATTCAAAATATTAATATGCATATAAATATATTCATAAAGTATAGTACTTTCTATGTATTCATACATAGAAACAATGCACCTTTGATATATACAGTTTACAGTAAATATGTTGTGTGGCCAACATCTTACCACTGCCTCCACCTTCAGTTCTTGGTAGCTACTCTTTGTTTCTCTGAGCTTCGTGTTTAAAAAAAAATCTCAGATATGACAGTAAGCGGTCCATTTTTGCCAATCGCTTACTTTATTAACTACCTGTGAAACTATAGTTCACATACTTAGTTTTAGATTTAGATGAATTATCTATTAAGGGTGGATAATAAGAACTCTCATCAAATTGCTGTTCAGCTGGCATAGTGCATGACATGTGATCAATGCATGATAAGTCATGTTAGTTTCCCTTGAATATTGCAGAACAGTCAAATTTAAAATTCTGCTTCCTCAAAAGTCACTATGTTCAGATCCAAGTGAACATTTATGTTAGCATTCAGATCCATGCTAACATTTGTTTGTTAGCAAATGCCATTGAATCCTTGGATGAACATGCAATAGGCAGAAAAGGAAATCACATTAGAGGACTTGCAGTTGATACAGAACTAGTAAATGAATGCCTATGGAGACAGCATCAAAGGATTTCTTGGCTAACCATAGAGAGAAGGCACTAGGCTTCTCTGACTCAGTCAGAGAATTCTCTAGCATTGGCACCATATGTACTTAAAATGTACTTAATACTGTCATTCATGCACTGTGATTGTATGAATGAGAATTTTATCAGGAACCCAGCCTAGGATGTACAGAACATCAGAGGACTCACTCATTTAACATTACACAAGATCTTTCTTACTGACTAACTAATCAATCTCTTGCCTCCCTATCACTAAGATTTTAGACAGGTACCCCACACTCCTAGTTCATTGCAGAATGTAAGCTTGTTTTGTCTGAGAAAGGACCCACTATTTCAGTCCAGGTTGGCCTCAAACTTGGGATCTAATCACCTCAACCTTCTGATTGCTGCACCATGCCCAGCTACAACAACACAGGATTTAGTCAATCTCTACAGTTTATACTGATTGCCCAATGAATTTGTGTCTCTCAAAAGCTTCTAATGGCTTTGGAAGTCAGCATGGCTCATGACATTGATTTTAGTAGCAAACATTTATTTCATTTATAGTATCACTTCAAGTTCTTACATTATGTCATAAACATAATAACAGTACAATAAAAAATTTTTTTCTGGCTATGGTGTTGAATTGTAGTATATAAAGTCAGCAAATGTAAATCAGTTAATTAAATATAATATTTATTATTCTTTTATAATTCAGAATTGATTACATTTGTATTCTATTTAATATAAACTAACAAGAAGTATGTTTTCTAATTGTATGAACTATTGTTGAGAGGAAAAAATAAATATAGTTTTTGAGGATTTTTTTTAGTTAATAATAGTTATTCAAATTTGGTAACTAGTATTTTTCAAGAATAGCCTGTTTCATAACTTAGGAGACTTATTATGAATTAATAAATATACAACTTTCTTCGGTTACTAAGCTTAGACACACCTTTTACTTGACTTTGGTTATTTGTACAAAATTGTATTTAGTTCTTTGAAATTTTTGCAGAAGATATGTGGGTTTTATTCTTCTGTAAAATTTCATTCGTTACAAACCTTTCCACATTTATTTCTTGTTGATTTTTAGAGATGTACAGGACATGCTTCCAGTTATAGTGTTGTTAGAATGTACACAAAAAGAGCTGAGCTCTGAGCTCATTTGTACAGCTAGCCAGTTTCCAAAATCATGACTAAAGGATTTTAACTTTCCACAATCATGGTGCAGAGAACAGCTCAGAAAACTCAGACAACTTCTGTCATTTAATAGAAAGCCCTGATGATTTCACTACCTTGTTCAAAACACATTTATCTGAGCAGCAGACCCATGACTCTAATCGAAGTGGCCTGACCTTGGCTTCAGTCCTGTTTCTATACCACAGCAATTGATGCATACCACAGAGTAGTGAATCACAGCTTGTCTTTCCATGTTATAAACATAAATTAGCTTGTGATGCATGTGAAGAGGTAAATGCTCTTATACACTTTTTATAAACTCATTATTATATCCCAATCTGATGCCAATGAGGGTAATGATGACTTAGACTACAGTGTCGATTCCCCAGGAATAATAAATGTCACACTCATGAAATGTTTCCATTCAGTACTAGTAACAATTTCATCCTTTGTACCACACATTAGATTAGAGAGAAACCTAACAGGGTCATCATTTGCTTGTTTCACAATGAAACTATTCCCAAACTCAGGAAAAAGTGTTTCCTTTGAACACATACTCAGCTTATCAACAGTATAATCATTCTAAAAATTATATATACTAACCTGAGTTTTCTTTTTTTTGTTTTAATGGTTGAATTTTTATTTAATATTTATTTTTTACTATCTGTATAGGGAGGGGAATAAAATCTGGAATTTAAAATAAATAAAGTAATTAAAATTCCAACTTTTGCAAGTCCCAAATCTTTAAAAAATCAAATACTTAAAAAGTTTCGTCTCTGGGCTGGAGAAATGGTGCAATGGTTATAAGTACTTAATGCTCTTGATGAGGACCTGAGTCTTCCCAGCATGATGGTTAATCATTACTGTCTAGTCGATTGGCTTGAATTATGCTTATGTTATTATCACAGAGATTCGAGTACATCTGCAGGCCATTTCCAGAATGGATACAATTTTATGAAAAGGAAAACTTATCATGGATATGATATTGGTGCACCATACCATGGCTAAGGGCCTGAGGGGGATAATACAGGGGTAGAGATAAAGGCAGGTCATGTAGGTCTCGTTCTCTATTCCCTTCCTGCCTGCTTGCAGTAATAATGTGAAACGCAGACTTCTTCTCAAAAAGGAGAGAAATCCTAGAACCCATGAGCCAGAATCAATCCTTCCTGCCTTCATTGGATTCTTCCCTCAGGTGGTTTCTACATTGTAGACAGCAATTTCTTTGTTTTCTCCCCTGTGCTTTCTCTTGCCTTTTAAAAACTTCTCTTTAAATTAATTTATTGATTATAGGTAAATCTGACATTCATCACAATACATTGAAGGATTATTTGAACATCATGTTCTTTTAATTAACATCCTTACATCCAAAATTTAAGGTCAAACCCAGATCAACAGCTGAATCCATTTATAAAACCTAGATATCTCTTATCTTTCAAGGCAAAACAAAATCATTTATCCAGACATACACACTACTGTAGTCTTTTGTTCCTTTTGCACTCTGGTTAGTATGATTCTCCACATTAAACCGATCATGTTTGAAATAACATTGTTATAGATATATTCATTGGTGTACTCATTATCAATAAAACAAGCATCCTGAATGGGCAACGTTTGATTGAATGAGGTAGCATATGAGTAATTGCCCAGCAAATCACACGTGAGGAGTTACACAAATGCCCTATTTTAGTAGAACCTGTGCAGCTGATCTGTTTTGTTCTGTTCTTTTAGATTCCTGTTCTTCATTTGATTGAGTCCATAAAATAAATGCAAACTTGATTAATACATGATTCTCAAGCAAGAGAGACTAAAAGTATATTTACTTTTGGAATCCAATGTCCAAAATTGTACTTAATGCTTTATTAGGAAGGATCTGGTATATGTGCAACAGGGAGGAAGAGGGTTTTGAGGCTGTCCATATGACATAGAATAAATACTGTGGACTGGTGTATTCTAATGAGCTCTGTAAAAGTCTGCAAAGAAGTGTCTATACATGTATAAGATTTTTCTGTTTGTACTAAGACCTTGATAGTCCATCACCATGCTTGCTTTAGGTCCTGGTCTGTCTAATACAGCTTTCAAAGAGAGAACACTTCAGTCCCTAGTTCTTTGCTAAAAGATTATTCTTATATATATATTTGAAGAAAATCATAAATTAAGAAATCTTAAGGATATTTACTTATGCTTGTGAACATGAAGGTGAATTTATAATTTCCAACGGAAATTATAACCCACTGGGCAGCAGCTCATCACAAAGTCTGAAATAATTTCTAAGTATTTTAAAGTTCCAAATAGAAGGGGTTCCAAACAAAGGAGGTCTTCATAAAGCATATCCATGAACAGAAAATCTAACTTTTAAAAGTTATATTAAGATATATTAAATAGTTTCAAAGTTTCATTCATGCATTTCTTATGTGTGATTAGTATATCCTATATCAAGTATTTATGGTTTAAAATTATTTTAAATTTTAGCTCACACTTAAGTAAACCTTTAGTCATACAATTGCATATAATTAAACTTTTCTTTTGTATGATAAAAATTAATACCTGTAAGTACCAGAGGTTTCCCCCAAGTTCGCTAGGTTAAATAATGATAATTATTTGAGGCAATGTTTTTTGTACCCAGCTTTCTTTAAATCGAGCCCATTTACATTGTAATCACATAAGTGCATTTTCAGTTTAATTGTGTCAGTAGTGACAATTTGAAGTAATTTAGAAAGGGAACAAAAATAAAATTCATTTCCACGTACATGAAATAAAATATAAGGAATGGTGGACAATGTAGACACAACCACATACACATTCATACATTATTAATATATGAATGAATATATCTAAATATATTTAAGTTTATAGATGTAGCTAAAACCCTAACACCTAAGGGTAGCCATCAGACAAGCAGTCCATGCCTACAGGGTCAATAACCTCCTTTACAACCTGCTTATGTCTAGATTTTCACAAGGTAATGGTTCCTATCCTACTTATATGACTTCTCAAGTAAAAGAAATTAAATATATTTACATTTCAAATTCAACTTAAAATTAATTCTCCCCAATAAATAGTTGTCTCCACATTGGTAAAGGAAGGGTTTGATCTGTAGAGGGGCGTGACGGATGGGCGTGACCTCGTGGGCTGTTAGAGGTTCTTGAGCCATTCAGACACGTGTTTTAGACTTAGGTTGAGGTGCTCAAGGACTTCATGTGCAATCTGTCATAAACTAAGTAGAACAAGAAAAATCTCTTATTGTAGAAAGTATGGGCAACCTTGTTTATAACGTGAGAACTACTATAATTATACATCCCATTGATATAAGATGGCATGTTCTGTGTGTGGAAACCAGCTTATCAAAGTATTTCACATGATTAACCTTGCATGAATATGGAGAAAAATGCAGACCTAATAATGTCAAAAAGACTGGGTCTACTGTATTTTATTTACAACTGATTAAAATGCAATATGAGAAAATGAGGTATTTGAATTAAGGTATTATCATTGGTTTATCTGTTTTACACTAAGTAAAAATAGTTGTTTTCTATGCATATATATGTACATCACACACACACATTCACACCCACGTGTGCACGCATGCGTGTGCGCGCGCACACACACACACACACACACACACGTATGAAAAAATAAGACTTGGAAGAGGAAACTGGGAGAGCTGTTAGCAGTGGTTCTCATCCTTCCTAATGCTATGATTCTTTAAAACAGTTCTTCATGAATAAAATTATGTTGTTGCTACTTCATGACTATAATTTTGCTATGTTATGAATTGTTTTTTATCTTAAAAAAAGATTTATTTTCACTTTTATGTGTGTGTGTGTGTGTGTGTGTGTGAGCCCAAACAATGGTGCTAAAGAAATATTTGAAAAAAAATAGCCAAAGTTACAGAGATACCAAACTTCAAATCTGAGAAGGCCATACACCCGAGAGAAGAAAAAATACAAAGCTTAGGGTGCTCAAAGCTGAAATCCTGTAGGTGGCCTGGGCAGGGTGGCAGTGATGGCTGACGTGCTGTGGGGATCCTTAGCCTTGGTTTTCATGGCTTACCTTCTGACATCAAGTCTCACTTGTTGAAGTCTCACTTTGTGGTCAGTGGAGCAGAGTATATAACCAGCTTCTACAGTGGCTGAGGGGTTCACATGGGTAGATGCTGCTGTCTGGGCCAAATCTGTCCTTAGTGATTTTCACTATGGAGAGAGAGGTGTGTTAAATGTCAGAGTCTTTGATGTAACCGTGTTTGTATTGGCTACTCCAGCTTCATTAGTTTAGTCTCCTATACATCTATGCTCTGCCCATACATACTCATGCATGTGGAAAAATTTAATCATGTATGTATGTATGTAATTGTATGTTTCATGTGGGTGTGCATACATATGTATATAAGCCTTCATGTGTTTACATGTGTGTATAGTGTTTATATGTTTCATGTGGCTGTGCACACATATGCATAGAAGTTTATGTGCATGCAGGTGCCTTCTTCGGCAGTTCTACTCTGTATGTTTCTGAGGCAGAGTCTCTCACTGAGCCTGGAGCTCATTAATCCGGCCTGACTGGCTTAGCCAGCAAGGCTTGGGGATTATCACATCTCTTTTTCCTCAGGACTGGCATCACCAATGTGACATGCTTCTGTGAAGGTCTGGGAATTCGAACTCAGTTCCTCATGCTTCTGTGGGAGGTACTTTACCGACCCAGTGTAAATATCTGATATGCAGGATATATGGCCCCCAGAAGGATTGTGACCCATGGGTTGAGAGCCACTGCTTTAGAACCATTTCTTATACTTACTGGCTGGGCATTTTCTAGCTAATCTTTCTTTTATATAAGAAGTAAAACTTGTACCTATAACATAAAGCATTCTCTGATGTAAGAAAGTAGGTCCTTTTTGATAAAATTGCTTTAATTCCACCATATATTTAAAGACCTAGTACTCATCTTCTCAAAGCCCAATTCTGCTAAAAACCTTATTCTATTTCATTGTTTTGAGCAATGGGCTAATTATACTTGCAATTAAACTTACAATTATTTCATGCATGGATTTCTTTCACAGTATTTTGACATTTCAATTTTATTTCAAATGGTCCTGCTCCCCCATGAATTTTGACAAGGTTGAATTGCACATCGCACATGCATTCCGTGAGAACATAGTAAGGCCAACTAGGTTGTATCCTCTATTACCCACCCCAGGATGTCATGAGAACATTTGATTACCTGACATTCCTGAGTTTTATATATTATGTTGGTACTCGCTTTAAAGAAAATTCTGGAACCTTTTGGCCTTCTACTCCTTAATAGTATCTTTGAAAGAGGAATGTAATTCATGAATGAACATATCTTTTGACAGTGATTTAAGATATGGTTATGTAAATATATGAAAAAAACAAGACATGGAGAAGCATTGATCAGAGTGTAGTAGAGATTTGTTGTCTGTACATATGAGGCCCTCAGTCTAGATTGGTTGCAGCCTTGCAAACAATTGCATCTTACAGAGCAGTGTCTGGAACTAGAGACAGGTGACTCAACGGCTCAGTGACAACCAGTCTGGAAGAAACGGGGAGTTCCCGGTTTTGAGAAAAACTCGGTGTCATAAAATAATGTGGGGGAATAATAGAGGCAGACATTGGATGTGAACCTCTGGTTTCTTTATGATGTTTTGCATATGAGTGTGTTTGCACACACCTGTACACATTCATAAATAGCACACATGTCATAAAGAAAGAGAAACGGCTATTATTTTTTATCTTAACGGTGATTCATTTAAAAGTGGGCCCATGCATTTGTTTTAGAATTTAGAAGTTTCAAAGGAGCATGAACTTTGTGCTACAACTTTTCCACAGCAACACTCATGCTTTCTTTCCCCTGGGCAGTAACAACTGTCAAAGCTTTCCTGGAGTCTAGAAGGAATTCTCTATGAATTCAGTCAGCGAAGTCCTTTACTGCAACCTAGCCAGTGTTATTCTATTTCTGGTTTCACTATGATCTTTGTTATAGTGCTCTTAAGTTGACAAAAAAAGAGTTATTTTCCTACATGCTCTTGAATTTTTCTCATTTTTTATTTTTCATTTCATATTTTTTTCATTTCTAAGGCATATTCAATTCCTGTACAGATTTAAAGTATACAGACTTTCTACATTTTGTTTTGGCCTTTCTTGTTAGGCAGACATGCTGTGTTATACTTTTATAGTTATAATAGCTTATAAATGGATATAGAGGACTAAAACTATTTCCCAAAATCCAGCATTTCACACTAACATTTCAATCCTGAAGTGATACTTGCAGATCTATTAATAGTAAATTGGAAAATTCAGATGAAAAAAATTAATATATACCCTATCTATGTGACTGAGTTTGTGCTTTTGTCTTTATGACCCGTGCATAGGTTTCTTGCCTAGAGTCCTGGTAGCCCGCTGACCTCCCAGTACTTATTGCCCAGGGGAGTGGACATTGGTGTGGTTCTTCATTTTGTCTTCCTGGCTGTCATGGAGATCCATTCACTGAATGAGAGTGCTGTCCTGGAATTGAGTTCGCAGAGGCCACGCTTTCAGAAATAGACATTTTCACCTTTTATGGATCAAACTTTTGTAACAATAGATTGATCAGTTTAGTGCAAGGTCATATTCATCAATACCCACTCCATTCCCCATGCAACACTCCCCAGCCATATCCATGAACAAGCCTTCAACAGAAGGTCCATCACCTGTGAGAATTTATTCTTGTTAATCACAATTTCAAAAAAAAAGAACTTTATAATAAGAGACTTAAAAATCAAAACAGCCCTAAGATTTCATCTTACACCAGTCAGAATGGCTAAGATTAAAAATTCAGGAGACAGCAGGTGTTGGAGAGGGTGCGGAGAAAGAGGAACACTCCTCCACTGCTGGTGGGGTTGCAAATTGGTACAACCACTCTGGAAAGCAGTCTGGCGGTTCCCCCGAAAACTGGGCACCTCACTTCCAGAAGATCCTGCTATACCACTCCTGGGCATATACCCAGAGGATTCCCCACCATGTAATAAGGATACATGCTCTACTATGTTCATAGCAGCCCTATTTATAATTGCCAGATGCTGGAAAGAACCCAGGTATCCCTCAACAGAAGAGTGGATGCAAAAAATGTGGTATATCTACACAATGGAGTACTATTCAGCCATTAGAAACAATGAATTCATGAAATTCTTAGGCAAATGGATGGAGCTAGAGAACATCATACTAAGTGAGGTAACCCAGACTCAAAAGGTGAATCATGGTATGCACTCACTAATAAGTGGTTATTAACCTAGAAAACTGGAATACCCAAAACATAATTCACACATCAAATGAGATACAAGAAGAAAGCAGGAGTGGTCCCTGGTTCTGGAAAGACTCAGTGAAACAGTATTTGGCAAAACCAGAACGGGGAACTGGGAAGGGGTGGGAGGGAGGACAGGGGAAGAGAAGGGGGCTTACGGGACTTTCGGGGAGGGGGGGGCTAGAAAAGGGGAAATCATTTGAAATGTAATTAAATTATATCGAATAAAAAAATAACAATAAAAAAATTAGAAATTCACTGAACCTTCTTTGAATAGCTATTCAGAAAAATAGTTAATATTTAAGTTCTTACAACTTTACTATAATATGTACTGTTTACTGGGATCACATGTTTTTTTAAAAAAAAACTATTTTTTGAGTTTATTATGTCATAAAAACTATTTAAGAGACCGAATAATGAGGTAACCACACACACTCTGGCTAAATACAATTTAATAGTAACTATGTATAAATCAGGGACTTGTTTTAGTTTACTTTCTGTTCCTGTGATAAACTCCATGAACAAAACAACTCAAGGCTTGTTTCTGGCTTAGATGTCCATATCTAAGTCCATTGTGGAGGGAAATGGAGGCAGGAGCTGAAGCAGAGGCCATGGAGGAATGCTGGCTCCTGACTTGCTTTCTCTGGCTTATTTAGGTTGCTTTCTCATGTAGCCCAGACCAACTGTTCAGTGGTGTCTTTGTGCACAGTTAACTGGCAACTCCCACATCAATCAATCATCAAGCAAGAAAATGACCCATAGAGGTGACCACAGGTATCAATGAAGAAGGGAATTCTCCACTGAGGTTTCCTCTTCCCAATTGACTCTAGCTCATGACATATTGACAAAAACTAACCAATATATGTCATGTTATATTCCTTTCCAGACTGAGTTTAAAAAAAAAAAAAGTTGTTTTTTTTGTTTTGTTTTGTTTTTGTTTTTGTTTCAAGACAGGGTTTCTCTGTGTAGCCCTGGCTGTCCTGGAACTCTAAAAAAATAGTTTTAAAAAACATTTGAAAAATGTTTTAAAATTATCATCCTCACATGCCATAAATTGGCTCTAGCTCATGACATATTGGCAAAAACTAACCAGTATATGTTATGTTATATTCCTTTCCAGACTGAATTAATATAATAGTTTTAAAAAACATTTGAAAAATGTTTTAAGGTTATCATCCTCACATGCCTTAAAAATTAGGGTTTTCCTATGTAAGCATACCCTTATTTTCTTGATTTGTAATCGGGTGAATTCTTTACAAATGTGATATTTAAATAAATTGTAGTTCGTTCCCTCAAAAGTTCAAGCTTTATTTCATACAGTATAGAGACAGAAATGACATTGATTTTCGGAAAGAAAATAAATATACTGTGAAATCTTTTCTAAAAATAAAAGGTCCATTTCCAATTTTTAGGACAGAAGTTTGAATACAATTAAACGGATAAACTTGGACTCCCATTTTTTCAAGTGTTGTTAATTGATTGCCTAAATGAGACGAACAGATGTTTATAAACTGCAGTGCAGTTACTTATTTGCATATTCTTCATCAACTAAGGTCTGTAAAACCCAGGCAAACTGAGGCACATAAACAATAAGCAGGGATTGAAAATGCCAAAATATGCTCTTCCCAGGCTGTTTTGTTTTGTTTTGGTTTGATTTGGTTTGGTGTTTTTGAGAAGTACACCTCTCCTTCTTCCACCCAGAGAGATTTCAGATCAACTAACGGGGCTGAGACAGAACTCTCAAAACATTTATAGAATTTTCATAGGTAAACAAGACTAAGAAGAAGCTGGTGAGGATTAAGCATGCTGTGGAGCAAGGGGTGAACTTTCTGTGACTGTCTGTAATGAAGTCTGCACAGTATTTATGGAAAATAGCATTCCACAAAGGCAGCAAGAGAAAGGTAGTTGGGAAAATGCGATTTTTATAGCTAAATGCAAACACCATATAAAGACTAGACGCTTCATCTCGGTTTTCTCATATTGCCTACAACCTAATCAAAGAAAAACACTTGTAAGTAGAAAATATTGTTCAATATTTTGGTATTTCATCCATATCACATTTTTATTATTAGTAGTGAAAAGATAATACAAAGTGGAAAACTACACATTCTTTTGTAATGATAGATTATATCAAGCCAGAAATATATTTTATTAACTGTGATGTTGTTGCTTTGTAGCTGACATTAAGTCTCTGGTAGATGAGATTACCTTGTCAGAGCCAACCATCTCAGGAGAAATTTTGTAAAACAAATTCAGCACATTTTAGGAAAGCTGTCAGGTATTTTTGGAATGCCGCTGTTGCAATTCTTGGGAGATATGATAGACTATCAAACTATCTCTGCAAGATGAAATTCCCATCCATTTGATGTCTCAAGTAGCAGTGACTTAGCCTTGGTTGTATGAGAATCACTCGGTTTAGTCATACACTCTCAGTTTGCTTCTTGTTCCCACCCCAATCTGTTTTGAAGGGTTATTTGCTTACTTTTTGGTCAATAGATATTTATAAACATTTTGTAAATTAAATGAAGTTTTTCTATTGAATGCTTATAAACACTTTTCTTGAGGCAGTGCTTTGCCATGCTGCCCAGGTTGACTTCAAATTTTCCTTTCCCCTTGCTCGGTCTGGGAGTAGCCAGATGCTGTAATTACAGTCACCTGCCATTGTACAGGCCCATTCAGAAAACACTTTTCAAAAATAAATTAATGAGTTTTATCTTCCATTATCTTCTAAGAGTTTTATTTTTAAAATGATTTATTTTTTAGTCTAGCGATTTGTGTAGATTCAAAACATGGTTACATGGTGGACACATTGTAAAAACATCTGAACAAATGCTCTGGGGGAGACACACTCACTAAGACTGCTAGTTTAGTTTTAACAGTGACATGAATATAGGGTTTTGTATGTGATATGTAGTTTTCTGTTGTAGACAGAAAAACTAGAATCAGAAACACTCCTACTCTTTGGAGAGCATGGACACAGTGTGTTTACTTAGTAAGTATTTACTGCCTTGGAAGAAATAACAAAATAAAATTCATGGTCTCTGAAAGCCTACAAATTTTATGAAGGGGACAAGCATACTACAGGACCTGAGAAAATATCCAGTGAAATAGAAGTCTCTAAAGAGTGGTACAAGCAGAACATTACTCTGCAAGGAACAGCAGAAAAGTATGGTGGTATCATCATGAAAGAGATGCAGTGTGGTCAGGCATTGGCTTGACAGAAAGTCCTTGACAGATGTCAGAACAGTGTTTCAAAATAAGAGGGTCTGCCTGTAAACAGCAGCTAAGGGCAAATATAAAGAAGCAATTAGAGATTAAACTAAGTTGTTGGTGTGTCTGCTTTGAGACAAGTAATGGGAATTTCAGGTGAAGAAAAGTTTTGGTGTGGACAAATATAGAATTGTGACAGTTTAAGTGTTCAGGGATATCTGGTATGATGATGCTTGCCTGAGAAATTCATGAAGGGTAGAAACAAACTGATGTTTAAGCCTGCCTATTATATATAATATAAGATACCATTTCAGAAAAAACATCCCAGCTGTAAGAATTGGATTCAACTTAAGTGCACTTTATTAGGGAATTAGGTTGTAATTCATATTGTTCATATTGTTCATTATCAACTGCAAAGGAAGAATATTTTTCTGTTATTAAAATAAAACTCTTTCTCAGAAGTCCAGCAGGCATATACATCTAACAGTGTTCCCTGCATACCCGTGATCAGTAGATGCAGACAGAGAAGATAGAATTTATGGAACTATCTTTTGCCACAGAGTTCTAATCCTATAGCTTCCTCTTTTTTTAGTGAATATAATCTTCATTTACATTTCAACTGCTAGAAACTTTCCTGGTTTCCCACTCCCTGAAAACCCTCAACCCCTCCTCCTACCCCCTGCCTCCAAGTATATGCCCCTCCACCTGACCCACTCCTACCTTCCCCCCACCTCGATTTCCTTTCGTTGGGGCATCAATTGAGCCTTCACAGGACCAAGGACCTCTCCTCCCACTGATGCCTGACAAGGCATTCCTCTGCCACATTTTTGGCTGGAACCATGTGTATGCCTTGATTGATGGTTTAGTCCCTGGGAGTCCTGGGGCGTCTGGGTAGCAGACCTCATTGTTCTTCCCATGGGGCTGTAAACCTCTTCAGCTCCTCCAGTGTGCTCTCCAACTCCTCCATTGGGGATCCCACGCCCAGTCCAATGGTAAGCTGCTAGCATCTGCCTCCATATATGTAAAGCTCTAGCAGGGCCCCTCCTGAGACAACCACAACAGGCTCCTTTCGGCATGCATTTCTTGTTGTCTATAATAGTATTGGGGTTTGGTGACTGTTTATAGGATGAATCCCGATGTAGGGCGGTCTCTGGGTAGCTTTTCCTTCATTTTCTGCTCCACACTTTGTCTCCATTATTGCTCCTGTATTTTGTTCCCTTTCTTAAAGGAACCAAAGCACCCCTTAACATGCTTAAAATGGAGGTGGAGTAGAATTATCATGGGAAACACTTTGATTTCCAATAGGGAACATAAGGACACATTGAAAAGGCAACCGATGATGTCTCCATTAGGTTCCTCCCACTATGGTTCAAGGAAGCCTGTGGAGGAGGAGGCAGAAAGATTGTAGGAGCAAGAGGGGATAGAGCACACCAAGGAAACAAGGCCTTCTAGACATCATAGGGCCAGATAACATCTTAACTCACAATTGTGACAGCATTCATAAGGAGTGCTACGGCCAGGACAGGTGGGTGCTGGTGCTGAGAGGGGAGTGGACTCAAGCCCCAATCCCTAACCTAGAAACTATCTCCAGTTGAAACTATCTCACAAATAAAAAAAATAGTTTCCTCCAACAGAGTCTCTCTGGATATACAAACCACTCTTACAGATAGGCCCCATGTCCAGCATTATACAGCCAAGACAACATGAATTCAATGGTATTTTTGGAGGTTTTCTTTTCTTTTTTCTTTTCTTGTCCTTTTGTATAATATTATCGTTTCTGGTTTTCTGTTTATATGGGATTTCTGTGTTTGTCAATGTGTGGATCTCTGTGTCTCTATGTGTTCTTGTACTTCTTTGCATCTTTGTTTTTCTGTTTGTTTATTTTGTTCTTTCCAGGGTTTTTGTTATTGTTATTGTTATTGTTTCTTCTTCTTCTTCCTCTTCCTCTTCCTCTTCCTCTTCCTCCTCCTCCTCCTCCTCCGCCATTTTTTTTAATAACAAAATGCAAGAAAGAATATAGATTTGGAGATGTGTAGGGTAGGAAGGACCAGAATATTAGAGAGGGCTGACATCATAAAAGGTTTTCTTTTAAGGATCCAGCTATTAACAAAATGACATAAACATTTATTACAAGGTTGAGATCAAAGACTAATGTCATTTTAAAGGATTGGCAGGATACTTTAAAGAGAAGGACTGAGGAGTGGAATCAACAACAAGGCATGATCATACCTTAAGAGAGGGTGATGTATATAATCATTTCTTTTCTGTTGCTGTGGCAGAGCCTTGTGATCAGGACAACTTATAGAAGAAGTAATTTACTTTGCTTTCAGTTTTAGCAGCTTAGTGTCTATAAAGGCTGAATGAGTATGGCAGTAGGTAGAAGTCATGGTGGCAAAAACAGGAGGCACAGACCTTGAATTGCAAACCTGAAGGAGAGAGAGGAAACTAGAATTATCTAAGGTCTTTTCATCTCAAAGCCAGAACCAAGTGATATACATCATCTAGCAAGGACACACACTCTACATCTTCCCAAACAGCTCTACCAACCTGTCCTAAGGGGTCAAATACTGAAGACTCTAGGAGACATCTCATTTAATCATCTCAATTATTGTCGGTTCATCTATTTTGTTGGGAAAAATACAACAAAGAATGCTATTTAAAACAGCTGTTCTATGAAGTATTGTACTTTGTATTTAAATAATACGAAAATATGGAAAGAGCTCTCTTACAGGCATTTCTAGTTCATAAGTATCTAACTGAAGTCATTTGAAGGTGACCTGTCTGGAATATCTAACGCATCTTTGTCCACACACTTGTAGGAACATCAAGAAGTCTGGGTCTCCCATGCTCATGGATCGGTAGAATCAATATAGTTAAAATGGCCATTTTGCCTAAAGCACTATACAGATTCAATGCAATACCCATCAAAATCCCAACTCAATTCTTCACAGAGTTAGAAAGAGCAATTATCAAATTCATCTGGAACAACAAAAAACCCAGGATAGCTAAAACTATTCTCAGCAACAAAAGAAAATCTGGGGGAATCAGTATCCCTGACCTCAAGCAATACTACAGAGCAATAGTGTTAAAAACTGCATGGTATTGGTACAGTGACAGGCAGGAGGATCAATGGAACAGGATTGAAGATCCAGAAATGAACCCACACACCTATGGCCACTTGATCCTCGACAAAGAGGCTGAAAACATCCAATGGAAAAAAGATAGCCTTTTCAACAAATGGTGCTGGTTCAACTGGAGGTCAGCATGCAGAAAAATGCGAATTGATCCATCCTTGTCTCCTTGTACTAAGCTCAAATCCAAATGGATCAAGGACCTCCACATAAAGCCAGACACTCTGAAGCTAATAGAAAAGAAACTGGGGAAGACCCTTGAGGACATCGGTACAGGGAGAAAGTTTCTGAACAGAACACCAATAGCGTATGCTCTAAGAGCAAGAATTGACAAATGGGACCTCATAAGGTTACAGAGTTTCTGTAAGGCAAAGGACACCATCAAGAGGACAGATCGGCAACCAACAAATTGGGAAAAGATCTTCACCAATCCTACATCAGATAGAGGGCTAATATCCAATATATATAAAGAACTCAAGAAGTTAGACTCCAGAAAACCGAACAACCCTATTAAAAAATGGGGTACAGAGTTAAACAAAGAATTCTCACCTGAAGAACTTCGGATGGCGGAGAAGCATCTTAAAAAATGCTCAACTTCATTAGTCATTAGGGAAATGCAAATCAAAACAACCCTAAGATTTCATCTTACACCAGTCAGAATGGCTAAGATTAAAAATTCAGGAGACAGCAGGTGTTGGAGAGGGTGCAGAGAAAGAGGAACACTCCTCCACTGCTGGTGGGGTTGCAAATTGGTACAACCACTCTGGAAAGCAGTCTGGCAGTTCCTCCGATAACTGGGCACCTCACTTCCAGAAGATCCTGCTATACCACTCCTGGGCATATACCCAGAGGATTCCCCACCATGTAATAAGGATACATGCTCTACTATGTTCATAGCAGCCCTATTTATAATTGCCAGATGCTGGAAAGAACCCAGGTATCCCTCAACAGAAGAGTGGATACAAAAAATGTGGTATATCTACACAATGGAGTACTATTCAGCCATTAGAAACAATGAATTCATGAAATTCTTAGGCAAATGGATGGAGCTAGAGAACATCATACTAAGTGAGGTAACCCAGACTCAAAAGGTGAATCATGGTATGCACTCACTAATAAGTGGTTATTAACCTAGAAAACTGGAATACCCAAAACATAATCCACACATCAAATGAGATACAAGAAGAAAGCAGGAGTGGTCCCTGGTTCTGGAAAGACTCAGTGAAACAGTATTTGGCAAAACCAGAACGGGGAACTGGGAAGGGGTGGGAGGGAGGACAGGGGAAGAGAAGGGGGCTTACGGGACTTTCGGGGAGGGGGGGGGCTAGAAAAGGGGAAATCATTTGAAATGTAAATAAATTATATCGAATAAAAAAAAAAAGAAGTCTGGGTCTCATTGAATCCTTCTTTTCTTCCATGTAGTCCCACAGCTTCTCATATGGTTTATCCATCACGGTATTCAGATAATTTACAAAATATTATGACTGCAAAAGCAAGTTCACAATGGATCCGAGCAGTATCGACCAGCATCATGAGACTTGTATCTAAAAACTAGGTATACATCACGTCCTTCATGTTCCATTGATTAATATAATTGCAGAGTCTATTCAGATTTCAGTGTTCAGTCTTTGTTTCCTTTCATCTCCCATTCACTCCATCTTCTTTCCTATGCTTTTAATAAATATTGTAATGTATATTAAGTGTAATATAGTGTTACTAATATCTATTCTGAAATGTAGAAGAAAGACCATTTTTCATAGGCTATTTATTCACGAAATGGGGTAATGAATGCCTGCAACTTCCATAGTTCTGTGAGAGATTTTGGGAATAGCTCCTTTCTCACTGTTGGGGTTGCTTTATATATATTGTTATCATTCATGATGTAACTTGGTTTTCACTTTGACACTATTCAATGCATTTAAGATTTTTCCAGTTTAATACTTCTAATTTTTATTTTAGATGAAATAAAATCATAGTGTTTTACATAGCTGAGGAGCATTTTAAAGCATTTTTCTTGTTGTTCTTGAAAACCTGTAGGATATCCATATAGCAACAGCATGCCATTTTCTTTCCTTTTTTATAACTTTAAGAATATGCATGTTAGAGATAGATGGAAAGTGAGAGAATAAAGAAAACTCTGTCATAATACAGGTTGTCTTGGAAATAAGATTAGAAGATGTAGTGAACCTCGTAAATAGTAATGGCACTCAAGCGTATATTTATGGCCTTTTGGGGGTTTAAAAAAGACATTCATGAGGCAGATATGTATAGATATGGTTATATTTTAATATTTATTTTTACTTATATTTACTTATTTTATCTATATCCTTCTCATTGCCACACTCCCTGTCACCCCTTCCCACAATCCTTCCCCCATACCCCTGTCTCCTTCTTCTCCTAGTGGGGCCCCCCAATGGGTACCCCCCACCCTAGCACTTCAAGTCTCTGCAAGGCTAGGTGCATCCTCTCCCACTGAGGCCAGATAAGGCAGCCCAGCTAGAAGAACATGTCTTACATACAGAGACCTGCTTTTTGGATAGCCGCCATTCTAGTTGTTCAGGAGCCACATGAAGGCTAAGCTCCACATGGAGCCCGATGTATGTAGTTTGGTGCAACCCCTGTATGTACTTTGGTGGTTCAGACTCAGAGCTGCAAGGATCCAGGTTAGTTGATGCTGTTGGTCTTCCAGTGGAATTACTATCCTCTCAGGCCCACAATCCTTTTTCTTATTCCCCTATAAGAGTTCCCAAGCTCCATCCACTGTTTAGCACTGGGTGTTTTGTACTTTTCCGGTCAGCAGTTAGGTGGAACCTCTCAGAGGACAAGTAGCTCCTGTCTGGCCTTTTTCCCTTACCACTTTTAATATTCCTTCTTTATTATGTAGACTTTGTGTTTTGATTCTTTTATGCTGGGAGGATATTTTTTTTCTTGTCCAGACTAATTGGTGTTCTATAAGCTTCTTGTATGTTTATAGGCATGTCTTTCTTTAGGTTGGGAAGGTTTTCTTCTATATTTTATTGAGAATATTTTCTGGACCTTAGAGCTGGAACTCTTTACTTTCTTCTATTCCTATTATTCTTAGGTTAGAACTTTTTAAGGTATCCTTGATTTCCTGGATGTTTTGTGTCAGGAATTTTTTAGATTTAACATTTTCTTTGATTGACATATCAGTTTTATCTATTGTGTCTTCTATGCCTGAGATTCTTTCTTCCATCTCCTCTGTTTTGTTAGTGTTGCTTGCATCTGTTGTTCCTGTCCTCTTCCCTAGGTTTTCCATCTTTAAAATTTCCTCACTTTGTGTTTTTTATTGCTTTTACTTCCACTTTCAGGTCTTTCAAAATATTATTTCTTTTCTTCAACTGTTTAACAGTATTTTCCAGTATGTCTTTAAGGGATTTATTCATTTCCTATTTAAAGACCTCTATCATCATTATAAGAATGGATTTATGAACATTTTTTTGTGTTTCAGTTGTGTGAGGATATCCAGGGCTTGTTGTAGTAGATGGCTGTGCTTAGAGGTATCATATACCCCTAGCTTTAGTTGTTCATGTTATTTTGAGGGGCTTTAGTCATCTGGATTATTCTGATCTGTTCTTGTTGTAATAGGTATTAGGGGTAGGTTAAACTGCTACGGTCCTGGTGTGGTAGGCCTCTAATGGGTTTCCTTGGGCTGTGTGTTTCCAGACCTGTAGCTCAGCTCTGATGAAGGGGGCAGAGAGGCAGTGGGAGAATAGGGGTTCCCATGGGATAGCAGATTGCTCAGAGCAGCTTGTGATATTGCTATATTTAAGAGTATGTTATTAAGGTTTATTTCTGACACATAAGAATTTCACATATTTATAGGTGAAGTATAAAAGCTTCATGCAATGCTTAATAATCAAAGCTAAGTGATTATCATTTTCATCTTTTTTGACACTCACTATTCTTTCATGTTGGTGAATCTCATCACTTTAAGTAACTTTTTTATTTGTTTGAATATAAGAAGTATTTAAATTCTCAATAACATTTAATCAATATCTTATTGGTGTGGTTTATTAAGTTGCATTTGTTTGAAAAAAAGTGGTGCTGTGACTTTTTTTTTCCCCTGAGCAACTAGAGAAATAGCTTTGTGATTTTTCTGGGTGGGGACATCATAGCAAGGAGAATCAGAAGTTACATTTTGATTGTATAAATCTGTGTTGCTTGCTAGATTCCCAAGCAGACATTGAAGTGGTCTATGAGATATATGAGGGACAGTTCAAGCAAGCAGTCTGAACAGAGAGCTGTTTATTTATAGATACTCATTGAGTTAATTAGACTAGATGGATTTCACTCAGGGATGAGGGGAGGAGTGTAATTACTGAGCCTCTGAGAAGTTCAAATGCTAATGATTATAGAAATGAGAAGAAACTAATAAAGAGAACTAAGAAAAAGTAGGTCATGTGTTAGAAGAAGAGGAACATGATGTCCAGGAGCCTAGTGAAATGCCTGGGGAATGGGCATGGTCTAATTGGAGTGTGCTGTTGATTGTTAGGTAAAAACTCAAAATGGAATAGCCATTTGTGGACTGGAACTCCATGACTTTTGTAGGCACTATTTTGCTTCAATAGGGTGAAAAAGAAAGTCTTTGGGACATGTTCTCAAATGTAATGTGAGGCGAGCATAGGAACACAGCTACAGTGTACAAAGACCATGATACATCTTCCACTGTGCCTACAGTCAGCCAAAGGGAAATGCCACTCCTCTGTCCTGGCTACCTCTCCGACTAGAGGGTACAAGGCTTTCTTCCACTACATCAGTTTTCATACAACTGCTAAAGTGAAGGTCTATGAATTAAAAAATATTGACAGGAATTGTTTCTGAATATTGAATGTATTTCTGCTTGTCTTCCTTCAGGTTTCATCATATCAAATTAACCTCTTGATTGGAAGCATTCTCTTACTATTATGTTAATACTACCAAAAGGAATAACTCTATATCAAGTCTATTAGAAACAGTTGAATTTGGAAGCCCTTGGCATTATATTTCTTCAATGGCCACAGCTTGCATAATTACTTGTTGTTTGAATAGTTTCTGCCTTGCCTGTGAATGCATTTGCATTTCAGCAACTGATTTTGTGGTGAACGGCCTCAAACTTTTCTTGGACTGATTCAGCAGAACATTATAAGGAGCATAATGAAGAAAGAAAGATCCTCAACTGGCAGATAGAATACCTGAGAACCATCCCTCTAGGTGTTACGTGGGTGGCTAGAGCATCAGTGATGGAGATGAAAACCCCAAAACATAAATTATCACAGCACACTTCCTGTAAACTGAAGTGAACATCACTAGCACTTGGTTTTAACTCACATGGAACTGAGGCATTGTGTGGTTGTTCATTTGCCTAATGTCTCACAGACCATTTGTTAAGAGTCACTGTGTAAGCCTGGTAGGGTCCACACCTTAAGGACTTTTAATGCCAGCCTTTCTCCTCCCTAGTTAGGGTCCACTGAATTTTAGAGAAGTGAGGTTTATAAAAACTTACCTGCCATTGAGTTATTTTGGGAAATGAGATCAGAAACAAATATACTTTTAAATGCCTAAAACTTCATACCATTTTGTGAGCTCTCTAAAATCTAGTTGAAATATTATTTGGACTTTCCTTGAAGGATCCTGATTATCTAATGGTGGTAGAATAGGTTTATAGTTCAGTAACTTGCCTTTGAGGGTTCTATTCCTACAAGGAATTCTTTCTAAACTCTCTTTGGTATAAAAGAAAGGCAACCTATTTTTAATTAGAAAATATGAATGTTGCAGGAGGTTTTTTTTAATATTTAGTTGTGTACTTTTTGATAGTTATTTTTTAATTATTTGTTTTTAAGCTAAAACAGCAAAGCTTAAGGGAGATAAGGAACATTCATCAGATAATCCTAGGTCAAGAATTAATGCCTGTATTACCAAAGTACTATTTTCTAGATTAAATTATTCTTAATATATTGAGACTACTGTTGTGGTAAAATAGCATTATTCTTATTAATTTCCAAACTTAGCAAAGAATATACTTATGGTCTAGAGAGATGATTCAGTGGTTATGACCACTATTTGTTCTGTTTGAAAACCTGAATTTGACCTCAGCTTCTGCATGGCAGCTCATAACCATCTGGAACTCATCTAGCCCATGTGGCACGAAGCATGCATGTAGTACACAGACATGCATGCAGAGAAAATACCCATATGCATAAACATAAATCAATTAATTTAAAAATCTTGGTTCATATATGAATATATGGTATTTAGCTTTTTAAATCAATGTAATTTATATACATATTTCTTTTGAATTGTATATATTTGATATTAATAGCTTATTTTCATTAAATACTTTGTAAAGAAACAATCCTGTACTATTAGAGTATTTTAAAAAGCATTCCATTGAGAAAACACTTTGTGAATCTATAGAAAGAAGCACATATATATATATATATATATATATATATATATACACATATATATACATATATATCTTTACACATGTGGTAGATACTAAGAGATTTCAAACTTTTTTCTGAATTAACAATGAAGTTGTACAATGAAAAAATAATTGGAATAAACTGTTAATATGAAGAAATTCAAATTATCTTCTAAATACTTTTTTTAAAGTAGCAGAACTATCTTTAATATTTCTTTCTTCCTTTGGACATTAGCTATACTGGCTAGAACTTAGCTATATAAAGTGGATAGAGGCTAGAAATAACAAAAATTTAGTCTTTATATTGTTACAAAGTAATATCAATATGATTATAGTTCTAAAACTGAAAGGTATAACTATAAATGTTAGATAAAATAGAACATTTTCTTGACTTTGTAATTTTAAAATTTAATTTTAAAAAAAGATAGCAGTAACTGTGTTTGAAAAGCTTTAATAACCTGGACTTGATGAAGCTGAATCACTGCTTAATGAAAAAATAATAAAATAGTAGAACAATGTACAAAGGGGAAATGCATGTGACAGGTTGATATCTGAGAAAAGGCTCATTTCCAAAATATAATCATCTAAAAATCAGCTGAAAAAGATAAAACATCACAAGTATACAAATGGTATGAGTGGTCATGTCCCAGTAGAGGACATTCAAATGGCCACAGAATGTGAGCTCAAGCTCACCAGTCCAAAAGGTACACAAACAAAATTAAAATCATGATTTATTTCTTTTTTATTCCAATCTCTCTTTTCCTTCTTTTTTCTGTTTTGCAAATTGCCTCAATTTCTTTCGAATTGTTCTGAAACCATTGTGTAGACCAGGCATGTGGCTGGCTTTTAACTCTTATAAGTTTTCTTCCTCAGTTTCAAAACTATTGGAATTATAGTCACCATGAGTCACTGCACTCAGTTTTCACACTATTTCTACACATCTGAGAGAATAATAAAAACAGAAAAATAGATGATAGGAAATAGTAGTAAGGAAAGGGGGCAATTAGAACTACCATACACTGTTGGTAAAAATGTACATTTTTAGGTCCCTTGAAAAGTATGTTTTAGCATCCACCGAAGCACAACCTTGTTCATGCCGTTAGTCTGTTGCTTGAGTATTCATGGAGACAGGTGAACACTCCTTTGCTCTCCCAGATAGAGCACTAACATGAGAAGGAGCAATCGCACCCGTGTAGCTTGGGGGACCAATGAACTTGTAGGATTACTTAGAAGAAGCATGGGTGATTCAAAGGGAACTCAAAATCAGGTTAGTATTGGCAAGGACTCATGAAAGCTGCTTCAGTGGAGCTGCATCCCTGGCCAATCAGCAGGCAGCTCCCTCATCGTTTGTGTGTCCTTAATAATTCCTTGCTCCCTGTACAAGGATCCTTTAGGAGGATCCTGGTGAGCCTTGTAAGAGCCATAGTTTCTGAAGCCTTGCAAATTTCGTTAGCTTCCTCATTTTAGGAACCTCCCCTCTTTCTTTGATAAACGTTGTTTTAATTTGGAGGAAATAGTTATGCAGCAGTGTGCAAATGATCATTTACAGAAGGATTACTTGAAAAAATCTGAAACCAGGACTAACCCAGAGCAATAGTACAGTGGACAGAGTGTGATAAATGCAATATTTCATAGCAAGGAACGATCCCTGTGCTTCATTGCACATTAATCTTAATATTTCATATGCTTATCAAACAAAATGAGTCAGACATGAGAGTGAATTAATTTAGCTAAATTTGAGAACATGTTAATGAACATAAATAATGCATACAATAAGTTGTACTTCTAAGTGTATTCCAAAGCATCTTGCCTTCTGTTGGAGGTAAGAATCCTGGTAATCTTTCTAAAGAAATAGAGACAGTGCAGCCTATGGGGACGCCTACACTTTTGCTCATCATCTGTTTCTTGGCTACTTGCTAGGTTGGTTCATGGCTGAGTTCTCTTTGAAAATGTAAATGCTTTCTGTCTTTTTGGGTATGCATGGTAAACAACAACAAATATTGTTCGTTGAAGGTTAGAAAAATTGAGGAATATTAAGGAAGACTACTTTCAGCTAATATGTTGCCTACACTAGCTCTTCCTTGAGAGAAGACAAGGTTTTTAGACGATAAACCTCTTCCCGAGTCTTAAGAAGTCCACTTTTATGCAGTGTTCTTTACCAGTTCAGTTTTCACCCTGCAAGGAGCTTTAACAATAGCGCTACCTAGTTCCTTCCGGTTCTGTCTAGGAAATAGAAAATTATTAATGTAAAAATAATTACTAAACATAAATATTTAAAATCATTTTTCTTATTAAGGATTTACTGGAAGCGTTTTATTGGGTAATGTGATACTTCTAAATCAGCTTGCCTAGTCAGAGTTGTTGATTAGTATAACACTTTTGCCTTTCCTTGAGGGATTTCATTTAGTCGTCATTTTCATTTGTTAGCTTTATTCTTTGCTATGCCACCAGCACCATATTTCATATCACAAATAGCAGATACCCTTTAAATATTAATTTTGAGGCCTAAGGTATAAAAACTAAATATAAACACTATGTTTATATTGGGTTTAAAAACTTTGAAATATGAAAAAAAATGTTCTTATTTAAAGATTAGGGGGCCTCTCTTAAAAAAGATTTATTTTGTATGTTTAACCCAATGAGTACATAAATAAGCAGGTCCTAAGACAGACTCAAGAACAGAGAGTTGGCAAGATGGGCTTGCCTCAAGTGCATGTATCAGGTAGAGTTCAAAGCTTTCCAGAACAATAGCAATGTTACCTTGAGACACACTTCTCAGCAAGTGACCTCTTTTCTGTCCCCTGCATCTAGGAGTCTCCTTCAGTCCGTGTTCACTTTTTAAATATCCATCAAAGTTAAATCAATGCAAAATGTTCACACCACTTTGCTATAGGTTTCCCATAACAACCTGCCTGCATATATACTTGCATTTATGTAAACAAGGTCTTGCTGAATCTGGAAAACATGAGTAGGTTACTATATTTCTCTCTAAGCCACTCAGTACCCCAAAGATAAGAAAAAATTCTCTGAGCTATACTACTAAAATGACTATAATTGTTTTGGACTTACATAGTTCATCGCTTCACATGTGTAAAGAAACTATGAATTTTTATGTATTGTGGGTCTCCCCAAGAGCTTAATTTACTTATTTTATAAAGAAATAACAGAATATGGTATTTTAATTTTTAATCAATTTAATTTTGCTTTTAAATATCTACTGTTCACAAAACATACCTTGTATATATAAATTGAGAGCCATATATGCACTGTAAAGGCTTAAATCAGGCATAACTTTTAAATATCTCCTTATAAGATTATCATTTTTGTCTGGTAAAACTTCTAGTGTTCTTTCTCCTACCATTCTAGAAGGAAGAATACATTCCTAACTTTCTTAGAGTCAAAATGTTTGCTAGTAATAATTCAGAGTTTCTTGATTGTTTTTTGTTGTTGTTGTTGTTGTTGTTGTTATTTTTCGAGAAAGGGTTTCTCTGTGTAGCCCTGGCTTTCCTAGAACTCACTCTGTAGACCAGGCTGGCTTCGAACTCAGAAATCCACCTAGCCTCTGCCTCCCAAGTGCTGGGATTAAAGGCGTGAGCCACCACTGCCTGGCCACTTACTTCTTTCCAATATTCTATATAACTCATTGGTCACCCCTGCTCCATCTCCCGCAGGCTCTTTCCAACCCATTTACTCCCCAATTTCTTAAAAAAAAAAATAAAAACACACCAACAAACAAATTCATTTTAGATTCAACACATGAGTGAGATCTGACAGGCAGGCCTGATCTTTCTGTGCCTGGCTTGTTTAATTAAACAAAATGATGTTCAGCTCTACCTATATTTCCATAAATTATATGACTTTATTCTGTTTGTATCACTGAGATCACTAGTGGGGTTGCCTGTGTATTTATATCACCCAGCTTCGTATGCTCCTCAGTCAATAAGCATATGCATTGTTTCCATTTCTTGGCTTCGGTGAACAGTGTTAAAATGGTCATGTGACTGAAAAAATAACTCTTTAACATAATCATGTCATTTCCTTGGGTGCATGGTGTAGGAGTGGGATTACTAAATGGTCTGGTAGGTCTAATTTTAATTTTGGAGATGCCAACATACCATTCTCTATAGTGACTTTGGCAATTTGCAATCCCGAACAGAATATTAGACTACAGTTTTCAACCCATTCTTTTCATTAATTGTAGATTTTACATAATTAATTGGCCCTTCTTTGGTCACACTCAGGGTTAGACCTGCATTTTTTTTTTACTGATTAGTGAGTACTTGCATTTTTTATATTGTGGTTGCTATTACCTTTGTGAGATGTTCATTTAGACCTGTTGTCCATATTTAAATTAGTTCATATGCTTTCAACTTTCTTTTTTTCCTTCCTTTCTTCCTTCCTTCCTTCCATCCTTCCCTCCTTCCCTTCTTCCTCCCTCCCTCCCTCACTCCATCCCTTCCTACCTTTCTTCCTTCCTTCCTTCCTTCCTTCCTTCCTTCCTTCCTTTCTTTCTTTCTTTCTTTCTTTCTTTCTTTCTTTCTTTCTTTCTTTCTTTCTTTCTTTCTCTCTTTCTTTTCCTTTTCTTTCTTTTGAGACAAGCCTTTTTTGTGTAACCCTGGAACTCAGTGTGTAGACCAGGCTGGCCTCAAATTCAGAGAATCAACCTGGCTCTGTCCCCTAAGTGCTGAGATTCAGGTTATGTGCCATTGCTGCCCAGCATGCTTTCAAGTTCTGTAACTTCCTTATATTCTGGGTATCTGCCCCTTGGCTGACACATACACTGCGACTGTGTTCAACAGGTGTTAACCTCTAGTATATTGAGGAACCCATGTGAGTCACATTAATTGAACACAGGGGATGTAGGAGAAGTCACTTCCTGAATTTCTCCACACACATCCTGCTTTTGTAGTGTTTCTTTCTCTGTGCAGGAAAGTTTTAGGTTAATGTGATCCTATTGCTCTTTGTTTGACTTTATTTCCTATGCTTTTAGGAAGAAAAAGCCAATTGCATGGTCTTTTGTTCCACTCTGATCTGCACATAAGTGTTTGTCAGAATATGTTAGTGTTCTTTTAGAAATCACACATATTCTATGTGCTGAGCACAAAGGTAAAATGTTGTCCCCTTGGCATACTGTAGATTAGGGGTGAGCTATGGCTCCTTTGCACTTAAGCTTTAGCACCTGGATGCAACACTGGGATGCCATATTCAATGTGACAGTTTGGTCCTCCATGTACAAACACTATTGTATGTTTATGAGAAACTTTTGTGTGCGATTTAACATTTGAGCTGTTAGACTGAGTAATAAATACACATCCTAATGTCCAAGCCTTCATTCTTAAAGTTAAAATCCCCAATAGAATAAAAATGTTTGACCACAGATGAATAATTGTGAATGCCTAATGGTCCCATGGGACCTTTCTTTGCTTGCCTTTTGAATCAAATGGGAATAACAGCCATTCTTAAGTTTGACTGTCTTATTTTTTATTAGAATCCAATATTCTTGATTTTCTTGGTTTTCAAATCTTCAAACTCTGCAGAACCACACCACATCTATTGTGCGTGAGTAAACACATATACATAAATATATGTGTGTTTATAATTTTCCCCTTTTTCCTCCTGGAGAAATCTTATAAGCCAATTTAATTTTCTTAATGTTGAGAGATGAAAGAAAAGCATGGGAAAATACCAGGAAATGGTTAGGTGGGAACAAATGACTATGTGATCTTGTAAACTTATATATATATGGAAGAAATATGTATATCCATCTATACAGATAAAAAGAAAACTGTATTCCAAAGATGTTCTTTGAAGTTCTAACAAAGAAATTGATGCAGTAAGAGTTTTTGTGTTTTTTATCTAAGTGTCCTCGTTTGTGGTCTTGCTATATCCATGCTAAGGAGTCACTGACATGAAATCTCAGTTAGCAAGGACTGTAATATCTGAGAGATTAAAATCAAATCAAATCTGAACAGAACAAAACAAAACAAATAGAAACCCAAAACAACAAGAACAACAACAACAAACATAGATGAGTTGAGGGTGGGGTTCAGAAAAGTCTAGGTGAGCTCAGTAAGCCTTTCTCATAGGTTATAACTTGGTTGCAAGTAAGTTAGTTCAGTTTTCAGAAAATAAAATAGCAAGGAAATAATATCAGTGTTTAATTCAAGGCAGCTTTTCATTCCCCAGGTTTCTGTGCTCTGATTATTTGCTTTTTAGATTTCATAAACTTATATAAACATGACTTGCAAATAAATAAAAATATCACATGCCCAAATCAACCAGACCCCAAATATATAATTTTCAACTTAGTGAACTTTTATACAGTTAGAATATTTTGAGGACCCCTTTTCTCCTACTGGGTTGCCTTGTTCAACCTTGATATGAAGGTATGTGACTAGTCTTATTGTAACTTGTTATAATATGTTTTGTTGATATCTCTGGGAGCCCTGAAGGGAAAGAGATGAGGAGGGAATCTGGGGCGTGTCAGAGTGAGGGGGAAGGACGAGAGGAGAGAGAGGATGCTGTAGTCAGATTCAGATATGCAGGAGAAGAATAAAAATGAATAGGCGTTTGTAATAGAGGCTGTTTACACTTTTAGTTTCTAATAGGTTTTATGTACTCATCTTTTTAGAAGTAGATACCTTTCTGATATTTGGCGAAACACCATGTTATGAATGCTGCTCCTGAGAGAACCTTTAAACATCTTTCCACACCAGCCAATAAAGTCATGCAAGGATACACAATGTGTGCTTTGGTTATGGGATGTTTGATATGCCTTCTCTCTGTTTCCCGTGGGTCAGATGAGAAGTGGAAGGTGCCAGAGCCTATTATCCTTTAATGATGGCTACTGGTCAGGTGTAATAGGAAGACCTTTATTTCTTCAAACCCACCCGATTTCCCTGGAAATCAAGAGTTGGCGATGATATGATTATGCGAGTCTTACAGACTAGAATGAAGTTCACAGTTAGAAAATGATCTACAATTTTATCAGAAATATTTTCCATGTAAATCTTCAATTTTAATCACAAAATGTTTCCATGTCATATTTCAATTAATTTAGCAATGTTTTATATGTCTACCACTTAACTCCTTAGCTTTCCATGAAAATTGCCAATTTTAATGTGTTTATCTGAAATATTTTCCATGTAAATCTTTAATTTTATCATAAAGTGTTTTTACTTCCCTTTACTTCCCTTTTCAATAAATAAAAAAATTACAAAAAAAGAAATGTTATGTAAACCCAATCATTTCGGACTATTTAGATCAGACATTTAATTGGTGTGGTGACTTAAAAACAAAGGGAAGAAACAGAAGAGAGAAGGAACAAAGAACCAAAAGGAGGGAATTAAATGAAATAATACTCAATATAAACCTAGATATGCCACCAAAAATATGTTGAAAACTAGCATAAAATTAATAGGAAAAAGTCACCTATAACCTCCAAATCTAAAGACTTCCCCACCTTTATTATCCAGCACATATGATCATGTTATTTTAAAACTGTTGTCCTCACTAAGTATAATAGATTAAGAATTTTTTCTGGTACAATGACTCAGTGTAAATAATTTACTATTATACAAAATTATACTGAGTAATGAGCTATAATTACCAAGACATTATCTTCATTGCAGGCATGTGTCTGTCACTGTGATACACAGGACAGACAGGGACACCAATGGAGTGCTTTTCCTAAACTTTGTGTCAACCTTTTTCCTCTACGCATCTGTTTTACAAGAAATATTTGTGTTGTTTCTTCACAGAAGTTTTAGTTTTAGAGATTGTATATTGATGTATCTATTTATATATGATCAAAAATATCAATTTCTGACCAGGAATGTGACTCAGCGGTTCAATACTTGCTTGGTATTATTCCATTGGCTCAGACTCCACGATCACAAAAGCAAACACGAAGTAAAAAAGGAAATAGTTATAACCATTCATTCTTTAACTCGATAAAAATTACCTGCATGGGTTTTTTATGATAGAATATATCTGTTATTTACTGGAGGACTATCATCCCAGGAGCTCAGATCATAGGGGACACTCTTTAGCCACAGTGCGTGTGTTTGCAAGTAGTTATTTTTTAAATTTTTCCCCTCACTCTTCTCTCTCTTTTCAAGACAGTCCTTTAATGACATTGATTAGGACCATTCAGATGGAGATTCACTTTTTACAAATAAGAATTATGTTTACAAACCTCTCATTGTGTGCAATCTCCTCACCTGCACATCACTAAGGCTTCCATTATCTCTTTCCTTGATGCAAATTTTCTCCCTCTCCCCAGTGTTAGGATCATCAGAGACTGACAACAGTGGCTTTGTGTTTTATCCTCTCACCACCTTGAAATAAGCTGAAAGCTGCATTTTTTTTTTTTTTTGAGGGAGGTGACTGTTCTAGGAGCTTCTCCAGATGTCGTTCTGGTTCATAGGATTATTTTTCTTGTTAAGCCATTATAACATGCCTTTTCAATTTTCGATGTATTTTGTCAGAATATATTCTGCACAGGTGCTGGGAACATCACCTTTTCCTTGTTTAATCATAATTCACAGTCGTCTCTTGAATTTGAATATCTCCTTTTGCCCTTCAAATAAATAACTTACGAGTTTAGTGTTCTCACTCTATCTGTGCATAATCATATATAATTGGCATTAAGTGGCTGGCCTGGACACAGTGGTAAGGTAGAAAAAGGGACCTTCTCAGAGTTCATCTTTACTACTTATCTTCACAATGGCAGACTTAATTCAATATATTTTGTAGAAACATATCAATTGATATTTTTCCTTCATTCCCATGACAACCTTAGTAACAAGCTGCAATTATTCCATTTAGAGATAGAAGAATTGAAACCTAGATTTAAATATAAATTCTATGCAGGAAAAGAAGTTAAGTTATATTGGCCTCAGGTCTATACTATTTAGCAGTTTTTGGAATAGCATGTTTCACAAAGGTTTATGGAACATCTGTGGGCATATTTCTTAGTGAGCCATAGATCCTGGCTAGTGGAGATGGTGGAGTGCTTTCATAGCACGCAAACATCCATAGGCTCTAAGTTCAATGCTTTGAGCTCAAATAAAAGAAAGGAAATAAAATATATAGTAATAAGCTATGGCTTTAAAGAGAGATTAGAATAGAGTTATAAGGTGATGGAGCAAAGTTGTATTTCAGAGAAATGAATTCCTAATTAAAATTATTTGAACTTACCTGAGTTTGGATTTTACATACCTGTCCATTTTTTTAAACAAAATAATTTACATTTATTAAACATAAAAATAATTTTTATCCAAAACAAAATAAATAATAGTAACAGTGCCTGTATGCTTCAAATGCTGCAGAAAGATATAGTCGAAAAACACAGAAAAATATTGCATAAGGTTTCAGAGATGGCCTGGAAGATTTCATCAGTAGGAATTTGAAATTTTATATATTCTTTTAAAAATGATTTTATATATCCTCAATGACGCTAATGTTAATTGTAGGAGTATGAAATGCAAGTTGATATTTTCCGCCAACAAATATGTCCATGGGGTATGGAAAACATCAGACTTCCTTGATTCTAGTTGCAAACTGATATTCCAAAGTCCAAGCAGTCTTCCATATTAGTTGTGTACTGATACCTAACAAGTCTTCTTATAATCTATTGATTTAAACAGCAATAACAGTCCCATGCTCCTATTATTATCCTGGTTGCCAGAAAACTCAAATGTTAGGGGTTTGACCGATCTATGTTCTTATTCCATCACAAAACTACAAACATTGATGTGGATCTGGATTGGAATATCTATATGGGACATCTCCACGTAGCTTGTACTTGCTTACAACATGGCTGCGTTATAAAGGCAAATGGTTTAAGACACTGAATCATGAGGTTATGTGTCCTGTTACACTCTAACATTAGATGACATTCAGCAACACTTCCTCTGTGTTTTGTTGGTAGAGAGCATAAAAGAAGGCCTATGAGTCTGACTTCTTACTGTAGGATTTCTTATGCTATATTTTAATAGAATATTGAAAGAAAGATGCCTGGCATATGACTTTGTGTGTGTGTGTGTGTGTGTGTATGGCATATGTCACCATGCTTGAAAAATGCAATCTGTCATTCTACCTGAGAGTTCTAAAAATTATCAAGTCCTGGCCACAAGGTAGGAATCAATGAGTCACATTAACCTCCTGGAGGTATTTTATTAAGCACATCATGGGTTAACCCAAGGGGAGAGTTTATCCTATCTCTCTATCTGCTGAATATTTGTACTGCAAAACCTCATGACATTTTAATGAACTAGATTGCAAGTCTAAGCAAGGGCAGCTTCCTAAATTGTTACACAAATAGAAAATATCACCTCCTGACTGCTCCCCATCCAAGCCATGGGCTGTCTATTAACTGAGTAATACTATAAAGGTTCCCAGAACACCTGACTAACAGCTGCCATTATTTAGGCAAGTGACCCAGGCTGCTCCTTGTGTTCCAGAGATATTTAGGCATTTCAAAGATGTCATGACTTTTATTAACTTGTTTAACACTTATTAAATACTTGTTATGGTTCAAGCACTGTGTGCTATTATAAAAGTGCAAAGATCAACAAAGATCCTGACTCTCTAGTAATGTACCTAGTAAGTAAAGGAGTGGCATATGTAGGCTGTCTTGTAAAGAGATAGGAAACAAAAAGAAATTAGATACTTTTAATATCTTTCCAATCATGATATTATATGAATCCTTTAAATGATTAGGTCAATTATTAGGCCAGCATATTCTGGACCTGAGTACTTTCCAAAGATTCTCAAGCTGGGAACTAATCCTTATCATCTGAGTCTTTGTGGGAGACATTTCATATCGGAACCAAACAGAAAATTCTAGAGATGAAAAACCAATTGGACGTAAAATCATATGCTGTCCTGAATCACATGGCAACATTTAGTTTCTTCCGTTTGTCCCCACCCTATAAAGGAATCATCTTTGTTTAGCATCCACATTATCTATGCTCTCAGTGCTGTAGTCACCTTTTGCCTATAAGATTTTTATTTATAATACTTGTAGTAGTTAAAATTTAAATGGCCTCCAGACACTCATATATTTGAATGCTTAGTTACCAGGGATTGGAACCCATTAGAATATTCGGCCTTGAGTAGGTGGTGCCTTATTGGAGGACGTGTGTGGTGGACTTTGAGGTTTCAATTGCTCAACCCAGGCCCAGTGTCTCTCTTCCTGCTGCCTCCATATCAGAATGTCAAATTCTCAACTACCTCTCCATCACCATGTCTGCCTGTGTACTGTCATGCCTCCTGTCAGGATGCTAATGGTCTAAACCTCTGGACCTGTGAGCAAGCCCCAGTTGAAAGCTTTCCTTTTATGAGCATTGCTGTGGCCATGTTGTTTCACCACAGGCATAGTAACCCTCACCACAACAGTATTGCAATGGTGTGCATGCACAGCCTTTATTTTACTTAATAATGGTTCTAAAGCACAGGAGTAGTCACGCTGACAGTTTGAAAATGTCAAAGAAAAGATATAAAATGCTTTAATTAAGACAGCAGATGGAATTTTTTAACTTAATAAAAAAAGACATTACATATTCAAAGTGCTAAAAGCATACAGAAAGCATGAAACTTGCATTCATGGAATAATGCAAAAGCAGAGACACCCATATGCTTCTCTCCCCTTTGCAGTCTCAGTTGCAAAATTTTTAGCTGCACTGAGTGGAAAAAACTCATCAAAGAAAACGTTAAGCCATGGACTGTGTTAGTATCTGTACTATCATGAATTCCTTGGAGATTTTGGGACCCACCATAAAGGCTGAGTGGTCATGTGGCTCCCAGAGCATAGAGGAGAAAGTCACTGTTTATTCTTGAGGAGTGGTACCTGAACTAAATACAAAGCTCAATGTCTTCATTTTCCTGCATTCTGGTTTAGAGTCTGGCTAAGCATATTTTACAAGAAAACATTAAAATTTTAGAACTCAGGCCTACAAAAGAATTTCGAGGGGCTGGAGAGATGGCTCAGTGGTTAAGAGCACTGACTGCTCTTCCAGAGGTCCTGACTTCAATTCCCAGCAACCACATGGTGGCTCACAACCATCTGTAGTAGGATCTGATGTCTTCTTCTGGTATGTCTGAATACACCTACAGTGTCCTCATAAAATAAATAAATCTTTAAAAAAAAAGAATTTCAAGGTCAGGTCATTATCATACAATTCAAGTTAAGTATGGGACAATAAACTGGCCTATGAAATAAAACATCAAACTTGAGTAACAGACTGAACTTAATTGCTATTTTTCTTGCCTTTATTCTTCAATTTTAAAACCTTTTTATGAATGCTATTTGAATTTATTATACTACATTTATTGTTCTGTGCTAACTAGATAATATGCAAATTGAGCTTAAGCAAGGCTTTTAAATATGTACAAAGTAGATTGTCCCATTTTAGAATGTGAGTGTTTAGCTGGGCAGTCGTGGCACAAGGCTGTAATCCCAGCACTTGGGAGGCAGAGGCAGGCAGATTTCTGAGTTCAAGGCCAGCCTGATCTACAGAGTGAGTTCCAGGACAGACAGAGCTACAGAGAGAAACCCTGCCTCGAAAAAAAAAACAAAAAAAAACAAAAAAACAAACAAAAAAAAACCCCAACAACAACAACAAAAATAAGTGAATTTGAGTGTTTAGAATGTGAGAGTTCTGCATAGTCTAGGATGAAACATTTAGCAATTTCCAAAAGCAGAAATAAATTGTCTGGTTTCTGATTTCAAAACTGATCTTTAAAATCCAAGTAACTAGCTTCTAAAATCATAATCTTCGGTGTCTGTCACCTCTATCCCATTCTTTTTAAAACCTAGCTTCTTAAATTGTAGGCCATGACCGCCCAGAAGTCCTTCACTGAACTTGTCATGAGCAACTTGCCAACAGGAGAAAGTTCCTGACACACAGGACCAAAAATCGATTCAGAATCAAATGTGTAATGAATTTCTGGAAGTCTGTGGCTGTATTGGATCACACAACTTCACAGCAGCCTTGGGTCTGAACACAGACTGTATCCTTAGCTCTAAACATGCCACCATGCCAGGTAACACATTCTCCCTATAACATCTCAGCTCTCAGTATTTACCAATTGCAGAGTTCAAATAAGGTCTTGTGAGGTCTACTGCCTGTAATTTCTCAACACTTAATAAATTAGTAAAGCCTTGGACTTCATCATTTTAGAGTATTTGATTTTGAAATTAGTCTTTGAGTTCCTGACTTGAACTTTTCATAAATAATTAAATGAATTTGGCTAGTTTTTAGGACATTTCCATCAATACCTTAATTGGTCTTAAACATACTTCTGTCTGTCATTTTGCACTCCTTGTGTGTGTGCGTGTGTGTGTGTATGTATGTTAGTTCTTTGAGAGTTTCATACAATATATTTTGATCATACTTAACTGATCCTCATCTCTTCCCAGAACGATGTCCCTTCCTACTCACCCAACTTTGTGTATGTGTGTGTGTGTGTGTGTGTGTGTGTGTGTTTTCCTATTTCCCAGTAAGTCAAATTTGTGCTGCCCAAATAGTATTGAATGTGTGGTCCTCCACTGGAGCATGCTTACCCTAATGGGGTCTGTATTCTTAAAGGAAGCTGTTTCCCAATTGCCAGTAGCACAATATCTATTGTGCTAACTTTCATCTCCATGCTGAGACTGACCGGGCTTAGGCTTGCAAAGATTTGTGTATGCAGATGAAACAACATGTGATTTCATATGTGTGATTTCTCAGCTGTGTCCCAAAGACATTATTCCCTTGTAGTCACCTGCCACCTCTGGCTCTTACACTCTATCTGGCCCTCTTCTCCAATGATTCCTGAGTCATGGGAGGACGAGATGAGACATACACGTTAAGCATTTTGCAGTCTCATATTCTCTACAAACTGGCAGTTCTTGTTCTCTGTGCTAATCACCATCTGCTTCAAATAGAAGTTTCTTAGATGAAGATTGAGAAATGCATTATCTCTGGGAATAATGGTAAGTCATTAGGAGTAGCAAAATAGTGGTCGTGAGTTCTTCCAGCATTTATTAATATAAAATCAAAATATTGAGAAACCTTGTGTGCTGGTTAGTCTTTTACCAACTTGACTCACAAGTTAGAGTTATCTAAAAAGGAAAAAAAATTAATTGAGACAATGTCTTTATAAGATCTGCCTTAAGGCATTCTCTTAATTAATGATTGACAGGGGAGCACCCAGCACATTTTGTGTGGTGTCATCCCTGCGCTGATGGCTCTGGGTTCTATCAGAAAGCCATGAGGAGCAAGCCAGTAAGCAGTGCACCTTCATGGCCTCTCCTGACACCAGGTTATGGCCTCGTTTAAGTTCCTGTTCTGATAATGGACAGTGCTGTGGAAGTGTAAGCCAAATAAAGCCTTTCCTCCCTAACTTGCTTTTTGTTCATGGTGGTTCCTCACAGCAGTAGATACCCTAACTAGACACTTGGAGAACTTAATATTTAGCCAAGCTTTAATTCTTATGCAAAATAAATTAGCATATCTGTCACATGCTTGCTTACATATTTTTAAATGATAAAATTATATTAATATTAAAATTTCTCTTCAATATATATATATATATATATATATATATATATATATACATGCATGCATGCTTTGAAGTTTGAATGAGAATGGCTCCAATGAATGCATATATTTGAATACTTGGTCCTCGGTTCTTGGAATTGTTTGGATCAGATTATAAGGTGTGGCCTTATTGGAGGAGTTATCACTGTGGGTGAGCTTTGATATCTTTTATTCATTTATTTATTTAGTTAGTTATTTTGTTTTGTTTTGTTGTTTTTTGGTTTTTTATTTTTTATTTTATTTTGTATATTCTTTGTTTACATTCCAAATGCTTTCCCCTTTCCTGGTTCCCCTCTGCCCATAAGTCCCATAAGTCCTCTTCCCTCCACCCATTCTCCAATCAACCCCCTCCCACTTCTCTGTACTGGTAATCCCCTGCAATGCTGTAGCAAGCCTTTCTAGGACCAGGACCCTCTCATTCCTACTTCTTGGGAATCATTTGATATGTGAGTTGTGTCTTGGGTATTCAGAGGGCTAATATCCAATATATACAAAGAACTCAAGAAGTTAGACTCCAGAGAACCAAATAACCTTATTAAAAATGGGGTACAGAGCTAATCAAAGAATTTCAACCTGAAGAATTTCGGATGGCTGAGAAGCTTCTTAAGAAATGTTCAGCATCATTAGTCATTAGGGAAATTCAAATCAAAACAACCCTGAGATTTCACCTCACACCAGTCAGAATGGCTAAGAATTAAAACTCAGGAGACAACAGGTGTTGGCAAGGATGTGGAGAAAGAGGAACATTCCTCTACTTCTGGTAGGATTGCAAGCTGGTACAACCACTCTGGAAATCAGTCTGGTGGTTCCTCAGAAAACTGGCCATGACACTTCCCGTTGTCCCTGCTATACCACTACTGGGCATGTACCCAGAGGATTCCCTGGCATGCAATAAGGACACATGCTCCACTATGTTCATAGCAGCCTTATTTATAATAGACAGAAGCTGGAAAGAACCCAGATGTCCTTCAATGGAGGAATGGATACAGAAAATGTGGTATATATACAAAATGGAGTACTATTCAGCAATTAAAAACAATGAATTCATTTCAAATGATTTCCCCTTTTCTAGACCCCCACTCCCTGAAAGTCCCATCAGCCCCCTTCCCTCCCCCTGTTTTCCCACCCAACCCTTCCCACTTCCCTGTTCTGGTTTTGCCCTATACTGCTTCACTGAGTCTTTCCAGAACAAGGGGCCACTCCTCCATTCTTCTTGTACCTCATTTGATGTGTGGATTATGTTTTGGGTATTCCAGTTTTTTAGGTAAATATCTACTTATTAGTGAGTGCATACCATGAATGATCTTTTGAGTCTGGGTTACCTCACTTAGTATGATGTTCTCCAGCTCCATCCATTTGCCTAAGAATTTCATTAATTCATTGTTTCTAATGGCTGAATACTCCATTGTGTATATATACCACATTTTTTGCATCCACTCTTCTGTTGAGGGATACCTGGGTTCTTTCCAGCTTCTGGCAATTATAAATAGGGCTGCTGTGAATATAATGGAACATGTATCCTTATTACATGCTGGGGAATCTTCTGGGTATATGCCCAGGAGTGGTATAGAAGGATCTTCTGGAAGTGAGGTGCCAGTTTACTGAGGAACTGCCAGACTGATTTCCATAGTGGTTGTACCAATTTGCAACCCTGCCAGCAGTGGAGGAGTGTTCCTCTTTCTCCACATCCTCACCAACATCTGCTGTCTCCTGAATTTTTAATCTTAGCCATTCTGACTGGTGTAAGGTGAAATCTCAGGGTTGTTTTGATTTCATTTCCCTAACGACTAATGAAGTTGAGCATTTTTTAAGATTCTTCTCCACGATCCGAAGTTCTTCAGGTGAAAATTCTTTGTTTAACTCTGTACTCCATTTTTTAATAGGGTTATTTGGTTTTATGTTGTGGCTCAACATTAAATGTTTTTAAAGGAAAAAAAACAATTAATTCATGAAATTCTTAAGCAAATGGTTGGAACTGAAAAATATCATACTAAGCGAGGAACCTATTCACAAAAGAACACACATGGAATGCAGTCATTGGTAAGTGGATATTAAGTCCAGAGCTTTGATATCTTAAAAGCCAGTACTCTTCACAGTTAGATAGATCTCTCTCCCTCTGAGTTATATATCAAGAAGTATGTCTGCCGATCTGCCTGCTGTCATGCTGTAGTGATCACCAGACTGTAACCTTTTGAAACTGTAGGTCCTGCAATAGTCTTTGTCTTATTAGTTGGTGTGGTCCTGGCATTTTATTAGAACAACAGATAACTACTTAATTCGTAGGCTGATGTATAATTTTCTCAGAGGAAAAGGGTTGTAAGTAGGAAAGGCCAAGAGACCACTTCTGTGTGCTGTCCGATGTCTGTTTTCATCCCTTGCATGTACAATGCTGGGGCAAAGGAACAGCCAAGACCTTAGACACAGCACGATTCCCGTTCCACACAACAGAGACACATTCTTACTGGACATGAGAAGGATTTTTCTGATTCTAAAAGGAACTTTTTCTCAGAATAGTAGCTAGATGGAGCTGGAGCAGGGGACTTGAAAAGTGATGCCATTCTGTTCTAATTGAAGAGGAAGTGCAATTCTTTTATTTTTATTGTGGAAGTAAGAGAGAAAAAATTCATTTCTCAAAAGTACAGCAAAGTACCTGTTGCTCCTCTATATTTAAGAAAAGGCTCAGGTGTTACCAAAAAAAATTGTGAGAGTAACAGACTTTGCAACAGCGTAAAGAAAATACCAAATAAATAAATAAATAAATAAATAAATAAATAAATAAATAAAACAGCTATGCCAGTCTACCAGAGTGCACACATGTTAAAATGGGCACATTGTTCACTAGTGAGTAGAACAAGAGCATTCGCGTGCACTTTGCACACGTGGTGTGACATGTGAAGAAAATCACATCCCAGTGAGGTAAAGCTCTCCTCTCTTGCCTTGTATTCCCTTGTCCATACTGAACATTAATATTCTGTTTCCTATAATGTATTATGGATTAAGAGCTTCATCGATATCAATCAAAATTTGAAGTTAATGTTTCAAGAAAACTGTGTCTCAGATACATGTAAGCACTGTACATCGATTTTTAGGAGCCTTGTTGTCACATGGCTTACTCTGTAGAGAAATAATTACAAAATGCTTTAAATAGACTTATTAAAATTATTTTTATCTTAAAAGTAATATGCGTATCTGTTGTAAGACATAGTTGACTAGGTAGCAGCCTTATGAATAGATAATCTAGTTAGAGGAATACTGGAATTGTATCTTTGTTTCATCTCTAATAGTAAATAGTTTTATAAAATGATATTTGAAAACTATGTCTTGATTACTTTTCTTCACTGTGAATTTCAGTAATTCACACTTAATATTCTGACACTGGGCTCCTTATCCGTCAGCACCCTAATTTGTGCCCTCTTACTTCTATACTTAAAATAGAATGCTATCAGTCATGGTGGCGTGACTTTAACCCTAATACTCAGGAATCTGATAGAGGAGACTGAAGAATTCAGGGCTAGCCTGGGAAACATTCTGTGACACTCTATATCCAAACAAAATACACACACACACACACACACACACACACACACACACACGCTCTTACATACACATACAACTGTGTAGAAGTAAAATTTTAATACAACTAGTGATTTCATCTTCTGCTATCTAAAATAAGATTTAAACTATTCATGTTAAAACTAAATTCAAATAAGCTTCTTTTAAAGGGCAAAGAGTCTCAGTAAGCTTCCCGGTTTAGAATATTTATCTTCAGTTTCCTCCCTAACTGTAAACTACTTAATCTCTCTGATTCAGTTTTACTAGTGCGAAGCAAATATAATACCAAAACCCAGTTTATGGGTTTACTAGGTTGAAATGAGTAAGTATATTTCAATAAATAATAAAAGCTATGACCATTGACCTTATTTCAAGACTTTTTAGTGTCTAATTTAGAGGTACTCTCTGAAATATATTTTCAGGCTTCAAGAAAACATGTCTGCAAGTTAGCAAAAATTGTGCCTAATTTCTGAATGTTTCCTATCAACTCCCAATTTTGTACTTCCACTGACACCATTCCAAATCTTTAAAATGTTTTCTATTTAATATTCATTTATGAATGATCTGTCTATTGTTTCTGAAAACAGGTATAGTCAACCTGAGGCAGGTTTTGATGTCTTTTCTCACGAGCTTCATCCACAGCTGTGATTTAACACACTGGTGCTTTGAGCAGGTGAATGAAGGCCTCAATAGAAAAATAAATACATTTTCTTTTCAAAAATAATAGCTTACATTCAAAAATATTTTTCATATTTATGATAATATTATCCATGACATTTTTCTCTATTCAAAAGTATATGTCTGATTTTGTATACATTTCACATTCTGAGGAAGTTCCTTTTGAGTAATGTTCTCTATGAGCACATTTCTGCATGTCATACTTTCTCAAGTTCTAGGTTCTATGATTAAAAGTAGAGTAGAGAGGCTCAGGGTTTTAGAGCACTGGCTGTTTTTCCAGTGGGCCTTGGTTTGATTCCCAATACTCACAAGGCAGTTCAGTGTCATTTGTTGTGCCAAAGGATCTCATGCCATCTGTTGGACTCCAGGAACATGCATGGTCCACAGACATACATGCTATCAAATTACCCATACAAATAACAAAAATTAAATATTTTTTAAAGTAGTATTTTTAAAGTAGAGTAGAAAGCAAATTGTCAAGGTGAAATGTCAATGCCTGGCTCATAAAAGATTTCACTAAAATTTGCTGTTATTAATTGGGAAAAGATCTTCACCAATCCTACATCAGATAGAGGGCTAATATCCAATATATATAAAGAACTCAAGAAGTTAGACTCCAGAAAACCGAACAACCCTATTAAAAAATGGGGTACAGAGTTAAACAAAGAATTCTCACCTGAAGAACTTCGGATGGCGGAGAAGCATCTTAAAAAATGCTCAACTTCATTAGTCATTAGGGAAATGCAAATCAAAACAACCCTAAGATTTCATCTTACACCAGTCAGAATGGCTAAGATTAAAAATTCAGGAGACAGCAGGTGTTGGAGAGGGTGTGGTGAAAGAGGAACACTCCTCCACTGCTGGTGGGGTTGCAAATTGGTACAACCACTCTGGAAATCAGTCTGGCGGTTCCTCCGAAAACTGGGCACCTCACTTCCAGAAGATCCTGCTATACCACTCCTGGGCATATACCCAGAGGATTCCCCACCATGTAATAAGGATACATGCTCTACTATGTTCATAGCAGCCCTATTTATAATTGCCAGATGCTGGAAAGAACCCAGGTATCCCTCAACAGAAGAGTGGATGCAAAAAATGTGGTATATCTACACAATGGAGTACTATTCAGCCATTAGAAACAATGAATTCATGAAATTCTTAGGCAAATGGATGGAGCTAGAGAACATCATACTAAGTGAGGTAACCCAGACTCAAAAGGTGAATCATGGTATGCACTCACTAATAAGTGGTTATTAACCTAGAAAGCTGGAATACCCAAAACATAATCCACACATCAAATGAGATACAAGAAGAAAGGAGGAGTGGTCCCTGGTTCTGGAAAGACTCAGTGAAACAGTATTCGGCAAAACCAGAACGGGGAACTGGGAAGGGATGGGAGGAAGGACAGGGGAAGAGAAGGGGGCTTATGGGACTTTCGGAGAGTGGGGGGGGGCTAGAAAAGGGGAAATCACTTGAAATGTAAATAAATTATATCGAATAAAAAAATTTAAAAAAAATTTGCTGTTATTAATAACAATAATATTAATATTGTTGGAACTATATGTGTCAATGATTTTCCATCATAGTTTTGGCATGTACTTATTGTTCTTTGTTACATGTTGTATTGTTTAGATTTAATGTAATAGTATTCTAGACTCTTCTGAGAACATTACATTACAATACTGTTGTATGGATTTTATAGTAACTCCTTGAATTGCAAGAATTTGCTGGGAAAACAATTGTATTATTTATATAAATAAGCATACACACATAATACATACACACACATACATACACACATATAACTCTTTATGTTTTCCTGCCACAGGCACTACTTTAAGGACTCTATAGGGGCTGGAGAGATTCTCAGTAAAGTGCTTGTCATAAAACAACAAAGTCTTGGATCTGGCTTCCCAGCAGTCACATGCAAATCCCAACATAGATGTTCATGTTTGTAATGCCAATGCTGAGAAAACAGAGACAGACTCCCTGGTGTGTAAAGCCCAGATAGTCTAACTTGTTGACAAGCTTCAAGTTTAGTTAGCCTGCCTAAGAAAATAAATATGAACAAGCAAAAACAAAGCAAACAAACAAAGCAGACAGAAACAAAGACACAGAGAAGAACTAAGGAAGACATTTGATGTCAATCCCTAACACAAACAAACACAACTACATCAAATACATATAATTTCTTACACACCACATGCAGGTTTATATGAACATACATATGTCATATACAAGCACCCGTGATAGCACAAAAGACTACATATACTATTTTATATATTCATGTATCCAAATTAAATTATGATAAATTTACTTGAATGTTTCCTGCTGCAAATGAGTTGTACATTATAAAGTCAAATATGAACTGGAATTTTTTTTTATTCAGTTGATTCAGTAAATTCAAAAAGTTGTTCTGTGGGGAGTTCAATTGTTTCCTTTTGTGAATTACATGTGTAATTACTTTCCATTTTTCCATACTAGAGTGCATTGTCAAACAACTAAAGTATGTAAATAATTCTGGTGGATGCAATTTTCATGATTATGGAAACTGTTGTATAATATCATGTTAAGAGTAATTTTAAGATCATAAACTCATAGAGATTAACACTCTAAATAAATTTATAAAGAATTTAGAATTCCTTATTTTGAATTGAAGTCATCATGCACACCAAAATTGTTTTGGTTGCTGAAGTTGTTTACATGTTTGCTTGCTTCAGATGAGAAGAGAAGGCTAGCGTCACTGTCATACCCTTTATTTCTTGTGCAGCCCAACAGCTTGAATATTTATGTGGCTGTCTATCACCTCCTTCATTGAATCACTGGAAATGATAAACGCCAAAACCTGCCATTTTATGCAGTTATAATTTTGTCATGCATGATAATGAAGGTGTCATCTCATCTTATACTCCCATAAATTTTGCTAACAAAGTTACCTTGGTTGAAGTCAATGTACAACTTCCCTTCTACAGTATCAGCTTTCAAGGATGCATTTCACTGGGAAAAGTATTAGTGCTCTATGTAAATTACTTGCAGGTTTGAAGAACAAAATTCCAAGTATGTGTAGAGGAAAAGTACTCTGATTGATGGGTGTGTAAGGAAATGCTCCTATGGGTGTGTAAGGAAATGCTCCTATTTGAATTGATGGAAGAGTGGCGAAGTACTATGGGACTGGGTAATTTCTTACTGTTCTACTTTCACCGATGAATCATTTAACACAACATCTTTCTAAGACTATGTGAATCTTAAAAAAGCAGTTGTTTTTTTTTATTGTTATTTAAGACTATGGCCAGAATCAGGAAAAATTTTTGTCTGACTGTGTGTTTGTTTCTTTCTTTTTCATGGGCACAATTTCAATATCTTTTAAGGTCATGAAAAGAGAAAAGGCACTGTTTACTTGGGACAAGCTAAGGAATTGAAAAGTGGGGAAAAATGGAAGATGAGACGAGAAAAACAGGGAGTAAATAGCATCGAATATATTATAAACAGGCAGGAAAATAGCACAATGACACCTACTGTTTTATACTGTAATACATTCTAATAAGAACATGATAAAATAAATGTGGGAAAAGAGATGGCTCAAGGATTAAAAGAACTTACTGGTCTTTCAGAGATTTGGAGTTCAGTTATCAACACCCACATTAGGTGGCCCACAAAACCTAATGATCTATTTTTTGGCCTCTATGGGAACTCACAGGCACACATACACACATAAGTACAAGTGTGCACACACATTCACATTAATAAATAAAAAACTAATGACTTAAAACAAAAACAAAAAGAGAAATGATGTGGACCTGCTAACAGAAGCACATACTCTTGCAGTAGTTTACAAATTAATTAGAAACACAACTTTTCAACACTTATTGTTCTAGTTTCTTTGGTGACTGCATTGTCTGTGGCCTATCCTTAGGAGCACTATGCTTCAAATTTGAAGTTGGAACAGTTTGTTCTCATGTCTTAGCTAATTATATGTGCTCTCACAAAACCTCTCATTGTCCGGTAGGACATGTGGAAGTGTTTTGTTATACTGTGAAATTTTCATTATGACGTCTCCATCTCTTAGCTTAATTTCCTTGTTTTTAAATTTAAAATTTTTACTTGACTTTTTCTTAAATATTTTGGGGCCCTTTTCCTTATTATTTCCTTATATTCTAGTTACAACTTTAAAATTCCAACTTTTCAGGTAATATCTTTTTTTATCAACTGTGTTCTTTGAAAGTCATATATACATATATAATGTCTTGTGATTGCTTTTCTCCTATATCCTCTTATGTTCTACCCATTTTGATCAACCTCATCTCCTTTCTCCCCTCCAGGCCCTTCCTGAGAATCATCTCTTTGTGCTTTGTTTGTTGACTCGCTGACTTTAACCAAGGCAATCTCTGTGACCACAACTTTGTATATTAAATTAAATCCTGGTGATTCATAAGTGTGTAGAAAGTGAAGTAATGCACACATTTTTCAGAACCTATTAGTTGCCAATAATTCAGCAGTGGCAGTGTAGGGAGGCTCCTAGAGCTCCTTCCATTCATTAATGGAATGTTGACACCCTCTGCCAGACTAAGTATATCCATCGCCCACTGCTTTGAGATCCAGATGAACAGAAATGAAGAGTCTGAAGTGGAACACAGCAAGGCTATTAATGAATGCTACTAACATGCATACCACTCAGAGCTAACAAAAACTTCCAGGACTAGACAGTCTAACGGGGGTCTACATCAGACTAAATCGTCAAGGTTGAAACAACTTTTGCAGAACTAAATGAGTGTCCTGTGGTCCTGTGATCTAGCAACTATCAGATCTTAGAGCAGTGCTTCGCAATCCTCCTCATTCTGTGACTCTTTAATATAGTTCCTCATATTGAGGTGACCCCCAACTATAAAATTACTTTGCTGCTTCATAACTGTAATTTTGCTACTGTTATGAATGATAATGTAAATATTTTTGGAGATAAAAGTTTGTCAAAGGAGTTGCAATCCACAGGTTGAGAACCACTGCCTCAGTGTCTTAGGAACTGACCTCTCTGTCAAACAACTGTGAACCTCTACAATGAACAACAGGATGTGTAAGACTATATTGCAAATAAAAAGAAAGAAAATCCAGGCCATAATGAACAAACAGACAAGGTGGGGTGAAGCCATGGTTTTAAAACTGAAGGCGTCCTGGCTATGGAGCAGGAAAGTGAGAAAAATAGATGCAGAAATGAAAGGCAAAACTCCAGCAAAAGTAACTCACAGAATGATGACTCTGGTAAAGAAGTCCGATGCCAATCTAGACAACAGCTTCAACAACTTAGACTTAAAAGGACATGAAAGTGTTTTCTAACATTGTGATAAAAACCTTAAAATTTACGTTTTTTAATGATATCAAGGAGGGCAAAGTCTTTTTTAAAAGATAAGAAATTGCTATATAAAAATAAAATGCATATTGCTAGAGAGATGGCTTAGTGAATAAATAGGACTTATTGTACAAGCATGTAGATCAGAGTTCAAATCCCCAACATTCATGTAAAAGGCTATGGGTGACAAAAAGCACCTGATATACTACCAGTGCAATAGGGGTCAAAAATAGGAAGATCACTGGAGTTCACTGGCCCCTGGCCTCTCTCCATATTCAGTGAGAGAGCTTGTCTCAAGGGACTGAGGTGAAGAATGGTAACATTTCACCTTGTGTGTGCTCCTCGGGGCTCTGCACTCATTGTGTGCGCATTCCATAAGCATACATCTGATACTCAAGCAAATCATAAAATAAATAAACAAATAACAAATACAACTAAGTGTGTGCTCAAGTATACCTCATCCAAGCTTGGGACCAAACCCGGGGAGACAAGAGCTCTAGCATTAAGCTATTAAATTCCTAAATTCACCAGCACCAAGAGTACTAATATGTTCTGTCTTAGAATAAATCACTCGCTAATTTAAGGTGCATTAGAGAAATGAATATTTCACTAATTCGCTTTAAGATTTAAAGGCATGCATTATACAGAGTAACAGGGGTACAGCCCAGGAGATTGCTATTGGCAAAGAGTGGGTGCTCTGTGCTTCCTCCAGCTTTAGGCACCTGTAATATCTATCAGAAGTTTTTTTTTTTTTTTTTTTTTTTTTTTTTTTTTTTTTTTTTAAAGAAAAGGTTTAGTGAAGTATTATTACATCATGTCTTCCCTTATCCCTTCCATGAGTGTTACTGTCCCCTCCTTCCATTCATGGCCTCTTCTTCTCATTCATTCTTACACACACACACACACACACACACACACACACACACACCATTAATTTCAAGCTGCTGATCTTTTCAGTGTTTACCTTTTGATAGTCTCATTAACAAAGAAAGTCATTTCATACAAACATTTACCAACTCTGCAGGCATGTTAAGGGAGTTAGTGTTTGTTAGACTGTAACTACTTTAAATCACAGTAGGTTTGTTGCAACGACCTTGCCTTTTAATTTGTTTGTCTGGATGTTATTATCAGTGTGCCTATGTATATATTCAGCTAAATGAACTTTAGATTTAGTAAGATATGTTTTAAGCTGGCCTCCCAAGGGCCCGTGTTTCTTTTCTGTTGCCTGAGAACATGTCCAGTGTTTCATGTTTGCCAGAAGTTGATAAAAGAAATGCAGATGTTTCTGTAACCCAGGAGGGGAATACTATTGAGCATTCCCTGTTTTCTCTCACAGTTTCTCCAAATGAACCTGTGTGAGAGGAAATATACTGTTCTTATGCAAAACAGCTTTCTTGACAAGGTCCTGGTTCAGCCTTTGCACTTAGACCAGATGCCCCTTTCTAGTGAAAACAGCAATGTATTTGGAATCTGTGATAAATTGGTATTCAGCATAGAAGACTGAGGTGAAGATTATTAATGAAAAATATCCCACTTATGCAAAAGAACAAAAGAAAGCATAATGCTGGTTCTGTTTTCAAAGTGACTGCTAATTGTGAAGAGTTCTAATTTCATAACATCTTTTTAGAGTTATGACTTAATGTTCTAATATTCTGAATAAATTAATATAAATCCAGTTAATTATTTGAAGTATTTCCATTGTGCCGTTTTACTGATAGCTTTCCGTTTGCAATCTGGGCTGCTTTAACATGAAGGTTTTGGTGATTACAAGGTCTGTGAACTTCCAGAGAGCCTGAAATGGCTCCATTTCTTCTGGCGATGATGCAGATTCTGTTTTATATTTGACAGGAAAGCTGTGAGTAACTTTCTCATTGTACTTTCTGGAGTGTAAAGTAGACCCTTAGTCCCTGTCATATTTCTTTAAAATCAGAAAGGAATCCAAATGAAGGTTTCTGGTGCTGACCTTGGTATTCTGTGAAGAAAATTAGTCCTAGACATCCTCCATATGTGGAAGAGATTCATGCTTCATCTGAGAAAGATCAGGTCTTTCCATAAGCTGCTTTTCCATAAGAGAGGACATTCTCTCTTATAAATTACTCACCTCGGGTATGTTCTGGTTGTTTTTTTTTTCTCCTAGAGTTCTAAAATATTATCTCAATGCAATGTGGGAGAGGAAAGAGTTTATTTGGTTTATACTTCCAGGTCAAATAAGGGAAGTCAAAGAAGGTACTCAAGACAGGAAGCTAGAAAAAGGAATCATGGAGAATGCCTGGAGAGACAGATGCCCGGTGATTAAGAATACTCACTGCTCTTGCCAAGACAGGTTGAGTTCCCAGCAATCATATTTAGTGGCTTATAATCACTTGGAAAACCGATTACAGGGAATATGATAGCCTTTTCTACACTTCATGGCCAGGCGCACCCACATGGTGCATGGCACACGTAAACCCACACATACCTCTGTTTTTGTTTATTTGCTTGCTAGTTTGGTTTTAGGACCTTGAAGGAAAGCTGCTAACTGTCTGTCTCTCAGGTATCACTCTCACCTAGCCTGACTATAAAGCTCAGGAGCAGATGCCTAGGGAAGGTATCACCAATAGTGTCCCAGTCTCTTTTATGTCAATTAGCAATCAATACAGTTCCTCAGAGACTTAGCCATGGGTTAATCAGAGCCAGGCTCAGATAAAATTCAATCACTTAATTGAAACTGCCTCAACAGATTCACCTCGACAGCTCTAGCTACTAGGAAAAAGTATAGGTGTTTTCTGCAAATTTATATAAATTAATTATTTGGTATAGCAAGTAATTAACTTTAAAAGTGTGGTTAAATAAATATATATAATGAAGACTTTTACTATTCATTTTAGGTCCACAATTTAGGGATATCAATTATATTCATAATATTATACAATATTATGTAATCAATGTCACTTTTTGTTTTCAAAATGTTTATCGCTCCAAATAAAAACTCTGTTATTTCCAGGTGGATGTGGTACACACCTATAATTTCAGCAGGCAAGTCTCTGAGTTTGAAGCCAGAAAAGTCTATAGAGCAGGTTACAGGACAGTCAAGGCTATAGAGAAACCCTGCTTCAAAAGAAAACAAAAAGTAAGAAAGAAAGAAAGAAAGAAAGAAAGAAAGAAAGAAAGAAAGAGAGAGAGAGAGAGAGAGAGAGAGAGAGAGAGAGAGAGAGAGAGAGAGAAAGAAAGAAAGAAAGAAAGAAAGAAAGAAAGAAAGAAAGAAAGAAAGAAAGAAAGAAAGAAAGAAAGGAAGGAAGGAAGGAAGGAAGGAAGGAAGGAAGAAAGAAAGGAAGAAAGGAAGGAAGGAAGGAAGGAAGAAAGGAAGAAAGGAAGAAAGGAAGGAAGGAAGGAAGGAACAAAGGGAGGAAGGAAAAGCACTTTATGATCATAATTAGTAAGGTTCACTCTCCTCCGATTTTCTGGTAATCTCTAATCTACTTTCTTAAAAACAGAATAAGGATATTATTTGCAGATTCACTCAGCTTCCCTTTCCAAATATTAAGGATGCTTGCAAAATTATTGTAGGAAAAACTCAGAAAGGAGATAAAATTCAGGCAATGAGTTTTAATTTAAGTAAGAACATATACCCAACACATACACACACACACACACACACACACACACACACACACACACACACACAGCTTGAGGTTGTTTAGCAGGTAAGAGTATCTTCTCAACAACCACGAGGCCTGAGTTTGGATAACACTGTCAATTTAACAAACTCATTATCTAGCAAATCCTATAATGCTGACACCTGCTAGTGAGTTGACAGGATTGCTAGGAGTTGCTTGCTTCCAGCTTGGCTGGACAGTATGAACCCCAGGTTTGGAGAGAGAGATTCTTTCTTAAAAACTAGACAAAAAGTAATATTGAAGAACACCTGATGCCTTGTTCTGGCAAAAACCCGATACCTACGCATCACATTCCCCCGTCTCTCTCTCTCTGTCTCTCTCCTGCCCTTCCTCCCTTCATTTCACCCTTCTCTTTCACACACAGATATATACACAGAGATTCACACACAATGTCTGCACACTAACATGTGCACACATCCACTCACACATATTCTCTCTCTCTCTCTCTCTCTCTCTCTCTCTCTCTCTCTCTCTCACACACACACACACACACACACACACACACACACACACACACAGAGAGATCCCGAGATGCACACACCACATCTGCCCATGTGCACCCACACATTCACATACTCATGCACATCCTCACGCTCACAAACACATAGACACTCTGTGTGGGGGTACCACTTCACACAGACTCAAATATGCAGATACACTCACAGACACTCAGAAATGCACACATGTGTACACACAGCCACACAGACACATACTCCACTCACATATACCTCTCCTTATCTTACAAATATGAAGTTAGGAATAATGTAATTAATGTCAACTTATTTCTTCTCCTTTTGACTGTATAGTTTTTAGGTTTATTGTTGTTGTTTTGGGTGGGGTTTTTGTCTTGTTTTGTTTTCAAGGCTTATTTAACTGTGAACACAGTGTGTATATAGTTTGTAATTGCTCATGCAATTAAATGATTGGGATATACAATTAAAAATGATGTTTTTATTGCCTGGCAAACTTTACTCCACTTTCATTTCTATTCCCTGACAAAACAATGGTTTAGATTTTGTGAAAGGCTTCCACACTTTCTGTTCCACTGCTGCAGAGTTATTCTTACCCTGCGCTCAGATGTTCAGACTCTCTGACCTCCTGAGGTGGACTCTGTGCAGCTCCTGCTCTGCTCTGCCCGCCTGACATAAACAGGGACATTTAACTTAGGCGGACTGTGCGGGCCAACAACACTCATGTGTGACTCTCTCCATGAGCCTGTTTTAGCACTCCGGAACACTGTGTTTCAAAGACAGATGGAATATTGACTCCTTAACATTTAATGTACTTAAGCATAGGAAAGCTTCCTCCATTGTTATGTAGTTGATGTGGATTATTAAATAAATTCTACAACAGGATGAGACACTGACCCTTAATTAATACTGCTTTGAAATGTTCTATATAAAAACCTCAATGCAGTGTGCTTGATATGACAATATAACATTTCAGTTCTCAGGTACTATATTCCAGCTAAATATACTTTTAAGCAAAATATTTTGAAAATATATATTAGTATATAATGGTGTTTTAAATATTTTGTTTTGAAAAATGCTAACAAATGCTCTTATTTTAATTGTACTGAGTGAAGTACGTATGGGGCACTTCATCCACAATCCATTACTGATTACTAACTCATATTTTCCTTCATGATAGTTCACAAAGGATGTGATCAGATTTTGATCCAGGGAACCCATTCTGTGCATTTTACTGGTGGGATCAAGTGGTTAAGGATTTCTTGGAACTGTATTGTTTTCTGCAACTCTGACTCTGGTGGGGCATTGTGAATGCTTCATGATGACCACACTGGAGGTGTACAGCTGCTAACGCAGCACACAATGCAATTGTGTGCCCATGAGTTTCCAATTGGAGTGCAATGACAGTGTGTCTTCCTCTATAAGTGAAGGACGTCTATCAATAAAATATACTCATTTTAAAGCAGTAGCCAGTTCTGTATTTGATCACTGATGTTCTGAATAATCATAGAATGTACAATTAAATGGAATGAGCCTTTTAAATGAGAAATGTGCTTTATGATCAGATTTTAGCATGCCTTTTGGTCATATTTAAGCTGAAATTAGTTTAAAATTAGGCACTTTCTATTTTCTTTGCTCTTTTTCTTAAAACACGAGTGCTGTTTTGTTCTTTGGTGGGTACTGCTTTTTATTTTTTGCAATAATTTTTAGACATATTACTAAAATTTATGACTAAAATTCCTTAAAAGGCATCAATATAACATGCATATAATTTTCTAATTAGGATAAAAAGCAATATAAGCTTTCAATAAGGGATTGGTTCTTCATGTATATGATTTGTCATATCAAATTAATTTCTAAAATGACATTTATTTTGTAGCTTCCTGAGGTTGATAGTTGATGGATACATTTCCTTTAACAGAGGTCACCATCAAAGACAATGGGACAAAACTGCTTCTCATGAGTTTGAGGTTTATGGCTTATTGAAGAAGTCAGGTCGAGACTCCCACTGTCCTCTGTTTTTAACCTGAGGTTTAATTAAAGGTACTTAGCCAGTAAACAGACATGCTTTGATTCTCAGAAACCTGTGCTAAAGGGATGAGTAGAAGTTACCTCTTCTCCGAAGGAACTTTGCATCCTGCCTGTGGGATAATGATTAGCATTTGAAAGAGTGTTCCTTACCAAAGCATTTCCACACATATGGATTCAATTGAGGGATATTTGTAGCTTATAGGTTATGGGCATTTTCCTAGATTAATCTGATGGCTTAATGCTGAAACATTTATTTTTCTTCCGTAACACATCTGTGACCCCTGCCCATGTGACACATTTTAAAAACATGTGTCATTGATCATAGAGGAGACAAGATAGGGTGGTAAGCTCTGTGTGGAACTTAACTGTGATTCCTGAGAAATCTGTTCAATATACTGTTCTCGAACTGTGGGATTTTTGTATCTTGCCTTTTGGCGAGAAAAACAAACACTTTGCGTGGAGATTTCAAACCAGATTGTGATGTTGATTCATTCTGCGAGGGCCAAAAATGCAAATGCACAATGCCCAGTGCACGTTTGTTAGGAACAGAAGTTAGTATTCTCCCCTTGAATAAATTCAGGTTCTCCTGTTTCCCAATAACCAGTGCCAGGCATGAGATGAGTAGACACCAGTTCCCTGATAATTGAAATGCAGTTTGATTACTCACTTGCAACTTTTTCCGTCTTAGCTTAGCTTTGTCTAAAACTTTCTAAGGTATGTTCAGAGAGGAGAATGAAGAAAGGAATTGTTGAGCTTAGAGTTGGCAGGAAAGTGCTAGTGCAGAATAAGATCACACGTTTTGCTTGGAATGGTTGGGTAATAGGTTTTTCCACTGCACAAAGCCAGACATCTCAGCCAAGCAGCAGAACAGAGTATACAGTGTCAAAACGGAAAAAGAAAACGGTGGTAATTGTGAAGCTGGGAGATTCTGGAGGTGTGCTGAAATTTTGGCTCTTTTACTTTGTTGTGAGGAGGACTGTCTGTTCGCCAACTACTGCAGCCTATGATGGCGCTGCCCTCCAGGGAGAATTCATAGGCCTTGAGGGCTCAGTTCAGAACTTTATACTCTGTGTTTTGAGAACCTCAATTGACACAGACTTGGACATGACTTGTCCTTTCCTCATCTTCCAACTCCATCACAGAAATAAAAAACCTTGGCAAAACCTTAAACCTGTTCAGGCCTCTCCTGTATAACTCATTTCATTGTTACAGTGAACCTGTGAAGCCAGTTCTTCCTTAGCTTAAGCACCACTCATTATTATAGTCTTATGAAGAACAAGAGAAACATTCTTGATCAAGAGAAAAAATTCATATTTTCTTCTCTAATTTCATAGGCTCTCAGACTTTATGTTTAATGTTAACTATTTTCAGAGAGAGAGAGGAAAGTAAAAGTATGTGAATTCCTTTTAACATATTAATTAAGGCTATAATTTCTTAAACATTATTTTTTTTTTGTCTGAGGTCATGGGTCTTTCTCATTCCAGTAGTATAGCTTTTTAAAAGAAACTAATCACTCTAAGAGGTCAGACCCCATAGCCTGAAGAAATTATGTTACCGCCCTCTATAGATCTCTCTCTGAGACACAAAGAAGCCATGTTGCATGGTGGCCTAACAACTCTTAAGTAATGGTATCATGCTGTCAAAGTTAGCTTTGACTCTTGATTTGACATAGCCAAGAATCATGTAAAAAATAGACAGTCTCAATTGTGGGACCGCCTAGATTAGACTGACCTGTAAACATGTCTGTGACCCATTGTCTTGATCGGTAAAAGCTGTAGAAAGGCCCAGATCAATGTGGGTAGTACCATCCATAGGTACTACATAGGTCCTGGGGGATATAAAAATGTTAGCTGGGCAGGAACATGGGAGTGAGCCAGTAAATAGTGTTCCTCTGTAGTTTCTGCCTTCAAGTTCCTGCTAGAGTCCCTGATAGTCTGTAACCTGGAAGTATAAACCAAATAAACCCTTTCCTCCTCTAAGTTGCTCTTGGTCTGACTGTTTTATTGCACCGAGAGAATGAGACTAAAACTGACCAGCTTATTGTAAGTGGCTCCTCCAAGCTCTCTGTTGTGTAAGCTAGTTTGAATTAAATCAGGAGGTGTGGAAGTTCCTCCCTCCCTGATCCCCAAAAGTATGTAAGAATTAGTTGTTTTCTTTGTGGGTGTATTTCCCCCAGAAGACTCCTCCTAACTCCCCATCCCTACACCTTTACCCAGTGTATGATAGGTTGCCTCTCTGGTACTTTCTGTTGAAACTCTCCCTCTGTCTGGGGTTTCGAGGGCAGCTTCTCTTTTCCTGTGGGATCCAATTTGTGTTATCTCTGATGTAATGTTCCCTGTCAGTGCCCTCTACATCCAGTCCTGCCAGGGTCTCCAGACTCTTTCTCCAAATAAAGAATTCCTAAAGGGTATTCATGCCTCAGCTTCTTGAGGACAAGCCCACCTACCATGCTGCTTCTTTCTCTCATGCTTTGCTTTCTCATTCCAGTAGCCTGGCCTTGTAACGCTCCAAAGTCTACCAAGATTATCAGGAGTACTTACTGTAGATTAATATGAAATATGTTTGGAAATTTTGGTTGCACTTATTAGTTAAATTTTTATTTACTTACCCATTTGTTTGTCTATATATTTGCGTGGTGTGTGTGTGTGTGTGTGTGTGTGTGTGTGTGTGTGTATGTTTGTATTTGTGTTTGTTTGTGTGTGTATGCGCATGTGCCATGGCGCATTTAAGTGGGTCAGACAAACAACTTTTAGAGTCAGTTCACTCCTTCCACGATGTAGTTCCTGAGGATCCATTCACATCATCAGCCTGGGCGGCAAGCACTATTACCCACGGGACAGTAATGCTAGCTCCTGCTCTCCTTATTTTAGAATCTTGATTCTGTGAAGTGGTTTAACTACAGAATTAATACTGAGTAATTAGTATCTGTACAATGTTATTAGCTAGGTTATTATTTCTAATTAGGAATTTATAATCAAATCATAATTAGTTATTAGCAGAGGTGTTTCCTATAATTCGTGGGCACACAATAAATATTTGACAGGATTTATGTGTGTGATTTATTTATTTCCATAATTTTTACAATTGAAAGTATTAGCCCATAGCACTAAAGAAGAATTTGCCAATTCTAAAGTTAGATGAAGTTAAAGCACTGAGTTTATTCTAATGTAAATTTTTCCTTTGCTTTACTAAAAAATTCAAGGATATTTGTAGTTAAATGAAATAAGTAACAACACAAGAATCATCAATAAGATAAAAAAAAATGCCCTCGCTCAAATTCCATCTCATGTTAATTTCTGCTGAGTTCCATGAATGTTGGGGATCCCTCTCCCTCCTCCCCCTCTCTGTCTCTGCATTTTCATAGCTGATCCATCAGATTGCTCCATGAGCAGTTAATGAATAAATGAGTGACTAACTGAATAACTCTTCTCTATTTTTCATAACTAGCTTGAATAATTACGTTCAGCAGCAACGGTGTTTGGAAATCAGAACTGTAGCCTAAAGTGTTCGGTACAGAGGGAGTCTGCTTCTTCCAGGGCAACATTCTAGTAGCTCTGGACTGAGCACAGCTCCAGAGCACAGGTGGAACTTAGAATCAACAAAGGGTTCTCAAGCAAGAGTTCGCCTAGCCTTGGCCTCACTATTTAATCCCCCTGCTATAGCAGGCTTTGATTCAAATGAGCTCATCATCCCATTGGTATCTGAGATACCAAGTGGGAGTGTCTGGGTAATAAAATTGCTTCACTTATTTGAAGATGACTACACTACCATGCTGAATGGGATGTTTATATCTGCATTGTGGTTGACTGTCTCATCTCTTCTGGATTACCATACCCAGAGCTGGTAGTAATATTTCCATGGGAATTGGATAGAAATATTCAGCAAATATTGAGTCAGAACTCAGTGTTAACTGTAAGAAAATTTACAATGCTTGCTATAGTATTCAGCAATACTTGATTAAATGACCCATACACAGAGTTTTCATGCTTTTTACTCATGGTATGTGGCACAGAACATTTATTTCCTTTATAGACATATTCATCTTTAGATGCTATTCATTTTTCATTTATATATATTTCCTTCCATCAACGTATGCTTCATTTTCACTAACAATTCCACACATAGCTTCATCATCTCCTTTTAACATGATTTGGAAACTCTAAAGTAAATATTAGTATTTGCAATACTTATTTAATTTTCTTAACAGAAGTGCAATGACTTGCTCCAACCCTCACTTCGCATATGATCAAATAGGGAATCAGAGGCATAGGTGGGTAGTGAAAACAGGACACTAGGAAATGCCTGGGAAGCCCTGTTCCACCTTAACATGCTTTCAGAAATTTAAATAGCCCATGGCAATACTGAGAAAATGCAAATAAGGGTGCTACTAACAAGATCTCCTTAAATGTTAAAATTCTAAGAATCATGAATATCATATTTAACAATCATACTAATTACCATTATATAAATCACCATATATTTTAGTCTTTTTATGTTTATATTCTTTGGGACGAGGTAGCTATAATAACAATAATCATGAATTACATCAATATTCACTTAAAACTCTAGCTAAAATATTTCAAGGAATTTTTATGGTATTTATTAAATAACAGTATTAAAATTTTGTAGTGGCCAGATCAGTTGGTTCCCCTTACAAATTCACATTTTAAGTACAAGCCTTCTATGTTTTCATAATTGTCTTCTTACATATTAATGATGGGATATTAATTTGGCCTTTACAATAGTAAAATATATGATCATTTAAAACTAAACAAACTAAGTGTTCATTTATACTTAAATATTGATTTTTGTAAAGAATTCATCGTTACCAGGGCAAAGTCTTTGTTGTACCACAAGTCATCACGAGGGTCCTTGTCTTTATAAGCTCCTTATGGACAAAAAGCATGCACAGTCAAGATTAACAACATTCTTTTGCTGATGTTTTCTGTTTTCTTGACACAAGAATGCTTCCAGTGAAGGTTTTATTGCTTTCAGTATTTTTCTGTGGAAAAAAGAGAATATAGACCTATTAATGAAATGCCACTGCTTCTGAGGTATTTATTTGAGACTGTGCTTATTGTGGGAGTTAAATGTCTCCATTTTAGGAAAATCTAAAAGATGCCACAGTCAACTATTGTACTAGAAGAGTCCATTTATTAGCTCTAAAGAACAAAAGATATCTGGGTAATCTCAAGCACTGTGGGTATGTGAGCAGGTTTGCAATGACTGCACCCAGTGACAGCTCTTGCCTGCGTTTTATAGCATGATCTGGGATGAATTCGTATGGGTAATAATTTTTGGTTCAGTTTCTTCTAGACAATTTCTCTATAATAAATGTGAAACTATAATTGATCAATAATTTTAGGGTGTGAGATAATAATAGTTATGCTTCAGATTTTCTTATTTCACAATAGTGTGTGTGTGTTAAATGGGTGGAAATGTGCACACATGCAAGGAGGAGTGCGCTCATGCACGCACGCGCGCGCACACACACACACACACACACACACACACACACAAACACACAGATGCGAAGGCCAGAGGACAAATCTGCAGAGTCAGTAGAGTCTTGGTCACCAGGTCTTGGTAATCAGGCTTGGCTCTAATCTCTTTCAGCCACTGAGCTCACTTGCTGGCACATTAGTTTCCCTTTCTAACAGTTACTTGGGAGCTGTGTTGTGAATCTAATGTTCATTTTAACACATTCTAGTTAGTGTAACACATGAAGAGAAATATTTGGAATTTATCTATGCTAATATTCTTCTTTGGAGGTAACTACAAAAAGACTTTATAGACCAGGTTAAATGAAAACTGTTTAATGATATTGGACAGGTACAATGTGATCACTCTCTCTATTATTGTTAAGCAAGACCCATGGAAATACGTTTGGAATTACTGTGGCTTGCCTACTCTTCAAATCAATAGTATGAATTCACCAGGAAGTGTTACAATTTAGAATTTCAAATTCCAGCACCAAATTTAGCTTACCAATTAACATTTGGAAATTCTCCTGTTCAATTTGACTTCCTATGGCCCATTTAAACTAAATTCCAAAGACCTATATTTGGTTTAGTGAACCAAAACAATAAGACACCATTTCTGTTTTGTTGTTCAGTTTTGTTGTTGTTGTTTTTCCAACTTGACACAAGCAAGGGTCATGTGGAAAGAGGGACCCTCAACAGAGACTATATCTCAATAGGATTGGCTTGTAGGCCAGCTTTCTTGATAGATGATTGATGTGGGACATCCCAGCCCACTGAGTGGTACCATTCTTGGGTGCCTGGTCCTGGGGGCTATAAGGTAGAAGGTTGAGGAAGTCATGGGGATCAAGCCAGTATGCAGTGCTTAAATGGCCTCTGCATCAGTTCCTTCTTTCAACTTCATGCCTTGAGTTCCTGACCTTAGCTTCCTTTCCTGACAGACTGTATGCTGTAAGAGAAAATGAACCCTATAGAAAGCAAACTGATACGCATATCTCCTGTCAACTTCAAATGACTCTTATGGAAAAAGCAGACCAACATTAAAAAGTTGAAGCTTACCTGTTTTTCCCTGCTGTAATGATGTCTTACTGTCTATAATACTATGTAAAACACAAATTTTTCTTTTACACAGAAGACACTTGATAAAAGTAACTAATATTTGAGGCTGAAAAATTGGTATTGCATTAGTAAATATATTTAGAAATGACCTCATGAAGATGTGATAATGGAGACAAAAAGAGCAGTCTCCAAACTCAACATTTTGTATAGTTTAAATGGTTCACGTCTTTAATTAAATAATTAAATAACCCTTAAACTAAACTATAATTTTATAGTAAAGCATTCAGAGCTAAATATTTAACTATAAAATTAGTTCAGTGGGGTAGAAAAGATAAATTCACTGCTGACATAAATTTGACAAGCAATATTTAACTGAAGTATGACTTTGTGAGAATTAGTAACAGTAAAGCCCTCCAGTGTCCTGTCATCGTTATAAGGACTATCAGTTTTGCTAAAATATATGAAATACTTGCTGTGTTGAGCCAGAGGGGAAAACTATTGTATAATATAATATTGATTTTAATCACATTGGAAGTTCCAGAGGATTAAAAAATTCCCAGTTAAATTTAATAGCAATTATAACTCAGAATGGTTTATTCATATGCTTGGATTCTAATGAAATTGATTCAAAGGACTATATTGAATCTTTGAGAGAGAAGGAATTTCCAAGTGTCCAGTTCAAATTATAACAATGTAGTCTTCTGGTAGCTTTATCATTCTTATTTAAGCTAAAATTTAACAGTTTCAGGAAATCTCAAAGATCCTACAATTCTTTTATTTCATATTTAATAAACATTATTTATTAAGTAGACATAAGTTCCATGTTAGAAATGTTAGGCAAGGGTTAAAAAGACATATTCAGTTTATGAGTGTAAAAAGAGAGAGCAAGTCTTTGTTCTGTTATAATATCGAACAAACTGGGGGAAAGCTTTAAGTTAATAAACTATTTTATAAAATAAGAATGTCAGATAATAGTAGGGAGAAGCTCAAATTGTATTAGGTCAAAACTGAAATAAGTAATACTGAATAATTATCTGAATCTTAAAGGCAAGAAAGCCAAAAAATTGATGAGCTTGGTAAACAGGCTGTTTTGTGAACTAAAAAGAACATGAGAGGTGGGTAACAGAAATCTGAAATATTGTGCAATTCCACAATAAAACAGAAAATGAAATTTATCTTAAATGCATTTGTCACCAAGAGTGACCTTGAATATGATAACAGTGACGAATTATGAGCTTGGTGACAGCAAGGCCAGCGGCTGCATCAGCTAAGGGAGCAGATCAGCTTTGTGATTATGTTGCTGTTCTTGAAGATGGGACAGGTGATTGATCATCTGTAGAAAATGTCCTTATGAGGCGGGGTTGCTTGGTTTTGTTGTCAAGCCAAAACAACTAGAGGAGTTATGTCAGAGAATCACTGTCTACAGCCCCCATAATCAGCGAGCAAGTTTCTATGACCCAGCTCTGTGAACCAGCTACAATACCAGATGGCTAAGTGACTATATATATATATATATATATATATATATATATATATATATATATATATATGAGTGTGTGTGTGTGTGTGTGTGTGTGTGTTTTGCTGAATCCTGCTTGTGTTTTCTCAGTCTTTAAATATGAAAGAGCCCTATTGGTATTCTAGCTTCTCTCTGGCCTCTCTCCCTTTTCTTTTTCTTTTTTCTTTTTTTGTTTTAATAGATCATATGGATCTGTATTTTTTCTCAGCTTTTATAAACATCTTGAAAATGAACAGTTAACTAAACACTGTGCTTCCATTAAAAACCCAAAAGGAACCAAATGCATTGTCAAGCAAAAAATCATCTTCATAATGAAGAAGGACAACAAAACAATCTACTTTTTATTCATCTAACTTGGTGTCTAACAGCAGAGTGTGGTGAACTCCTAAACATTTAGCTATAGCCCCTGCCTCTCCCTGAACTCAACCCTAATCACTATTATTGCTCAATGAACATCTCAAATACTCAAAAAGCTTTGTGTTATTGGTGTGGACATCGCAGCCCGTATCCCAGCAATGATGAGATGAGGTAGCATCGGCATCACTTGAACTCAGGAAGCTGAAGTAAAACAGGACACAAATCAGATGTTCAATGAGTCCCAGTTAACACAGGGAGGACTACAACACCAATATTTAAGGCAAGGCTGCTTTCTTCTTCCATCCCTACTGTTAGTCAACCATTCCATTGCCTTAAAAGCAGCTTCATCCAAAATTCTGCACATTCTTCCTGCTTCATCTCATTTACACATCTTCATATCTCACCCTTTACAAAGTTTTGTGATGTTTGCTTTAAGCTATGTTCTGCCTCCTCCTTGTCACATTTATTACCCAACCCTAACCATCTGCATCTTCCAATTTGGCTGCCCTGATGGAATACCTTCTCCTGCCTCTCCACAAATAGTTTTCCCGACACAATGAGTAACTGACAGTGTTTGAGATATGAAAAGATTTGTGCCAGGTTATGACTTTGATGATTTCCTTCTGTCATGAGGACTCTGTCAGTCTCCCAGTCATGACTTTCTACATTGTGACTGATGCACTGTGATTTTTTGTGACCACAGAAAGCATCTAGTATCAAACTGGGCCACCCTTACCCAACACCCTACTATGCAAAGGTGATCTCTTTTGTAGCTTGCTAAGCTTCTCAAGTTCATTCCCACTGCCCAACCCTTAGCTTTCTAAGTAGATGGCTCATAATTTCTATTTTTTGAGTCTTGTTTCAAGTGCCACATGATTCCAAGATGCCCATGTGCACTGACTACCTTATCCGAGCTTCTGTGGTACATGTGTCTCTCACAAACAGAGATGGCTGGTGAAACACTACTCACTGTACGTTCTGTATTTCTTATTGATACTTACCTAACTGCCAGGGAACACCTTGGCTGTATGTTTGCCTGTTTCCTTGTTGTGTGTCTCCTAATAGATGCAAGCTCTTAAGAGCCTGGGACTCATCAGTCCTTGCATGCCTGAGATTTCAAGTTCTACGAAAGGATCAGTATAGTATAGTGTATATCGAGGGAAGGAAGGAGAGTCTGTATCTCTGTATTTTCTCTTTATTCTACCTTGAACAAATTTTGTTTGGCTACCCAGAAAGAGAAAAGCTACCCCCCAAAAGGTTTCATTTGTCACTCTGATATTGTCTTCGAGAGCAAAGCATGACAAGAGTGTAATTCTTTAAAAGTCCGTTCTCCACATGTTAGCCACTTCTCACTGTTTAAATGTACTTTTGGCATGATTTCTTTTTTGTTCTTTAAAGTTGAGTGCTGGAATAGAATTTGATTTGCCGCAACTTAATGGGAAGGCTTCTAAAGTGTACAGTGTGAAGAAAACAATAAAAGTGAGGACTGTTCACTTGTGGACACAGCATAGTTTGTAGCTTGGAGTTAATGCGGGCAAAAATCTTTCCTATAAAAATGAAAGATAATATGAAATAGTGCTTTGACTGCACAAATACTAGGCTTTTTTCGCCTGTTTACAGAATATTCTGATATTTGAAAAGGTGCTGGCACTGCAGTTTTGTGAGGGAGAGAGGAAAAAATAAAGTAAAAATCATCATAGTCCTCAAGAGTGAGTGAAAGAGGTATGAACACTGGGAAGGGGGGGAATAGAAAGGTATTGGGAATTTACAAGAACCAAGGTGGCAAATGAACTGTATCTGCTGTTCCCAGATTTTCTTTTGCAGCTTTAGGTCATTATTGCCAATGTTGCAATTCATTCATGTTATAGCGGCTAGGAGTCCCTGGATCTGATTTCCTGGGATGTACTGGAAGGTAGTTTGCTGTCTAATGGATTCTGTGTTGACAGGGCTTGCATTCAGAGCCCAGCTTGACCTCTCACTGGCTGCCTACTTCGGTCCCATCCCTCAGTTTAACAGTCTGTAAATATGGATCTTGTGCTGTTTTAAGCATCAAGCAAGATACTTGGGCTAACAATACTCCGTTATCAGTTTTATATTCACTTCTGCTTTTATTTCCCATTCCTCATTATTTTCTCAAGTAATGGATCCCCAAGCATTAGATTAGAATATGATTTTAAAGGGAGAATTAGTAGAAATCATGCTTATCTCTCTTTTTTTTTGTATGGCTGATAGCAATCTAGGTTAGGTAAAGAAATGACTGTGTCTAGTACAAACTGACCATGCTTCGACTTGCTTTCCAGGAGTACCTAGGAATATTTCATTTTCATTTCCATCAACTATTTCTATTGTGAATAAATGAAGTGACTTAGCATTCTATGACACTACAAGCCAGAAAGCCGAGGTGCCAGGTTTGAAATCTGACTTCCAGGCAGCAAGGACAAGGGTATATTAAGGCCAATCCCACAGTGACACACCTACTCCAACAAGACCACACCTTCAAATAATGCCACTTCCTGGCTCAAGCATATGCAAATCATTACGGGTACAAACTTGCCTATTTTTATAAACATATTATGGGAAGCTTAAGGAACACAGCTCCAACATGCATTGACCGATTTTCAAGTCTCTCTTTAACTGGAAATTGTAGAACAGTTCCCAAGCACCTAAAAGCTCCAGGTTTATATTCTCTGGATGTTACTTAAGGTCAATTACCCATATCCAGAATGCTTGAGAACGTGTTTCCAGCTTTTCAAATTTTAGAATATTTATACAAAATTAATAATTTAGCATTCTTAGTCTTAAAATGTGAGATATACATTTCTTGTGAATCCAGATATATTAAACATTATATTAGCTTCAAAATTTTTCATATTTTTGAGCATTTTGTTATCATGTTTTCAGGCTAGGGATACTTAATTTGGATCAGTTTTCTCATATATATATATATGAGAATATATATATATGAGAAAACTGATGCAAATATATATATATACTGGTTTTAATTTTGTTTTGCAGAATTATTCACCATACTTGAAAATTGAAATAATCTAAATGCTCATCAGCTGATTTTTTGATAAAAATATGATGTATTCATATAATAGAAAACTATTTAATGATAGAAAAACTAAATACTGGCACATTTTTAGATAACCTAAAAATATTTGCACTAATAAAAGAAGCCAAAGAGACCATGTAACACTTCCATATTATTCCATCTATGTAAATTATCCACAAAGTATATTTATGACATCAGAATCTATATTGTCACTGTTTAAGACTAGGAGTTACAATAGTGTGGCCATGAAAAGTCTTTTGAGGTGACTCAGCTTTCTAGAGGTGACTCAGCGTTCTAAAGCTGTCATGTCCACACCAGATTCACAAATGTATTAAAAGATATTTACCAGAGAAGAATCATCCATGTTTGTGTGACTTTTTGCCACATGCTGATTATGTATCAATAAAGTTGTTAAAAAAGGAAAAAAGAGATTAAAAACCAAGAAACATTTTAAGTTTTTAAGCTTATTTGTCTTTTGTCTATAGTTAGCATTATAAAAGGAAAAAGGTTATTTTTAGTGTTCTAACATATAAAATATAGTGTATATTGTTTATAAAATAGGAAAGGTTATTTACTTAGTATTAGAATGCCTAATTTTGAAAATAAATATCTGAACATCATTTAGTTCATCTCCTTAATAAAAATATTTATCTGGAAACTGCATTGTGTTATTAGATTTAGGGACACAGAGACTGAAAGGTATAAAAAAATAAAAATCCTAATCTGTACCCCCAGGGACATAATTAATGTATTTCTTTAAAGTCAGTTTCATAAGGTTCTGTTTTTGGTTTTCCCCATAATTCTAGAGAGGGCAATTTATCATTTTCTTCATTTACAGACCAGGCAAACAAGTCTCATTGGAATTAAACCCAAATCATGTACTTTTACATTCTTGAGACATAACAGGTACTCAGGTTTTCTTTTCTTTCTTTCTTTTTTATCTGAGACAGTGTTCCTCTGTGTAGCCCTCCTATCCTAGAACTTACTCTGTAGAGCAGGCTGGCCTAGATCTCGGATATCTGCCTGCCTCTGCCTCCCAAGTGCTAGAATTAAAGGCGTGTGCCATCACTGCCTGCCTCAGTTTTTCTTAATACTAGTTACACACAATTCTTTGGCGCCATTGGTTCCAGTAACAGCCGTCTGCCAAGCATTGCTTAATTCTGTCAATCTGCAGGAAGACATCATGTGTTCTTCAGAACACTTGTATGGATACCATCCTATTAGATGTCTTTACTATTATAAGTTTGAACTGCAAGCAACAGAGGTTTCAAATAGGACTCAAAGACAGATGTACCCTGATAGTGTTTAATGGGCATTACTAGGCATCTTGTGTGGACAGATGGAGAAAATGATGAGCCCATACACATCATACCCACATGAAATAGTATTCCCAAATACACCATTGTTCATTTTTTGCCTTCGCGATTTATTAAAACTATTAAGAAAATATGACTAATTGTGTGATCATCATGCTGCCTGGTCACACAAGGATAGAGCCTTACAGCTGCTTCTGTTCAGAAGGTGTCACTGGACACTGGTGTTGCTTCAGGCTGCTCTTCCAGGAATATTCTGAACCATATTGGTGCTTAAAAACTGTAGATCCCAGGCCATTCCTTACAGGCACACGCCATTGTTCAAAATAAGAGAGACCAAGCAATTCAAAGGGTCACACATTCTCCATTTTTATTCCATTTTGAATCAAAGAAATGGTACTTTTTATTTCATTTTGACAAGTTCATTTTACCTGTTCTTGAAATAATTACCCATCTCTACTGTATCCCCCCTATATAGCCTTTATTCAGGGGCAAGATTCTTGCTGTCACAGCAATATGCACACTACAATCACTTCTCCAGTTGCTTTGGTTGCCTTGTGAATTTATGTTCCTTGAACGTGAGGATGGATTGCTTCCCGGATGGTTGAACACCAAGCTTGGCTTCTTTGATCTTTTTTTTTTTTCACCTGCCATTCCTCTGTTTTCACTTCATGTTGTTTTTCCTTTTGAATTCAGACATCGATATGCTGACAGCCAAGGAACAAAGATGGGTATCTGTTTCACAAAGGGCCTTGCACAGGAACTATGTAAACATTTTTCTGGTTCCATTTATTTTTAGGACAGTTGTTTTTAGATATGAGGCATAGATGGGCAGCCTTAGTGTAAAGCACATGTACTGGCTAGCTTGCAGACATGGGCTACACTTCCCCGAGCCCACGTTTAACAACAGAGCCTCTTTGTGTTCTGATTCCTTGCCAGAACTCTACATTGCACGTCCAAAAGTCTGGGAAGCAATCATTAGGTGGAAATTACTTTTCCCTCCAAAGTCTTTTAAAAGAAACAATAAAAGTTATGAACAAGAGAGATTAGATTTCCCTCAAATAAAGAAGATCCTTATTCTTCTTATTGTTAATGAATTGGTGTGTCTTTCAAACCCTCTGTTCACAGTCCTGGGGGTAAGAACCTTCCATTTTCACAGTAGAATTCCCTTAACTTGTTTGAAGTAAACACTTGTTTACCTCAGGATTCAATCACCTGGAGAGATTCTCATGGGGTTTCTATATGTACTTATTTTTTTTCTTTTTTTTTTTTTATTTATTTTTTTTATTCGATATAATTTATTTACATTTCAAATGATTTCCCCTTTTCTAGCCCCCCCCACTCCCCGAAAGTCCCGTAAGCCCCCTTCTCTTCACCTGTCCTCCCTCCCACCCCTTCCCAGTTCCCCATTCTGGTTTTGCCAAATACTGTTTCACTGAGTCTTTCCAGAACCAGGGACCACTCCTGCTTTCTTCTTGTATCTCATTTGATGTGTGGATTATGTTTTGGGTATTCCAGTTTCCTAGGTTAATAACCACTTATTAGTGAGTGCATACCATGATTCACCTTTTGAGTCTGGGTTACCTCACTTAGTATGATGTTCTCTAGCTCCATCCATTTGCCTAAGAATTTCATGAATTCATTGTTTCTAATGGCTGAATAGTACTTCATTGTGTAGATATACCACATTTTTTGTATCCACTCTTCTGTTGAGGGATACCTGGGTTCTTTCCAGCATCTGGCAATTATAAATAGGGCTGCTATGAACATAGTAGAGCATGTATCCTTATTACATGGTGGGGAATCCTCTGGGTATATGCCCAGGAGTGGTATAGCAGGATCTTCTGGAAGTGAGGTGCCCAGTTTTCGGAGGAACCGCCAGACTGCTTTCCAGAGTGGTTGTACCAATTTGCAACCCCACCAGCAGTGGATGAGTGTTCCTCTTTCTCCGCACCCTCTCCAACACCTGCTGTCTCCAGAATTTTTAATCTTAGCCATTCTGACTGGTGTAAGATGAAATCTTAGGGTTGTTTTGATTTGCATTTCCCTAATGACTAATGAAGTTGAGCATTTTTTAAGATGCTTCTCCGCCATCCGAAGTTCTTCAGGTGAGAATTCTTTGTTTAACTCTGTACCCCATTTTTTAATAGGGTTGTTCGGTTTTCTGGAGTCTAACTTCTTGAGTTCTTTATATATATTGGATATTAGCCCTCTATCTGATGTAGGATTGGTGAAGATCTTTTCCCAATTTGTTGGTTGCCGATCTGTCCTCTTGATGGTGTCCTTTGCCTTACAGAAACTCTGTAACCTTATGAGGTCCCATTTGTCAATTCTTGCTCTTAGAGCATACGCTATTGGTGTTCTGTTCAGAAACTTTCTCCCTGTACTGATGTCCTCAAGGGTCTTCCCCAGTTTCTTTTCTATTAGCTTCAGAGTGTCTGGCTTTATGTGGAGGTCCTTGATCCATTTGGATTTGAGCTTAGTACAAGGAGACAAGGAGGATCAATTCGCATTCTTCTGCATGCTGACCTCCAGTTGAACCAGCACCATTTGTTGAAAAGGCTATCTTTTTTCCATTGGATGTTTTCAGCCTCTTTGTCGAGGATCAAGTGGCCATAGGTGTGTGGGTTCATTTCTGGATCTTCAATCCTGTTCCATTGATCCTCCTGCCTGTCACTGTACCAATACCATGCAGTTTTTAACACTATTGCTCTGTAGTATTGCTTGAGGTCAGGGATACTGATTCCCCCAGATTTTCTTTTGTTGCTGAGAATAGTTTTAGCTGTCCTGGGTTTTTTGTTGTTCCAGATGAATTTGATAATTGCTCTTTCTAACTCTGTGAAGAATTGAGTTGGGATTTTGATGGGTATTGCATTGAATCTGTATAGTGCTTTAGGCAAAATGGCCATTTTAACTATATTGATTCTACCGATCCATGAGCATGGGAGGTTTTCCCATTTTTTGAGGTCTTCTTCCATTTCCTTCTTCAGAGTCTTGAAGTTCTTGTCATACAGATCTTTCACATGTTTGGTGAGAGTCACCCCAAGATACTTTATACTGTTTGAGGCTATTGTGAAGGGGGTCATTTCCCTAATTTCTTTCTCAGCCTGCTTATCCTTTGAGTATAGGAAGGCCATTGATTTGCTTGAGTTGATTTTATAACCTGCCACTTTGCTGAAGTTGTTTATCAGCTGTAGGAGCTCTCTAGTGGAGTTCTTTGGGTCACTTAGGTAGACGATCATGTCGTCTGCAAATAATGATAGTTTGACTTCTTCCTTTCCAATTTGTATCCCTTTGACCTCCTTATGTTGTCGAATTGCCTGAGCTAGTACCTCAAGTACAATATTGAAAAGATAAGGAGAAAGGGGGCAGCCTTGTCTGGTCCCTGATTTCAGTGGGATTGCTTCAAGTTTCTCTCCATTTAGTTTGATGCTGGCTACCGGTTTGCTGTATATTGCTTTTACTATTTTTAGGTATGGGCCTTGAATTCCTGTTCTCTCCAAGACTTTAAGCATGAAGGGATGCTGAATTTTGTCAAATGCTTTTTCAGCATCCAATGAAATGACAGTGTGGTTTTGTTCTTTGAGTTTGTTTATGTAGTGGATTGTATTGATGGATTTCCGTATATTGAACCAACCCTGCATTCCCGGGATAAAGCCTACTTGATCATGGTGGATGATCGTTTTGATGTGTTCTTGGATTCGGTTGGCAAGAATTTTATTGAGTATTTTTGCATCGATGTTCATAAGGGAAATTGGTCTGAAGTTCTCTTTCTTTGTTGGATCTTTTTGTGGCTTTGGTATCAGCGTAATTGTGGCTTCGTAGAAGGAATTGGGTAGTGTTCCTTCTGTTTCTATTTTGTGGAATAGTTTGAAGAGTATTGGTGTTAACTCTTCTTTGAAGGTCTGGTAGAATTCTGCACTGAAGCCATCTGGTCCTGTGCTTTTTTTGGTTGGAAGACTTTCTATGACTCCTTCTATTTCTTTAGGCATTATGGGACTGTTTAGATGGTCTAGTTGGTCCTGATTTAATTTTGGTATTTGGTATCTGTGAAGGAAATTGTCCATTTCCTCCAGATTCTCCAGTTGTGTTGAGTACAGGCTCTTGTAGTAGGATCTGATGATTTTTTGGATTTCCTCAGTTTCCGTTGTTATATCTCCCTTTTCATTTCTAAGTTTGTTAATTTGGATACTTTCTCTGTGCCCTTTGGTCAGTCTGGCTAAGGGTTTATCTATCTTGTTGATTTTCTCAAAGAACCAGCTCCTGGTTTTGTTGATTTTTTGTATGGTTCTCTTTGTTTCTACTTGATTGATTTCGGCCCTGAGTTTGATCATTTCCTGCCTTCTACTCCTCCTGGGCAAAATAGCTTCTTTTTGTTCTAGGGCTTTCAGGTGTGTCATTAAGCTGGTAATGTATGTTCTCTCCATTTTCTTTTTGGAGGCACTCAGGGCTATGAGTTTTCCTCTTAGCACTGCTTTCATTGTGTCCCGTAGATTTGGGTATGTTGTGTTTTCATTTTCATTGTGTTCTAAAGCGTCTTTAATTTCTTTCTTTATTTCTTCCTTGACCAAGGTATCATTGAGTAGAGTATTGTTCAGTTTCCACGTGTATGTGGGTTTTCTGTTGTTTCTGTTGCTATTGAAGACCACTTTTACTCCATAGTGATCAGATAGGAGTCATGGGATTAGTTCTATCTTCTTATATTTGTTGAGGTCTGTCTTGTGACCAATTATATGGTCGATTTTGGAGAAGGTACCATGAGGTGCTGAGAAAAAGGTATATTCTTTTGTTTTAGGATAGAATGTTCTATATATATCTGTTAAATCTAATTGGTCCAAAGCTTCAATTAGTTTCATTGTGTCCCTGTTTAGTTTCTGTTTTCCTGATCGGTCCATTGAGGAAAGTGCAGTGTTGAAGTCCCCCACAATTATTGTGTTAGGTGCAATGTGTGCTTTTAGTTTTAATAAAGTTTCTTTTATGAAAGAGGGTGCCCTTGCATTTGGGGCATAGGTGTTCAGGATTGACAGTTCTTCTTTTTGTATTTTTCCTTTGACCAGCAAGAAGTGTCCCTCAGGGTCTCTTTTGATGACTTTGGGTTGAAAGTCAATTTTATCTGATATTAAAATGGCTACTCCAGCTTGTTTCCTGAGACCATTTGCTTGTAAAATTGTCTTCCAGCCTTTTACTCTAAGGTAGTGTTTGTCTTTGACCCTGAGGTGTGTTTCCTGTAAGCAGCAAAATGTAGGGTCCTGTTTACGTATCCATTCAGTTAGTCTGTGTCTTTTTATTGGGGCATTAAGTCCATTGATGTTAAGAGATATTAAGGAATAGTGATTGTTACTTCCTATCATTTTTGACGTTATTTTTTAAATTTGAATGCTTAACTTCTTTTGGGTTTGATGAAAGGTTACTATCTTGCTTTTTCCAGGGTGAAGTTTCCCTCCTTGTATTGGTGTTGTCCTCCTATTATCCTTTTTAGGGCCGGGTTTGTGGATAGATATTGGGTAAACTTGGTTTTGTCATGAAATATCTTAGTTTCTCCATCTATGGTGATTGAGAGTTTTGCTGGATATAGTAGTTTTGGTTGGCATTTGTGTTCTCTTAGAGTCTGCATGAGATCTGCCCAGGACCTTCTAGCCTTCATAGTCTCAGGTGAAAAGTCTGCTGTGATTCTGATAGGACTTCCTTTATATGTTACTTGGCCTTTTTCTCTTACTGCCTTTAGTATTCTTTCTTTGTTTAGAACATTTGGTGTTTTGATTATTATGTGACGGGAAGTATTTCTGTTCTGGTCCAGTCTGTTTGGAGTTCTGTAGGCTTCTTGTATATTCATGGGCATCTCTCTCTTTAGGTTAGGGAAGTTTTCTTCCATAATTTTATTGAAGATATTTGCTGGCCCTTTAAGTTGTAAATCTTCAATCTCATCTATGCCTATAATCCTTAGGTTTGGTCTTCTCATTGTGTCCTGGATTTCCTGGATATTTTGGGTTACAAGCTTTTTGCATTTTGCATTTTCTTTAACTGTTGAGTCCATGGTTTCTATGGAATCTTCAGCATCTGAGATTCTTTCTTCTATCTCTTGTATTCTGTTGTTGATATTTGCATCTCTGTCCCCTGATTTCTTCTCAAGGCTTTCTATCTCCAAAGTTGTCTCCCTTTGAGTTTTCTTAGTTGTTTCTACTTCTGATTTTAGATCCTGGATGGTTTTGCTTAGCTCCTTCACTTGCATGTTTGCGTTTTCCTGTAATTCTTTAAGAGATTTTTGTGTTTCCTCTTTCATGAGCTCAGCCTGTTGACCAAAGTTCTCCTGTATTTCTTTAAGAGATTTTTGTGTTTCGTCTTTTATGACCTCAGCCTGTTGACCAAAGTTCTCCTGTATTTCTTTAAGTGTTTTTTGCATTTCCTCCTTGTTGGCTTTTGTATTCTCCTGGATTTCTTTCAATGATTTTTGTGTTTCCCTTGCAAGGGCTTCTAACTTTTGATCCATTTTCTCCTGAATTTCTTTAAGTATGTCCTTCATGTGTTCATGTACCAGCATCATGACCAGTGATTTTAAATCCAAATCTTGTTTTACTGGTGTGATGTGGTATCCAGGACATGTTGGTAGAGGAGAATTGGGTTCAGATGTTGCCATATTGCCTTGATTTCTGTTAGTGACGTTCCTGCGTTTGCCTTTTGCCATCTAGTTCTCACTGGTGTTAGTTTGTCTTGTCAGTGCTGGACTCACCAGTGCAAGCTGCCCCTTCCCAGTTGGCCTCTGGTGCACAGCTTACCTCCTGCACTGCTTGTAGACAGGGTGCTGCTGCCCAGGCTGTTCAGATCCCAAAGCAGGCACCCAAAGGCTCCCGCTGGGGCCTGCTGGATTCACTGGAGCACACTGACTTCTCCCAGCTGGCCGCCCGGAAACCCAGCTAGCCACTTGCAGGACTTGGAGATGTGGTGCTGCCGCCCAGGCTGATCTGGGCAGCAGAACTCCCAACCGGGTTGGTGCACACAAGGCTAGCCTAGCTGCTCAGGCTCTGAGTCTAGGCAAAAGCCTGGCAGGCCAATGTCGGTGCAAAGTTCCCCTCAGCTGTGGGTGTTAATTGGGTGTGTCAGGTGGCTAGGATGTTGGCGTGCGCGAGTTCCCTTAGAGTGCTGGGAGAGTCTGCTGTGCTAACAACCTCCTGGCTGGGTCAGCACACAGATGGCCCAACGAGCAGCCCAGGGCCTGGGGGCAGTCCAGGGCCTGACCGTCTGAGACCCCTGCTATGTCCGCCTTGGGCTATGCCTATTAGCTGGTTTGGTTTTGCCTGCTAGGTCTCTCTGGCTTCCCGTGGGCAAAATGGCGGTGGCGCGCAAACTGGCCCGGATAAACAACCTCCTGGCCGGGTCGGCACACAGATGGCCCACCGAGCAGCCCAGGGCCTGGGGGCAGTCCAGGGCCTGACCGTCTGAGACCCCTGCTATGTCCGCCTTGGGCTATGCCTGTTAGCTGGTTTGGTTTTGCCTGCTAGGTCTCTCTGGCTTCCTGTAGGCAAAATGGCGGCGGTGAGCGCCGGCCCGGGCAAACAAGCTCCTGGCTGGGTCGGCACACAGCTGGCCCACCGAGCAGCCCAGGACCTGGGGGCAGTCCAGGACCTGACCGTCTGAGACCCCTGCTATGTCCGCCTCGGGCTATGCCTGTTAGCCGGTTTGGTTTTGCCTGCTAGGTCTCTCTGGCTTCCCGTAGGCAAAATGGCGGTGGTGCGCAAATGGCCCTGATAAACAGCCTCCTGGCCGGGTTGGCACACAGATGGCCCACCGAGCAGCCCAGGGCCTGGGGCAGTCCAGGGCCTGACCGTCTGAGACCCCTGCTATGTCCGCCTTGGGCTATGCCTGTTAGCTGGCCTGGCTCTGCCAGCTAGGTCTCTCTGGCTTCCCGTAGGCAAAATGGCGGCGGTGCGCGCTGGCCCAGGCAAACAAGCTCCTGGCTGGGTCGGCACACAGATGGCCCATCGAGCAGCCCAGGACCTGGGGGCAGTCCAGGGCCTGCCCGTCCGAGACCCCTGCTATGTCCGCCTCGGGCTATGCCTGTTAGCCGGTTTGGTTTTGCCTGCTAGGTCTCCCTGGCTTCCCTTAGGCAAAATGGTGGTGGTGCGCGCGCTGGCCCGGGAGGAAAAAAACCTCCTGGCCGGGTTTGCACCCCGGTGGACCCCCGATCAGCCCAGGGCCTGGGTGCAGGCCAACGCCCGTCGGGCTTAGACCCCCGCGATGTTGGTCTCGGGTTATATTTGCGTACCTCAGTCTGATTTCTCTGGCGACCGACCGAGAACCAATATGGAGCCCTCGTAACTGACTGGCGGGAGGCAGAGTTCTGATGTGGCTTCTGTGTGGTGAAAGGCACCGTAAATCCTCCGCTGCTTGCAGCCTGGCTGGCCAGCGATGGCCAGTGGTCGTGGGCGCCGGGTCTGCCTGGACCCTGTCCGCTTGGTTCTACTGCTGATGGCCCTTCCTCTGGACCAGCCGCTGCTGCTGCTGCTGCAGCCGCCGCTGCCCCGTCCCCCAAAGTACTATTTTCTAGATTAAATTATTCTTAATATATTGAGACTACTGTTGTGGTAAAATAGCGTTATTCTTATTAATTTTCAGACTTAGCAAAGAATATACTTATGGTCTAGAGAGATGATTCAGTGGTTATGACCACTATTTGTTCTGTTTGAAAACGTGAGTTTGACCTCAGCTTCTGCATGGCAGCTCATAACCATCTGTAAGTTATCTAGCCCATGTGGCACGAAGCATGCATGTAGTGCACAGACATGCATGCAGAGAAAATACCCATATATGCATAAAAATAAATCAATTAATTTAAAAATCTTAGTTCATCTATGAATATATGGTATTTAGCTTTTTAAATCAATGTAATTTATATACATATTTCTTTTGAATTGTATATATTTGATGTTAATAGTTTATTATCATTAAATACTTTATAAAGAAATAATCCTGTACTATTAGAGTATTTTAAAAAGCATCCCATTGAGAAAACAATTTGTGAATCTATAGAAAGAAGCATATATGTAAATATATATATATATATATATATATATATATATATCTTTACACATGTGGTAGATACTAAGAGATTTCAAACTTGTTTTCTGAATTAACAATGAAGTTGTACAATTAAAAAAATAATTGGAATAAACTGTTAATTTGAAGAAATTCAAATTATCTTCTAAATACTTTTTTTTAAAGTAGCAGAACTATCTTTAATATTTCTTTCTTCCTTTGGACATTAGCTATACTGGCTAGAACTTAGCTATATAAAGTGGATAGAGGCTAGAAATAACAAAAATTTAGTCTTTATATTGTTACAAAGTTCCTTGACCAAGGTATCATTGAGTAGAGTATTGTTCAGTTTCCACGTGTATGTGGGTTTTCTGTTGTTTCTGTTGCTATTGAAGACCACTTTTATTCCATAGTGATCAGATAGGAGGCATGGGATTAGTTCTATCTTCTTATATTTGTTGAGGTCTGTCTTGTGACCAATTATATGGTCGATTTTGGAGAAGGTACCATGAGGTGCTGAAAAAAAGGTATATTCTTTTGTTTTAGGATAGAATGTTCTATATATATCAGTTAAATCTAATTGGTCCAAAGCTTCAATTAGTTTCATTGTGTCCCTGTTTAGTTTCTGTTTTCCTGATCGGTCCATTGAGGAAAGTGCAGTGTACTTATTTTTAAATTCAAAATTTAACATTGTCAGTAAGTGTTTCTATAGGTAATTGACAAGAAGAACAATGCCACCAACAGACGTTAGAATGGCTTCAATCTGTTCTCTCTTGTGCTGTCTTAGACTTGTAATGTTTTGTGTGTCAGAAAGCAGTTGTTGAAAGTGTTGCTGCTTCATACTAGGATGCTGATTTAGATTTAGGGATGTGCTCTCCAGGTTCTCTGCTGGCCTTTCCTCCACAGTCTAACGGTTCCACGTGTATATTCGTAGTGCACCCCGAGGGCTCTCCAGATCACCTTGTTTCCTCTTAGGATCAGTTGTTTCTTCAGGTATATTTATTTCATGCCAGTCTATCGAGCATTTTAACACTGGGCATAAGAGGGCAGGCAGTTGTTTCGTCTCCGCACTTAAAATTAAAAATCCATTACTTTCCGGGTTCTGTCATTCCTTGTGAGTAGTCTGATTCCAGCTGTCAGCATACATCTATCCTCTAGCAAGTTGTCAGACTTTGTTCTCAAGATTTTTTTCTTTTTTTGGTCATTGGCAATTATGACTATGGGCTTATTTTTTCTCTAGTTCATATCATTCTGTATCTCTAAAGATTTCCATTTAATTTAGATAGTTCTCAGCTTCCATTCTTCAGAAACAATGAGTCTCCATTATCCTTCTATTTTCCTTATTTCATTTTCCCTCTCTTGCTCCCCATATCCCTACATCTGTGAAACATCATCTCTTAGCATTTGACCGTGCACACTTCTGTTAGGGTTGAATAATTGTTTCATGAGACCCATGTGTTGCAGTGTGGCCACTGTCCCATGGGCTATTGAAAGGAAGAATCTTTAAGAGATAGGGCCTAGTGGGGGGAGGTTAGGTCAATAGGAGTCCAGATGGAGGAGTTGGAGAAGGGATCAAAGGAGCTGTGGGACTTTGGCAGCCCCATGGAGGGGGCAACAATGTCAGCTAACCAGACCCCCCCCAGATCTCCTAGGGACAGGGCCACCAACCAAAGAATACACATGGAGGGACCCATGGCTCTGGCTGCATACATGGCAGAGGATGGACTTATTGGACATCAGTGGAAAGAAAGGCCCTTGGGCCTGAGGGTGCTCAATGTCCCCACTGAAGGGGAATGCACCCTCATAGAGGTAGGTGGAGTGGGGGATGGGATAGGGGTTTCCATCTGAAAGGGAGATCTGAAAAGGGGAAAACATTTGGAATGTAGTAAAAGAAATATTCAATAAATATTCAAATATAATAAAAGAAAATATTCAATAAAAAAGGAGGCAAAAAAATCAGGGTGTTTCTGAATGGGCTATTGGGATCTGGCTACCAAAGAGATCCCAGAACAACAGAACAACAGTCTGTGGGCTGAAATTTCGAAAGCTATAAATAGAAGTGAATCTGCTCCCTTTCAAGTTCACAGTCCAGGTGTTTGGTGCGGACACAGAGAGATGGCCTGAACATTACCTAACTACCTTTTCTAACTTCCATTGTCTCTGTTTTCCTACCCTCTTTCCTCTTATCTAGGTCCATAGTCTTCTCCTTGCCAGATAAACAACTCATTTTATATTTTATCAGTTTATATTTTATTTATGTTTATGTGTAATATCTAATTTTGGGGGGAATGAATCCTTTAGTTGTTTTAAGCATTTTGTCATTTCTCCACTTGATTTTCCTAAATCCTTGAATTCTAATAATCACTATTTGCTTTCTGTAAACTCCCACCCCATTATCTTGTTCTCTTATGCATTTGGTCATTTTTAGTGCAAGATTTTCTTACCCTTTAGACATTTTTTATTGGTTTGTTTGTTTGCTTTCTTTTGTGTTTTTTTTGTTTTGTTTTTTGTTTTGTTTTGTTTTTGGCCAGGTGCTTCTATGCTATCGGCAGCTCTCTGTTCCTCAAGTTCATGGTTTTCTGGTTTAGACTTGCTAAGATGTATATGCTTTATAATTAGAATCCTGAGCAATTTTTAGATTTAAATAAGACAGACAGTGAGATGTTACTTTTACTCCTCCTCTCCCCAGAGTACCGGAAACTTAGCTTATATACCTCATTTTTTCTGTCTTGCTTTCCCAGGGTGCAGCTGTTACAGGCTCAGTATTCCATGCAGGTGTCTCCATCTCCTAACTATGTCTGCACCATCTGTTTCCTTTCTCAACAAACCTAGAAATACATCTTCAAAGAAGTTTGAGCTTATCTAATCTTTCTAGTCTGGTAAATATTGAGGAGCATAAATCTCATGTTCTGTAGTAATTTAGATATGCTTTTCCTAATTCAGCACCAACATACTAATAAACAGATTTTCACCATTTGCCATTGATTCACAGTATGAAACAAGTGACAATAAAATGAGCAGACAATAAAGCTATATCTGAGACACAAAGCTTCAGAGAGCACTTGTTGCTTTAAAAATAGACAACTCATCCTTATACCAGTACAACCAAATGCAATGTATATTAAAAACTGATGATTATAGAAAATAAGAAAAACCCTAGTTATAATTGTAACTATACAGAATAGTTTATCAGATTCCATTTCTGTAGAGTTTAATAAAAAATATGTTAGAAAGAATGCCATTTAGCATCTGAACCTTGCTTCCTTTTTTCTTCTGTATCTATTTCCTCTGTGTCTGTCTTCCTAGATTTCGCTTCTTTTTCAACAAATCCTGCTGCATGCTTTTGATAGAACCCTCTTAAAAATGGGGCCCTGAGTTAGTAGTTTCATTGCTGGTTTGCTGTGAAAGACATGTATCTAGTCCCAGTTTGCAAGGGGCCACATAAAATCAGAGAAATTCATAAATGTTCCTGATGCTTGCCAACATTCTTGTGAGTTTATCAGAGTCATCGATTCTCCTTGAACCTACTGACATCGTGGACATCACAGTGACATATATAATCACTTAGATTATCTCATAGGGAGCTTGTTTCACAAGCTTTGTTCATAGGATTGTCCGTAATGTGGGATTTTAAAATGCAAGATTCTCTCAAAGGTTTTGAAGCAGTGAGTGTTGGGTTCATAAAAAGAGAGAGAGGTTTAGAGAATGGTATATGGTGGTGTGGGGGGAAGGCGGCACCTAGGCGGGCCCATGCCCAGGCACCCTTTCCCCCTGAAGGACCAGACACACAGACATGGTACAGAGTACAGTTTATTCAGGGCAGAGGATGGGAGTTAATGGGTTAGTGAAGGCAGAGAGAGGGGACAGGGGAGGAAAGCCCAAGAGGGGCAGAGAGGAGAGGGTGCCAAGAGGCAAGAGCGATGCGAGAGAGAGAGAGAGAGAGAGAGAGAGAGAGAGAGAGAGAGAGAGAGAGAGAGAGAGAGAGAGAGAGAGAAGGGGCATGCAGCCCCTTTTATAGTGGGCAGGGCAAGGTCTACCTAGCTGTTGCCAGACAATTATAGGGCAGGGCATTTCTGGCTGTTGCTAGGTAATTGTGGGATGGAGCTTAGAATACTAACAGTGAGTGTGACCAATTACTACTTAGGATGTGTATTATATCAAAAGAATAATAGTTTTATGAACCAGGCACTGCTCTGCTATTAACTCAAAGACATCTGTGAGATTTAATTATAGCACCACTTACATATCAGGTCCTATGAGAGGCTTCAATCTTTGTCAATATTGTTCTGATATTTACAATTTGGCTCTCTTTAATAGGGCTCCACAGTCGTCAATCTGATTCGTTTTCTGTTTCTTACTTCTTTCACTTTCTTTCTTCCTGACTCTCTGGCCCATTCATCTACTTTGTCTTTCTTACATGCACACAAACCCATACACAGCCACAAACACATACCTTATGTACATACACACTTCTGAACACACACACACACACACACACACACACCCATCTATGACATCCCCATGTGGCCTGAGGTGTAACATTCATCTTAGAAATATTTTTGCTCATATTTTCCTTTCTTTTACTCTGGAAAAGAGAGAGAGAAGAGCCAAACATGGCCACTGAGTTTATAAAAATGGTTTGAACATAATGGATGATCTGACCAATCACACTCCTGAAGAGACATGATTTGTGAGGCTTGGAGGCTCATAGATCATAGGTGGAACTGAACTTCTGCTCTCAACTATGTAGTTAACTTCTAGAAGTTTTGAAATCACCTCAATTTATCATTTGTATTATCAGAAAACAACAGATTCCTCTTAAATACCAGTTTTTGGTGGCTTAATTGAGCATCTGTGCCTTTCGCTAACTCATGAAATAAATGACATTTACCCATTTTAAGTCAATTACTTTTGATTGTTTAGCCAAATGATACATAATGACTACTTATTAACTAATATTAGATATTTGATGATAATTTCAGAGCTAAGTAATGCATTTTTATTGTCTAATATTTGTCTTTTATTTATTACAAACTTTCAAAACTCTAATTTCCAGGAAGAAAAAAGAAGCTTAGTTATAGTCAATTTACTAGTGAGAGGGTTAGGGAAGATTGGATATTCCAGTAAAGAGAAGCATTTCATTTCCCTTTCATGGCGCATTCATCTGTTTTATGTTTTCTGTAATTTAGCTGATTAGACCAGGCAGAGGAAAGTTGCTATAGAAATGGCATGTTTCTGCTCATGGTCTAAAGACCCAAATGATAGTGGCTTCAGTGTCCTTTCTTGCCTTAAGACTTTCCCAGGACCACTTGCCATCAGTGTCAATGAGTGCACATCTTTTAACTCTACAGCAATGGCATCTGTGTGCTTGGAGCTGTGTATAGATAAACCAGACACTTATGAAACAACAGGAAGCCATTCTCAGAGTATATGTGTAATTCACCACCCATGAGGTACCTGCCTTTAAGATGATATGAACCCAGTAAAAACAGCATATATACATGGTAATTACTTATGTTGAGAGAATTGGTCTTCATTTTCTACAACTTTATGGTCTAGGTATGGAGTCCACATTGGAATATGAATACACCACTTTTTTATTCAAAAGATAATATCTTCCAGTGCTTTCAAACTTAAGTGAAGCTAGATGAGCTCTTTACTTTAAACATTAAAGAAGAAAAATAGAAAAGACAACTTTCTCAGCTGCCATTGTAAGGCATAGGGTAAGGCAATTAAACTTCCAGGGTAAGGGCAAAGGGAGAAGATCTCAGTTAGCAGACATGGTTCAAATAAAGCACCACGCAAAACTTCATTTTGCTTAGCATAAGGCTGAGACAAAGGCAGGATATCGTCTGCTTTCTGGGCATCTATACAGGGTGGGGGTGGGATTCTTAATTCACATAGTCAGTGCTTGTGTCATTGTGAGATTATTGTAGCTTCCATAGACCAGAGATACTGGCCTGGCCAAAAAATTTAGAAATGACCTGCTATTAAGCATCTGTGACAACTCAGACACATAAGTATTATGTAGTTTCTAAGAGAGAGAGAGAGAGAGAGAGAGAGAGAGAAAGAGAGAGAGAGAGAGAGAGAGAGAGAGAGAGAGAGAGAGAGAGAGAGAGAGAGAGAGGGAGAGAGAGAGAGAGAATGGAAAAGGAACAAATGTTGTTGTATTCTTATTTTTCTTGAAGGTATACAGTTTTTTAGAATACATTAAATTTCAGCATCCTGGGAGCCCAGCGACATTGTCACAGCTTTCTAGCAGAATTGGAACTGAGACAGAGTTTGCTATCCATGCCTACAAAGAGAAGAACAAGTATCAGTTCACATACCCTGGGTTATGTATAAGGCTCTGGGATTTCTTCTGTTCCGTCTCACATCCATTCCTTCAACATGCAGCTAGTATAAGGTACTGTCACTGTTTATCTAAAGTAACTTGCCTGAGACAAGTCACTCATGTGCAGCTGTCCCTTCTGATGTTGAGCTGAAGAAGTGTCAAGCTGAAGGTGGAGGGGTACAGGTTAGATTTCTGTCCCATTCTCGACGTTAACAGCTTTTCTGTATTGTCTACATGTATTTGGATGTCCATGGAATTTTAAAACCAGTGCCCAAAACTTAGTACATTGTTTTCCTCATCCTTTTCTGCAACCGCCAACCTAGCACAGTCCATCTAACAGCATGGTGTGTATCACACTGTCAACCTGATTCCTCAAGTCAGAAGTATACACACCCGCAACATCCTTGGTCTCACGCACAGCACTTGTTAAGTATTACCGGGTCCTATCCAGCCTGTTTTCTAACTTGTCTACTATTTCTTCAATCCTTTATTTTTTATTCTCTTCAAAATGCTATTTTTTTCTCACCTGCATGATGGGGTTACTGGCCTTACAAATCATTGGCAGCCCTATCAAAGAACAAGGAGGCTTTCAAGTATTGTCACCTGCAAATCAGAACCTATAATTTCCATATTAGAAGATCCTGACATTCTTCCTAACTTTATAAACAGTGATTTAATTAAATTTAATTAATGAACCCAACATTTATTTTTTTATTGGCAGTGTAAGGAATTCAATCATGGCTCTTTCTCGTGGAGATCCAACTCTCTAGCACCCTCTGCCTTCTGCCCAGTACATGTTTCATTTTACTTAGGATAGTGCTAAGGATAGAGTTAAAAGCCCTCCTAGTGTTGAACTTGCTTTTGCTATCTTCTTGCCTCAATCTCCTGAATAGCTGTTCTTATGATCCCCTGTGATCAGGCCTAGTTAGAAACCCCCCTCAAATCATATTTCATGTATTATCCCAACTACATAGAGTTGACAAGAGTAGAAAAGAATAGTTTTGTTTGTTTGTTTGTTGTGGTTTTCCAACACTGCTTGCTGCATAATCTAAAATGCCTTTAGTGCAGTCTCAGGAAAACACAGAATGTTGATTGAAAAGCACTAATTTATACAAAAACGGCCATCACCTCCCATGAGTAATATAGTATTAATTAGTTAAGTGCTCAGGTTACTTACTTATTTATTTATTTACTTTACATCCCAATATCAGTCTCCCTCCTTCTGGTCCCCACCCCCACAGCTCTTCCCATTCCCCTCTCCTCTTAGCCTCTAAGAACAGAAAGGCCACTCTGGGTATGCCACTCTCAGCACATCAACTCAATACAATACTAGGTGTATCCTCTCCCAATGAGGGCAGACAAGCCAGTTCAGAGGACTAGGATCCACAGGCAGGCAAAGAATTCAGAGACAGTCCCTGCTCCAGTTGTTAGGGGACCCACATGAAGACCAAGGTATACATACATCTGCATTAAAGGTGAAGGGAAGACCTAGGTCCGGCCCATGCTCACTCTTTGGTTGGTGGTTTTGTCACTGAGAACCATCAAGGATCCATGTTAGTTGACTCTATTGGTCTTCATGTGGAGTCCCCGTCTTTGTCAGGTCCCTCAATGCTTCCCCCAACTCTTTCACAAGACTCACTGAGATCTTTCTAATGTTTGGCTGTAGGTCTCTGCATCTGTTTTCATCAGCTAGAGCCTCTCAGACAGCCCTGCTAGATTCCTGTCTGCAAGCATACCAGAGGATCATTAGTAGTGTCAGGGATTGCTCATGGGATGGGTCTCAATTTGAGGCAGTCATTGATTAACCATTTCCTCTGTCTCTGCTCCATCTTTGTCCCTGTTCATTTTATAGGCAGGACACATTTTGGATGGAAGGTTTCATGAGTGGGTTTCTGGCCTTATCCCCTCCCCTTGGAGTCCTGCCTGGCTAGAGGAGTGGTCACTTCAGTTTTCATATCCCCTACTAGGAGTCTCAGCTAGAGTCACCCCTTTAGGCCCCCTCCCCACTCCATCCCAGGTCTCTGACACATCTTAGAGATGACTCCCTTTGCCCATCACTGGTTTTCATACTGTAACAGGTTCCCAGACCTTTGCATGATTAATACCACATCAGAGGCATCATTCTGACATTAATACCCCCCACACAGATCCTATACCTGCCCAAATGGTAGTAAAGACCTAGACCACAGTTCTAGGAAAGTCTCTGAGCAAAAGTCCATAAATGTACTAACCGCCAACCAGGATATGGTGTTTGTGCATAAAAGACAAAAAGATGTAAGGCTTGGGCCTTGATGATTTGAACAAGTAACCTGTGCAGCTGCGGGCTAGTAATAGAGTCTTTTTTTTTTTTCTCAAGAAAATGCATAGATAGAATCAACCAACCTGAGCTTATACGGGCTCACAGAGGCTGAACCACCAACCAGAGAACTTGCATGGAACTCACCTAGGCTCTCCATACCGTTCTTGTGACTCTAACAGTAGGAACTTGTGAGTCTTCTAACAGTAAGAACAGGAGCTGCCTTTAACTCTTACCTTCCTTTGGGACCCTTTCCCACTCTGATGTTACCTTGTCTAGCCTTAATAGAAGAGAAGATGCCTAGTCTTACTCCATCTTAATATACCATGGCTGGTTGGTATCCATCCAGTCCATCCCTTTCTGAAGAGAAATAGAGGAGGGGTATATGTCTTGACCCCACTTGGGAAAAATGAGAGAAGAGGAGGCAGGGGAAACTGTGGTCAGGATGGTAAAATAAATAAAACTAAAACAAGGAAGGATGGAAAGAAGGTAGGAAGGAAGGAAAGAAGGAAGGAAGAAAAAGAAAGAAAGAGAGAGAGAGAAAGGAAGGAAGGAAGGAAGGAAGGAAGGAAGGAAGGAAGGAAGGAAGGAAGGAAAGAAGGAAGGAAGGAAAGAAAGAAGGAAGGAAGGAAGGAAGGAAAGAAGGAAGGAAGGAAGGAAGGAAGGAAGGAAGGAAGGAAGGAAGGAAGGAAGGAAGGAAGGAATCTGGGGAATGAAAAGTGTATCTGTGTGGTCGTTTCTGTTGAGCTTACCTTGTGACAATACTTCACACTATGGACTAAAACTCCAAGAGTCACAGCCTGTTAGCATTTGTTGCTGAGAGCCCTGGCAGAATCATCTGAATTTGTTAGGTACCTTGCTGTCTGTATCTCTTGTACACTGCAGGCTTCTTTATTGCACCCTCTCATGTTCCTACCTTAACTTCTGCCCCATGATGTTTTACAAATCATTTCAATTGTCTTTTTCTCTAAGATACTGACTATAGTCAGCTATCATGCCTTCATTTTAATTTCTCAGTACCTGGTAGAGTCATTCTGCCTCTAATGAGTCAGTAAAGAATGCTTGACACATAAATACATCACTAGTTTTCACCTAAAATTATTATGCTTAAGGCAAACTTCATTTATTAGGTAAATATATGGGTTAAAATATTGTATATTGTGGTATTTTTGCTAATTAAGTAAAAATTCAAACATTATGTTTATTGACAATAAAATGATTTGTGAAAGGACAATTCCAACCTCATTTGTCTCCATCTAAGGATCAGGCCTGATTCCAGAAAAGTCCGTAAGGCACCAGCTTCGGGAACAGACCATAAAACCAGAACAAGATCAGAAAACCCCCTCCCAAAGAACAGACTAGGGACAACCACAAAAATGGGGGAATATCTTATCTCAGAATGGACCATCTGTGCTGGACAGCCCTATCTCATCCCATGGTTGAATGTTCATGACATAGGAGTGCAGGCCACTGATCACCTGTAAATCCCTGCCCAGCACCCACCAATAAAGTTTTAGATTACCTAATCTTTTAGAGAGTTTCCCCAGTTCCCTATAAGAAGGCCCATGGACCTTTGTGGTCACCATTTTGGAGAATGGTTGGTCCCCTCATGCTGGTTGTTTCTGCAGAGTAAATGCTCTTTGTTTTTGGATAGTATCTGAATCTGAGGTCTTCCTTCAGTGATTTTAGGACCCTTACAATTGAAAGCAACAAGATAAGTATTTTTTTTTTAAATTTAAAGTTGAGCTTCTAAGAACTTGAGGTCCTTCACTTGAATATCTAATTTCAAATTGCTTTCTTTCTTTTTTTTGTTCTTAGTAATTCTGAAATATTTGAAAAGAACTTGATAAACCTTGTAAATACCACTAAGTATGACCTGAAAGTCTCAGATGGCCTAATCATCTTTCCTCTAAACAGCATGTAATCTCAACCCAATATAGGAAGTATAGAAACCTGGGGATCTTTGTAGTTCAGGATTGCCTTGGCGCTAATGGCTTTTAGGTCACAAACCTGTGTATAACCCTGAGAGCTGATCTAGTGCTTAGGCTAGTTGCTGAGCTTTAATAGCCAATGTCCATTTCAGGAGAAATGGCCATCATTACCTCAAAAGCAAAAGCAACACAGATGATGCTATGAACTACTAGTTTAACTTTCACCATGAGGTAAATAATCAATAAATATTGATCAATATTTCTATTGTTTTACTTCAATGGAGAGAATATGATTTTTTTAAAAGACACACTGGCAGGGCTTCAGAGGGGGAATAAACACAGAGAAATGCCTCTGGGTAATAAAAATGTCAGACATTGATTATGAAATAAATATGTTTAATTTGGTTCAATACTTAACAAAAGATCCCATGGGACTTAATGACATATTTGATAGAAAGATAGTGAAGATTAGAACAGGAAGTGAAAGCAGGCTTTTCAGGATATCTTATAGCTAGCCATTGCCTTTCTACCCAAGAGAATGAAAAGTCAAAACAGTTTTAATTTTCTCTTATTCATGCCTTTTAATTATATATATAATTATATATATTTCATAATCTCTTGAGATGAAGGATAAAATCTTTAACATTATTTTAAGGGATGTGCAGTCCAGATTCCTCATTTGACCTGACACTTAGAAAAATGTGTAAGTTCCTCTTGTATAAGAGTGGATGGTTCCTGCATTTTTCAGAGAGAATTGACACTGAGCATATTTAATACAATGAATTAATGTCACTGCTTTATGTAGATTGAGTGGTTTATGCTATGAGGTCACAAATCTCATGGTAATATAAATAATGGAAAATGAGAATGCTGATGAAAAATGTTCTTACCCAACTTTCATTTGCAGTGGAGAAGTTCGTGTGTGCAATTACTTACTTTATCCAGAGCAAAATGTGGAGCCAATCAAATACCCTTTGACTTTTGTTCCAGAAGGTGCTCTAGCAACATTTATATTTTTATTGTCTCTTAGAAAAGTTAGGTATTTTACAACTTCTCTATCACCTGTAGTTTCTTCATTCTCAAAACTGCAGATGATTGCATACTATTTAGACAGTGTTAAAGAACAATATACAAATATTTATTATATTATTATCAATCAGAAACATGAAATCAATTTCTTCTTTGTTTCTTTATGTCATCTGAAATGCTCAAAGCTTGTATTACAGTCTCATAGGGAACATATTCCAATAGGATCAAGGCCTTAATCCCATTTATAACTACATCATGAATATAGTAGACAGAATATTATTATTTCAAGTGCAAATTAAATTTTTATTTTCCTCTAACTACTATGTCTTGAACACCTAATATAAATAAAACTTATTCCAGATATTATGGAAAGAATAAGCAGGAAAAGACCTACCTTTCACCTTCACAGTGTTTATAATTAATGTATTAAAGCATGTATTTCTTGCAAATTAATGACTTTATAATAAATGAATAAATTAAAGCCATTTAGTAAGTACTTTAACTATGTGTGCACATGTGACTTGCAGTAATTAGTACTGCAGCAGGTCCATTGTTCTTCTTATACTGCATTGTGTCATGATTGGGTTTTGTATTATGCTCACCCTAGTATCTAATGACCTATAGTGCTTACACATACAGTATATTAACTGTAAATGAAAACAAGAAAGTAAACACATATGGCATAGTCATGTAGTTATGTTTCTGGGCTAATCCATAATCCATGACCTGCAAAGGTGAATCAAGCTGCAATATGTGTATATATGTTATTATGTATATATATGGTATATATATCAAATATTTGCAGGTAGACCTACTAATATTGAATATACAAATTTTATATTTAGTGATGAGAAATATAACATTAGTCTCTTTGGGAAGATGGATTGATGAAGAATACCTGAAAACATTTGTATCCATTTTTCACATTACATATAATTTGTCCATCATAATAGTCACCTTAACAGCAAACATTTTGCTCTTGACATTATGCTGAGACTTTCAGAAGTTCAGACACACTAAGTCTCTCATTCATTTATGTACCCTCCTTGTTAAATAAAAACCAGAGGGTGAGTGAGGAGTCTTATAAGATCTGCTGACTCTCCACAGGCAAGAGTGGCACATTCCAGACGCAGGAGTTCCAGACACAGGAGTCCAATGAGCAACGCCATCTTGGGAAATCTCAGAAGCCTTCTTGGATGTTCAGGCAGGAGAAGGGAAAAACTTAGTGCTGGGAGTAATAACATGTAGTAGGAAATTTCTGTGGTAGTCATTAAAGAGAACTCAATATTTCAGATTGAACATCAGTAGCCTAAAAATTCTGCCCTTGTAAGAACAACTTTACTACGATGTGTGTCAAAGGGAAAGAATTGTGTCAGCAGTTGAAAGGGTATAATAATTCAGGCTTAGTCAAGGGGCACAGCTTCAATAAATCTATTATTATAAATATTATTGATGAGTATTACAATAATAAATTATATATAAAATATTTATTTGATATGTATATGTTTGTGTGTATGTATGTGCGCCATTTCCATATAACTGACTTTAATATAAGCAGAAGAAGGAGTAGCAGCTAGACGACTCAAAGAATCGCAATAGTAGTAGTAGCAGCAGCTAGAATTATATTTTGTTTTACATTTTTCAGGGAATCTGAGCTATGCAGGCCATGTTGCATTAAGAAAAATCTGTGAGTTATTTTTTTCTGGTGTATAGACAGTTTTAGAGCCCAGAGTCACGATGTGAAATACTGTGCTGGGAATTTTATAGAATGGACACAAAGAATAATTAAAATTATATTAAGTTTATTAAAGAAATACCTAATTTTTTGCCATCTTAAAAGAAATCTGAAATTGAGAAAGACAGGAAAGAAAGACCACAGAATGAGACATTTGAAACAGAAAATAGTGAACTTTCCTGGCACATTTTACCCAGTAATCATCTGGCTGTTTCCTGATATGGGTCTTGGCTTTACTGTTTATTTACAGTCCAGAAATGGAGATTATGATCTCATCTAATTTTCCATCTTCCTTTCAAGTACAAGACAAGATATTTCATATACAGATAAATATACTTAAGGACTATTTCAAGAAAAGAGGTTTCATAAGGTCATTTTGTGGTGTATGTATGTGTGTATGTATGTATGTATGTATGTATGTATGTATGTATGTATGTATGTATGTATGTGTGTGTATGTATGTATACCATCAGAGAAATAGTAATAAGTGTTAAGTAAGTATGCTTCATAGACTGCAAATGACCTATTGCATTATTTTGAAATTTAAAATTTAAACTCTAATTATTCATTTCCCTCATTCTTGTCCTACCACAACTCCTCCAAGCCCCATCTTAATCCCCTTCCATGATCCTTCCCTCTCTGCCTCTCAAATCGATGGCCTCTTTGCATAATACATATACAGAGATACATAAATATATAAATATAATGCACTGAGTCCTTTTAGTGTGTATATTATTGCAGGAATGGACACTTTGTATTGGATAGTCAGTTGGTAGTGTTATTCCTGGGAGATCTTAGACACCATTAATTTCCTAGGGAATGGGCCCCTTAAGAGTCCCCACTTGTGCATAAGCATGTCTGTTAATATTATCATTGCTAATGTCTTGTTAAGGCTGCTGTATTGTTGAAGTTTCATGGGTACAGTAGAATAACTGGTCCTCTGACTCTTACAATCTTTCCAACCCATCTTCTGCAGTATTCCCTGATGTGCAGGAGTCGAGTTATAAGTTTAGCCATAGAGCTGAGTTCTCCAAGATTCATTGATTTTTATATTATGGACTATTGTGGTTTTCTGCAGTGGTTTCCTATTTGTTGTAAAAAGAAACTTCTTTTTTGAGAGGTGAGTGCTACACTTATCTTCAAACTTTTATATTTTTGCAATATTGGCAATTGACCAAAAGACTCTCAACCTCTTCAGCAAGTTTACCACTGAGTTTAACTTATACACTGTTAGTATATGGAGAAAAATAAGTCATTTATTAGCTGAAATTGAATCATCAAAGAAAATATAAGTTTTAAGGATAAATACTAAGTATATTTATTTAGCTTTTTATATGAGAAACTTTTGAGAGACTATAACATGCTAATACTCAAAGTAAATATACAGGTAGAGCTAAGGAGAAGGTTGGTTGATCTGCACTAAACTCATCAGGAGATTTCCATTCATCCTTTTTATTTTCACAGTGGTGTCATATTATAAATACAGTTACATATTATACATACAGCGAATATATATTATATGTACAGCTTTGAATAACAGCTTATATTTATTTACCAGTAGATGCATATTTATTTTACCACTATTTTATAAATATAACTTTCTTTTTAATTTTCTTTATAAAAATATAATTTTATTCACAAGAAATTTGACCATCTATATAATAAAATGTGATCATATCTACACCCACTTCCTCTTACAACTCCCTCCATAATCTTCCTAACACATCTCCCTATCAAGTCCTTATCAACTTATTGTTGTAGCCTTCTTTTTAAAATCTTCCTTTTTTTGTTTACTAATTCTTTTTTAATTCTTCTCCCTCCTCTTTTACTATTTCTTCTTTCTCCTCCTCTTCTGTCTCCTGTTCCTCCTTCTCCCCTCTCCTCCTCCACATCCTCTGTCTCCTCTTCTTGTCCAGTTAGTGCTTCTTATACAAGAATACGTTTCTGACTATCCACTGAAACATGGAAAATCTAGCAGTGATTCTGTCCCCATATAGAAGATGATTCTCTTTCTCTTTAGTAGCTACCAATGGATCTTCATGAATGGATACACCATAGATAGCACCTTTTTCATCTACAGGGAATTTTACTGGCTTTGCTTTGTATAAGTTATGTGCAAGTAAGCACAGTTCATGAGTTCATGCGTGTGATAGGCATGATATTTCTAGAAGACAGAATTCCACACATGCCTTATTCTATGACTTTTAAATTATTTTGCCATCTGCTCCAAAATGTTTCCTGAGCCTTGGGAGTGAGGAAGATGGATAATTACCAAAGATGTCTCATTTCAGGGTTTGTACCATGTAGGACTGAGCACTCAGTCTCCTATGCTCAGCACTATTAGATTTTATGAATCAGTTCATTAATGACTATCCAATGCGAAAAGACATTTCTGTGATCTAGTTTGAGAACAGCCTATGTGTATGGGTATAAACTTAAGTACTTATAAGTCATTTTGAAAACATGATCTTTTAACAAAATTAAAATATCCGGTTCGACTGTAGGGGCTACGATCACCCCAGTCATGGACTTCTCACCAGTATCACAATATCAGGCATGAAACCTCTCCCCATAGAGTGGGCACCAAATCCAATTATAATGTGTCATGTCTCCCCCCATATTGGTCATTCCACTGTTGTATCTAGCAGGTCAGTATTATGGTATGCAAAATCTATCCCCAAACAAGAATACCAATAATTCAAACAGCTCTGTAATGTAGGATATGACCACTTACAATGTGAACAATGATTCAGGTCTTTAATGGGCTTTGCTACCAGTGTAGAAAGTAACATAATCTAGATCAAACTCATTTTATTCTAGCAAAAATATGCTCTTCTGTCTTCTCATGTATTCAGATGTTCTTCTGTGTGGTCTAGAAGTTTTCTTTCTGAAAGATAGATGTTTTCCAAACAACCATTGAGTTGTTAGCAAGATGGGGTTAATATGAAATTGGTCACTGGTTTTCTGGTATATGTCTAAAAGCTGGCTTTTGGAAGACTGAGAATTGCAAAGTAGAGCCCTCTTTTATAATATTTGCTTATTTTCAAGGTAAAATACTGTATTTTTAATTGGTTATTTTATGTATTACATTTCAAATGTTATCTCCTTTCCCGATTTCCTCCCCCTTGAGATTCCCTATCCCATCCCTCACTCCTCCTATTTCTATGAGGGTGTACCCCCCACTCACACACCCACTCCCATCTCCCTGCCCTCACATTTCCCTACACTGGGGCATCATGGGACCAAGGGCCTCTTCTCCCATTGATGCTGACAAGGCCATCTTCTGCTCCATATATGGCTAGAGCCATGGGTCCCTCCATGTGTACCTCTTGTTGGTGGTTTAGATCCTGGGAGTTGGTTGATGTTGTTGTTCTTCCTATGGGGTTACAAAGCCCTTCAACTCCTTTAGTAATTAATACTTTATATATTGCTAATTCAAGCAATTGACTTGTCTCACCCAATGTGAATTTAAAGGAGACGCCTAAGGCCACAATACTAGCACTATAACAAATTTTAACATAGGTGTGTCACCAGCAACATAAAGAAGAGTAAAGAATCAAGAAACAATGAGTTAGCTATTTTAAAGAGAATGAGATAGAATGCTTACAATCACCAAGCCATCTTGGGCCAGACATTACTGGTCATAGTTTTTCAAGCCTGGATTCCCAGAAATCAAGGAGGATGAGAGGCAGGAGACTGTTGAATTTGAGGTCAGCCTGGGACACATGGTTAGTTCCATACCAACCTGAGCTACAGTGTAAGAGTGAGCCCCAGTCCCTCAAAACTAAATGAAAGAGATAAGGTTTATGTACATATTTAGTGTGATTAATTATGTTTTTAGAATTTAATTTTTAATAATGGCTATAATATAAATAATTGATTACCAATCGAGAAAGTCAACTAATAGCTCCTGAGATCTAGTATGAGGATTTTTCTGTACATGACTCAATTGGAGTCAAACAAACAATTTATATCATGTAGAAAATAAACAATGAGGGGAGCATTTAACTCAATTTCAATGAAGGGCACCTACACTCTGGATAGTGTTAGTCTATGCTTTAAGGTAGTGTAACTTTAGTGGTATGGGATTTTCTATAAAGGTTGCTCCGGAATTCATGCTAATTTATATTTTCCTCCAGACTTGTAGTTTATGACACCCAGAGCAGCCTGTATGATTCATTCTTAGCATAAAGATCAAGAGTCGTTTTGCTTCAGGGATGAATGAAGATAGCAGAATATGCTTCTGATGATTACTGTCATTTTCATGGCTCCTGCCTGTACAGGATTTATGACTTAGCTAGCTTCTCATGTTTACTGCAGTTCTTACTAAAGCAAGGCAGCTAATTTTAAGCATAAAGTGAACATGATAACCTTTGCTTGTAGTCATTTAGAAAACAGTTTAAAATGAAAGTAGATTTTGTAACTTGAAATGTAATAGATTAAACATATGTAATATTTTTGGCTCCCAAATTAAAAATATTTTACATAATAAATCAGATAAAAAATTAACTCATATTTTATCCATATTTCCCACTGTACTTAGAAATATTTATTTTCCTATGAGTTAAAATGATAGTTATTATTTGCTTATTGATTCTCTTTGTTAGAAGGTACTGCATGATAGTTTAAGTAATATAATGTCTGTAATTTTATGAGACAAGATGTTATACACCTGCTTTATTTCTGATATCACTCTTAGTATTACATCATACTTATTGGTAGAGATTTTCCTGAGAAAATCTGAACGTAGGTCTTGATATTCTAGTAAAATGGGAAGAATTACATCATCCAAATTCAGGCCAATCTACATTTCTCCTGAGTTTTATACTTGAGTAATTTCATTCTTTTTTTAGTGTATCACTTTGTGTTGTGTGGGTATGGTGTGAAACTATTTCTATGCATGTAGGTTGAATCAATTGCCAGTTTAACCAGCCGACAGCCACTTTACATGGTTCTTTGACAAAGTCTATTTATATAATGATGGCTCTTGTTTTCTGAGTTTATATTCTATGTATAGATGTAGAATGTAGTAATTGTGACATTATACTTTAATGTAAACTTGCTATTTTCCAGAACGTACAACTTCCTTCTAATACTTTTATAGCAAGAAAAAAAAGGGGTGGGTGGAATATAATTTAACATTTAAGAAGCTAGGTACCTGAAGCTAAGTGAATCCAGAGTACCAAACATAAGTCAGATTGATAATAAGCAGTTTGATAAGTGTTGAGATTTCTCTTTTACGTCTACAAATCTTCCTACATCGTGTTTCCTTGGTGCAAGTATGAGAACAGTTTTTACTTTCTTTTCTTTTCTTTTTTTACAATTCAAGTGTTATTCCTTTCTTGGTTCCCGCCTCCCTGACCCCCCCCCCACCGCAGAAACTACCTATCCCATCCCCACTTCCCCTGCATCTATGAGGGTATTCCCCCATCCACATACCCATTCCCTCTTCCCCAGGGTGGCATTGCCCTGCACTGGGACATCGAAATTTCAAAGGACCAAGGACCTCTCCTCACATTGATGTCTGACAAGGCCATCCTCTGCTACATATGTGACTGGAGCCATGGGTCTCTCCATGTGTACTCTTTGGTTATTGGTTTAGTGCTTGGGAGCTCAGGGGAGTCTGGTTGGTTAGTATTGTTGTTCCTCCTATGGGCCAGCTCCTTCAGACTTTTCTCTAATGCCTCCATTGGGGACTCCATGATCAGTCCAATGATTAGCTGGGAGCATCCACCTGTGTATTTGTGAGATTCTGGTAGAGTCTCTCAGGTGACACCTATACTCAGCTTCTGTCAGCAAGTACTTCTTGGCATCTACAATGGTGTCTGGGTTTGGTAATTGTATATAGGGTGGATTCCTAGGGTGGAGCAGTATCTGGATGGCCTTTCCTTCAGACTCTGCTCTAGACTTTGTCTCTGTATCTCCTCCTGGGGGTATTTTGTGATCCTTTCAAAGAAGGACCTAAATATCCACACTTTGGTCTTCCTTATTCTTGAGCTTCATGTGGACTATGAATTGTATTTTGGGTATTCTGAGCTTTTGGGTTAATATCCATTTATCAGTGATCGCATACCATGTGTGTTCTTTTTGTAACTGGGCTACCTCACTCAGCATAATATCCATTAAAAACAATGACTTCATGAAATTCTTAGGTAAATGGATGGAATGAGAAGACTAACTTTTAACTGAGTGACATCACACAGAATAAGTCTGTAAACCTCAATGTTACCAAAACAAAAACAAAAAACCAAGAGAAAGCTGAGACATTATTACAGCCTAGAATATCCATGGATGCAAAAGGGCCAATGTAAGCATACACACACACACACACACACACACACACACACACACACACACGTTGTCATTTTTTTAGATAGAATTCTGGAGTAGCAAGAAGATATTAAGTGAAAGATGAAGAATTCCCAGTAAAGAATTAGCATTAACTTCCTATATCATATTGACTCATTAATTTTATAAATGTACCATTACTTTTATAAGATGTGAAAAGCAAAAGAAATAGACTGAGAGGTATATTCTCTATTCTTCTCAATAATTTAATAAATACTAAAACATATTATAGAATCAAATGATTCTATAAAATGATTATTTAAAGTCAAAGCTATGTAAGTAGTTATGTGGAAATATTAGTATGAAGTATTGTTTAAACATACATGAGACTGTACAAATAGTATATAGTTCCAGAACAATTAAGCAAATAAGTCTTAGAAAATAACACTCAGCATTAATATTCTAAATTCATCTTTAAAAGAACATAAATTAACATATTGGAGTTGAAAATTCACCTTTCTGCTTCCTCCAAGAAACATTTCCATCAAGGACAGATATCATTTTAGGGTACAGCAATGGAAAATGTCATTCCCAGCAAATGCAGCATAAAAATAAGCAGATGTATTTATTCTAATATCTGATAAAATAGACATAAAGCAAAACAAGTTTGAAGGGATTTAGAAGGACATTTCAAACATAGAAGGAAAATATCAGCAATTGAAAAAATATTGAAATTCTAAGTATTTGTGGACTAAGCACAGGGACATCTAATTTATAAAACAAACAATATTAGGTATAAAAATTAGATTGGCCCCAGCAGAGTGGTAGAGTGTGTGACTTTAATAGTCCACTCTCACCAATAGACATGTCATACATGCAAACCCTAAATAAAGTAACTCTTGACCAAAATGACATCTAAACCTAATGGAACTAGTAGATATCTAAAAAAACATTTAACCCAAACTCTAAAGATTCCGTTAGTATCCCTTGGAATTTTCTGCAAAATCAACAATGTATTACACAAAACAAGTCTTGACATATATAATTGATACATATATACATTGAAATAACCTCCTATACATCATTCTACCACAAAGGACTAATCTGGAGTTCAACAAGCACAGAATGACAGAATATCACACACTCATGGAAGACAATCAACCGACAGCCAAATGCAAATTTGAGTCAAGGGAGAAATTTAAAATTCCTGGAATCGGATGAAATGGTGTACACAAAGGATGCAAATTTCTAATAGCCTTGGTGCTGAGGCTCCTGCCTTTGTTCACCATGAACAGACCTAACAGGCTCTTCCCACAGCCATGTGTTCCTGCTTGCTCAGGACACATCTCTCCTTGCTTTGCTTTCTTGTCCTTTCAGCAGAAATGGCCTTTCTGAATTAAAGAAGTCACTTGGAACATCTTTTGTTGATCCCTAAAAACTGGAAAAGCTAACCTCTTAAGCGAGACTATAAAAGAATCAGTTGATATTTTTTTCCCATCTCAATGAAAGAACTCTCGGGTGCTCACTGGGTACCTTCCTCCAGGGCTACTTTTGTCACAATTTTCATAAACACAAGAAGAATCACCTAAATGCAGCCAGTGGAACATAGGTGCTGAGTTCAGCCTATGGATATTAGTTTTGCTTGGAAACATTTTTCATCTGACCCATAGAATGAAGAAGGTGGGATCTGAGACAACAAAGTACATGGGTCCCATTGTCCTGCACTGGACTTCTAATTGAGATGAGAAGAAACTATGTATCTTACTTGTTTATGTACCTCTTGTTCTGACCTCTGAACCTAAAAAATAAAATTTCATCCCATTCAGCTTTTGGTTCTTTGCATGGGAAATTAGCTGATGGACTCATTAAGTGAAAAAAAAAAACTTCTTAGTTTTCTTTTTTACATGACAACGTACTGGAAATAGAATAGTCGGCCTCAAAGGCTTATTATGTTTGAGTTAGCATAACTATTACCTCAGGCAAAATTACAAGTTGGGTGGGATACCTTAAACCTAAAGATACCCTGTATTCCATTTTCTTCACTCAAGCAGAGAAACATGGTGCCACATATTTTAATCCTAGTTCTTGGGAGTCAGAAGGAAGACTCCAGAAGATCTCTATGAGTTTGAGGTCCAAAGCTATCCAAGTCTACATGGTGAGACCTGGTCTCAAATAATTTTAATAATAACAATGTTGTATTTAACCACGAACATCTATAAACAAATTCCCAGGTACCAGAAAAAGGAAGAAAAGAAGTGGTAGAAGGCATTTTTCAGAAAAAATATTTGACTTTCAAGACAAGATAAATAACTAAATATATAAATTTTGAAGAACACATGTGTTGACTAGCTTATGAATGTTGATCCTAATATTTATCATGTAATAACGGACAAAATGTTAGTCCTTGGAGAGGAAAAAAAATAATAGGTAAAGCTTCTGAACTCCAGTCTTCTATTATATTTCTTTCTTATTATCGCAATATGACCTGTGTGATGATGATAGGTAAATAAATAAGGCTTAATAACAATAAATGATGTTTTTCTTTATAATGTGTATATTCACTCATTGGCACTGACTGCTTATATTCACTTCAAATGTGTGAGTAACAGAGAGAGAGAAGAAGGAAGGAAGGAAGGAAGGAAGGAAGGAAGGAAGGAAGGAAGGAAGGAAGGAAGAAGGAAGAAAGGGGGAAAAGGGAGGGATGAAAAATAGGAGGGAGAGAGGTAAAGAAAGGGAAGGAGAGAGAGACAAAGAGAGAAAGAGAGAGAGAGGGAGAGAGGGAGGGACAGAGGGAGGAAGGCAGAGAGAGAGAGAGAGAGAGAGAGAGAGAGAGAGAGAGAGAGAGAGAGAGAGAGAGAGAGATTTATATTGTAAGCCAAGCATGGTAGTGTACACCTATACTACCCATATGTGAGAGGCAGCATCAGGATGATCAGAAACTCAAGGTTACTCTTGGCTACACAATACTCTCAAAAATCCTGGTATTTTATCAGTCCTAATTTTTTGGATAGCATGGTAAAAGGGGTTCAAATGAATATGAATAGACTATGAATCAGTACCAGTCAGCTGAAGCCCTAAATAATCCCAGAACCCTATGTTTCTCATCTGTTTTACAACTGTTTTACAGGAATTGATAGGTGCCACCAGGTATCTCACATTCCAGCTGGCAAATTACTTGACAAAAGTAAATTAAAGAAAGGCAGGGATCTTAGTTACTCTACCTGTATGTATGATACAGGTACTTTACCTGTGTCTATGATACAGCAACTTAGAAAAGAAAGGGTTTAGGTCATTGGTTCAAGGTAATTTCCAGCTTAGTAGAGAATTCCTGCTAGCTGAAGGAGCTTGTAGAGCTGGCCGCATAGATAATTGGGAAGCAGAGAATGTTAATCACTTGTACTCTTGTATCTCCCTTTTATGTAGCCCAATAGACAGACCCATTCAGATGTGCTGCCCAATTTTAGCATGGCTCTTGCCACCTCAATTATCCCAATCAAGACAATTCTTCATACTACAGAAGGCATTACAGCAAGGCCAGAGGTTAACCTAATCAAGAAAATCAATCAGAAATATGCCCAGAGTTTTGTCTCATAGGTCATCCTCTCAAGATGATAATCAATATTTTCATGGATTAAGTGAATTAGTGGTAAATGCCAAGCCACCCATAATACATTCATATCACCACAGGAAAAGAAGTAAAAGCTTCCACTTTGAAGTCATTCAACCAAGAAAAAGGCCAGATTTGAATTCTCTCTACTCTGTTACTGTACATCTCTGAATCTTTGCTCACTCGAAGGATTCTGTCTTGTGAGTCTATCCCAGTGACTGTACTTACATCTGCCATTGTGTCTGTCTACATTGTGACTGTGCTTACATCTGCTATGTGTCTGTCTATGGTGTGACTGTGTGTGTGTGTCTCCATGTATGTCTATCTGTATGTGTCTCTGTGTCTGTGTGCATCTGTCTATATGTATCCCTCAAAGAGCATTGTTCTGCTTTTAATGAACAGCACAGAGAGCATTACATATGGAACGAATGGGATTCTTTACAGGAATCATTGAGAGTTTTACCAGGGATTAAGTCACTAACTCCAACTGACCCCAAATGACTGAGATAAGAGGGATGGACCAGGAGGGTGAGCAGCATTGGGGATGCAAATAAATAAATAAACAAATAAATATATAAGAAACAGTGTTACGAACATCAGTGTCTATCAACCAATATGCAAATATTGATGGATTCAGCATTTATGGTAGACAGTAATTTTCGAATTATTTCAACCTCTGCATTTTTTGCTTTCAGAACTTGATGCACATGCATTGTTCAGAGTATAATTTACAGTCATAGCTCTGCATTAGCTTAGGTTCTAAAAGCTGATCATTTAGAAAATCCAATGCAAATAAGAAAGCTTGTTGCATTGTTTTCTTAAAATAAGGTTAAACAAACAGGATAGTACATAGTAGGCTAGCAGTCTTAGGCTTTAAGTGACCGCAAGCTATATGATTAACTCTTGCCCTGAGGTCTAGCAAAATTGCCAAATTCTTAATATGCAAGAGATATTTTTATCAAAAGACACAAAAACATTAACCACTATGGTTTGCTTTGTTTTGTTTTTGTTTTGTTTTGTTTTTTGACCCATAGTCTAAATTTATAATCTACCCTGATGGGAATGACATGATGACAAGGGCAGGAGCCAGCTGCTCACACTGTATCCACAATTAGAAAGCAAAGAGAGATGAATACTGTGCTCAGATTATTTCCTCCTTCTCAGCCAATCGGGAATCCCAGGCCATGGAATGGTGATACTTACTTTTGTGGTGGGCCTTCCTACTTAACTTTACCAAATCTAGAAACTTCCTCCAGATGTGTTCAAAATTTGTCACTTAGGTGATGCTAGATCCTGTTGAGTTGACCCTTGCAGACTTGTTGACTCTATTGACCCTTGAAGACTTGGCCTACCACATTTTTAGCAAAAATTTACAATACTTTAATTCATGCCATTTGAAATTCTGTAGTTATTCTATTACCAGGGACTATTGAGGAAGAAGTCAGTAAAACAGGTTGTTTGTGTCACTGAATTTATATCTTTGCTTTCTTTGGTATACTTGATGACCCACTTAGTGCTACAATTATCTATAGGTATAAGAAAGAAACTAGCCAGAACTTAAAAACTATTTTCTCCGTTACTTCTCATGTAACACTTAAGTTTAAAAGAAAATAACTTTCTTCTAGAAAAAAAATTGGGTTAAATAAAAAGATAGGTATATCTCTTTCCCTTTTCATTTTCATTTTCTTCCCTCAAATTCTTCATATGCATCTTCTTTCAAACTTCTTCCATGTATTCTTCACTGAAGTCAATAGCCTTTTTTTTTGGTTATTTTTATGAGTGTTGTTGTTGCTGTTGCTGTTGTTTGTGTTGGTGATGGTGGTGGCTGTAATGGTGGTTGGTGTGTGTGTACATTTTTCTGTGTGTGTGTGTATAAATACAACATGCTTAGTCTTTTTTGTTGTTTGTATGTTTATGCTTTTACTCTGTCTAACATGTAGGCTTCACTTCACCACCCCTTCTAGTTCACTGTCCAAAGGGAGGGGAGAAAAGATGGTAAATAGTTCAAGGGGACATGGACCAGTTTAGAAGTAGTTCTTTAGGGGCGATTCCAATCTTCATTTATCAGGACATGAGGAGTCCAGTTCAGTAGTGTCCAGATAGCAAACATGAATCATTGGCAGTGGCACGCTCCAGGAGAAATGGTCAAACCTCTTCAGAGTGGGCATGAATCAATAGAAGTGACCAGAAGCAGCTGGAAGGCCAGCAGAAGTTCTCTGCCATGCCCCTCTCAATGAAGTGAAGGTCAGCTAAGATAGGAGACCAAGGAAGCATTGCAAAGCTAGCTATGCAAATGCTCCTTCACTGTCCACTGTCCCTTGAGTCCTATTTATACTCTCTCCAAGCATTACTTGTCCTCCCACAGGTCTTGCCTCAGTAAAATATTATGTGTGTCTGCATCACATGACCCAACCTGAAACTTCCACTTCAATACCCAATAAAGGGGCTCATCCCAGGGGGAGGTTAATTCCCCTTCATCCAGCAATCAGTAGTTGCCCATTGTCCTTTATTGAGAGCTAACCCTATGAAACATTTCTCTTTCATGTTACTAAGTCCATGGATACTGCTATAGTTACACTCTTATTTATGTAGCCATCGGAAAAAAAACTTTCTAATGATGACCCTATTCTCCAGGAAAGAGATTAATTATGTATCAAAGCATATCAAAACAGGGATAATTTTTGTGGTTATAAATAACAATACCTGAAGCCCATTGTAACTATATGTGGCTATAAATAAGCTTTACAAATCATACATTTCATTTGATTAATTTACATATTCTCCATCAAAGCAGTGTCTTGCTAATTTTAAAATCTCTACTTTTTGGCTCATAGTAAACACATATATGCATTTAAATAGCTAGTGATTGAACTATTATCATATGTAACTGATGTTTCATGGTAAGTTACTCTATATAAAATTTTTTTGAGAATTAAATTCATTCAACTTGCACTTATTATGAGATTACTATCTATTTATAGTCCCTTTTCTGAAGCCTTCAAGGAGAAAATGCATACAAATGCTCTTGGTAGAAACATTTGAAGTTACTAAATAATTTAATCATTTTTTTTTCAGCAAAGCTTTTGACTGAAAAATGCCTGCATTTATCTTTGAAGTAGCTAAATGATTTTTTAGGGCCTAGATTGTTTGACTGGATATAATGCAGTATTTTATGTATGTGGCAATATCTTCATAAATCCATTAAATTAACTGTTATCACTCTTGGTGCTCAGTCTTTAGTGAGATTTCATTAAGGTTTTAATCACAGAGTTGGATGTATATGCGAACTCAAGTGGTCCACATTTACTTAGATATTTGAGTTATAACATCAAAACCCTTATCAACAAATACCTGTGTAATCAGACTGAAACTAAGGTAACATTAAATTTTCTTAAGAGAATCTTCGTTGCTGGTTGAGCCACTGAGTAAACTCACAGAGGCTGTGGGAGCTGATGGTTCAGATTATCCCAACTTGGTGTTCAGTGACTTCATCTTATTGGTACTGTAAACCCTTAAATAGTGGGAGTAATTACACCATGAAAATTGGTAAATGACACAGTGAGAGATTTTGTTCCCTGGGGAGCCAGTTGCTGAACATTTAACACAATAGCACTGTTAGAGACTAAATATTGGCTCCCAGGGTTGCTTATTCAGATCTCCCAAGTGAGTGCTGTGAGATTCGTTCTTTGCATTTGGAGCTGAGCAACCATCTTATCCACACAGCTTATTCATAAACAGGGAGAACAGCAAGACCTTAAATGCAGCTCTTGTGAAACTTGTAATGAGTGATTTCTCATGAGAAGTGAGAGTAAAAAGATAAGATGGGACTTTGAAGCAAGTGTTAATAATGAGAATTGCTTTTCTGAACTCATTGTCTCCACTGTTTCTTTGTGTTCTTTTGCCCACTGAATTTAATTATTTAGAACTGGATATTATTAAGGGTATGATTTTTTCTCTCTATGGAAGGAAATTAACTTTCTGTTGGACAGCCTTTTTCTATAGCTGAGTATGTCTTTTTGTATAATGGTACTCAGTGATATTTCTAGAAAACTTTACTGTTTAGACCAATTATCTAAAAATTAGATATTGATATGTTTAATTCCAATATTCTGTCTATAGCTTCAGCTCCAGGATTTACTTGTTCATGATTTGCCTGAAATTATATGTGATTTCACAATAATAAGCATATTGTTCTGAGAAGTCCTTGTTAACAGATAAGCATCTCTCCAACAAGATTCATGAGTGTGTTTGTGTTCATGTTTGTGAGTGTGTATGAATGTGTGTGTGTGTGTGTGTATGTGTGTTTGTGTGTTTCATATCAGCTCAAGATGTAATTAGGCTAATAGAATCTGAGTGTTTCTGTAGCTCTGTAACAGCTTTCCATGACTTGGCAAAGATATACATCTTAATGACTCTTTACTGAGCCAGTGAATGTACAATTACTGATACTACAAGTTGAAAAGGAAACAAATATGAAATATATTTGTATCCTCAATCCCCAGAAAAGAAAGGAAATATTCAAACCAATATAATTATTAAATGAATTCTAAAGGACAAATGCATTCCAGTAAGAAAATTGAATTCCATGTTTGCTCATCCCACATTTCTAAACACATTGTCTAAAGGAAACTTAAAAGTTCAGTAATAATGACAAGTAAGATACTTCATTAGCACAATAGCATGTAGAAATCTCGTATACAAAGAAGTAAAGTACATTATTCCAGTAGTAAATGGCAACCATAATTAAATTTCTTTTTACTAGTGAAATCGTGTTCAATTTTATATTGAAGTTCTTTAAAAGATTTGGAGAGCATGAGTAATTCTCATTTATTTAATATTTAAAAGGTAGTCTGTAATCAAATCTTACTCCATATTAGTTAAGAGTCTAAATAAATTTTGACAGTTGTCAGTGTCTCACATTCCTCTCTGTGATCGGAATCAGGATCCCTTGGTGAGTTTACATAGCTCACGAATTTTCATGTTCTCCTATTTTCTCAGACCTCTCTCTTCTGCCTTTCTCCCTCCCTCCTTCCCTCCCTTCCTCCCTCCTTCCCTCCCTTTCCCTTCCTCCCTCCCTCCCCCCTTCCCTCCCTCTCCTTTCCTCCCTCCTTCCCTCCCTCTCTCTCTCCTCCCCTCATTTTTCTCTGTCTTTTTTCTCACCCCTCTGACATCTTCCTCTCTTCCTCTCTTCTCTATTCTTTCTTTCTCCTCTGTCTGTGATAAGTGGAGAGATTTTGTTCTAACAGTTTTCAGAGTTATATTAGTTTAGTAAAAAGTCTTTCAGATATCACAAGACACCAAAGAGTTAATTATTCACTTTCCATGTGTGTGCACATGCACACACACACACACACACACACACACACACACATAGTCACAAATATAAGCACTCTCAGAAACATACACATACACACACAAACACACACACACACACACACACAGAGAGAGAGAGCGAGAGAGAGAGAGAGAGAGAGAGAGAGAGAGAGAGAGAGAGAGAGAGAGAGAATATTCATTGATTTCAGAAAGTCAAATTCTGTAAGTGAGTCAGGGTGATTCCAGGACTTGGTGCAACAATTTTTCAAAACCAGCAGCTATTTGATTTTATTGTCTTTTTATGTTAAACTTTATTATCCAGTAGGTTATTTTTAATAATACTTAACAGATTTTAATAATATTTAACAGTCTAAATTTTCTTAGTTCTTTGAAGGGTTCTGTCACTTGCTTTGATATCTCATACATAAATGGCAGTATTAAAATGTCCTGGTAGCAAATGGTATTTGACAGAATAGTAACCTGTCCCATACAGTAGTGATGTAAGCATAGTAGCACTGTTTGCTTTTTGGTCTGTTCCTTACAGACATGGTTAAGAAACTGAGTTCCCTTATATTCATATTCAAACAGCAGCTTGACTGGTATAATAATTTCCTTCTTGTCCTTGTAACTAACTACCTAACAAGAAGATTCATATGGGATCAAAGACTTATTTGGGCTCATATTTCTAGGTGCTCCAGTTTATCATAATATAGAAAACATGGCATCTGGAATGAGCTCAGTGCCAGGCAGCAAGAGGCTCCTTTATCTCCCAGAGAACCAGGAGGACATGGAATACAAGGCTCATCCAGGCTATGAAGTTTTTTTAAAAGAAGTCCATGAAAGTCCCATAAGCCCTCTTCCCTCACCCTGTTGCCCCATTCACCCCTTCCCACTTCCGTGTTCTGGTATTGCCCTATACTACTGCACTAGGGGAGTTGGGAGCCAGGAAAGGGGAAATCATTTGAAATGTAAATAAAAAATATATCGAATAAAAAAGAAAGAAATCACTAGGGGAATATATAATCCTAAATAAATAAATATAAAAGACATTTTTAATTGCTATTTTTGATGAGCATGTAGTTTGATTCCACATCTTGGCATTGTATTAATTGTGCTGCTATGTTTGTGAAACTAAAGAGATTTCTTTCAAAAAAACAAACAACAACAACAAAAAAAACAACAACAACAAGTCCACTAGAGGCACAACTGCTCAATGGTCACACCAAAAGCTGTGGCCCAACTGTTCAAACACATCAGCTTATGGGAACATTTTACACCAAAACCAAATGAGAGATCCTTATCATATCTCTTCATGTGGCTCAGGGGGCAGAGACACTGTAAGAACCAGCATTTGTAGTGAATTGCTGCAAAAAAAAAATAAGTCTAACAGAGATGGGGGTGGTGTCTTCACTGAGGATCATTGACAGTTAATATTTTCTGGACAGGGAAACTGAATTTCTTCAAGGAAATAACCATTGATAGGTTAATCTAGTGGATGACCCTATATGCTAACACTGCCTGTTCTTAGTGGACTATGAAAAGATGATATGAAATTAGGTGTATTATATGTCAGGAAATGTTTGAGAAGAGTTAGATGAAGTTGATATGATGAAAATACAGTATCTGTATGTATGAAGTTTTAAATAAGTATATATACATATATATTTAAATCTTAATATTTTAAATATATATTTAAAGAGAACAAATGGGTTGAAATTCATAGGTCAAATATGATAATGATAATGGAGGAAGGATGGTTCAACTTGCAAATGTTTGAGAATTCACCAATGGTATGGATAACTTGATCCTTAGCAGTTGCTAGAGGTTCTTATGGTATAACTCAGGCATCCTCAAACTCGTAGTGCTCTGGTTTCTGCCTTCCAAGTAATAACATTATAGATGGGTAGAGTCATACCTCACTTACTTTTTCTTAAGATGACAAATATCATAGAGGAAATTCCTTTGCATTCTGGCTATTGAGCTGGTTATTGACATCTGAAAAGATACCCAAGTCTTCCAAGCTGAGCCTCAGGGCTTCTCTCTGTACATGGGCTGCCTCTAGGAGGCTTAGATGTCCTGCTGTTCTTACCTTGCTTCTTTGGTTTTAGTGGAACCTCACACAGATGACCGTTTCATTACTAAACACATTCTAAATGTATGACATTTAGGACAATATAAAAGTAGTCATGTTTTACATAAAAAGCATTTATTAAACATATAAGTGTTCTATCTCCTATCTCCAAACAAAATTATTATTGTTATTCTTACATTTAAAATTGTTTCTTACAAACAGTTCCTGTTGTTATCAACATATTTCAAATAAAGTGATATCAGTAGCAACACATTCATTTAATGATTTCTTTCCCTTTAAGTTTTTATAGACATCACTGCAAAGAACTTTGAGACCTTTCTGTAATGTTTTCATAATAAAGAAGCTGCGTTTCAATAACTTCACATATTACACACTTAAAATGTTCAAAGACTTTACATTGTCAAGCAAGTGAATATATTTTGTAGGCTGTGTATTTTTAACACATTTAATTGAGATTTGTTTTAGGCACATAGATTTTCTCAGAAAATATAACAGGCACATGGTACCAGTGATCTACATTTAACTGTGTTTTTGTTTGGCACATTTGCCTAGGGACTTTCCTTTCCCAATTAAGCAATGCAAATTAAGCTAAGCTCTGCCACTCCTGGATCTCAGCCTGATCTCCACCATCTCTTTCCATTGCTTCTCGTCCTTCCCATTACTTTGAACTCTACCATAGAGATTTCACGAAAACACACTTGCTTTTGGAATTTTCATAATCACCATAATGCCTAAATTTATTGGAAGTTATGGTGTTGTTTTCATTGATTAAAGGAAAAGGATTGGACATTCTTTTCCATGTATAATATGAACATCCCCGCCACCCCCCATGCCACCCAGCAATTTTTCTTTGTGTCCCTGTCTGAAAGAATCCTCAAGCTAGGCAGTGGTGGTACATGCCTTTAATCCTAGCATTTGGGAGGCAGAAGCAGGTAGATTTCTGAATTCGAGGCCAGCCTGGCCTACAGAATAAGTTACAGGACAGCCAGGGCTAGACAGTGAAATCCTGTCTCGAAAAAACAAAAACAAAAACAAAACAGAATCCTCAAAAGGCTCTGTACTATTTATTCGACGTGTTTTCTGTAGACAGTTATCTCAATACGTGGAACAATCATCTATTTTAAAGTTGTCTGAAATAATATACTGTCCAAATTGTGTATATATTTGGACAGTGAATACTTCTCTCATCTTTTCTTCATAGCTTTTTATTTCATCTTCTGGGTTTGTCAGTTTGTGGGAGGTGGGGGGTAGAGGGGTGAGGATTATGATGCCCTCTTGTAGAGTCTGTACTACTATACACATGGTGCACAGATAATACAAGGAAACACTCACATACACAACACACACATTTGGTATCTTTTCTTGGGACTTGCATCTTGGCACTGCTGTTCCTTTTGTTTTCATACTTCATAGCATCTTTGCTCTTCACGACATCCTTGGGTCACACTTTCTCTCAGAACATTGTGTTCATTGCTGTGAGTCTTTTGTTATTTGATGTTGCCCTGTTAAAGTTGTACACTAGTCTCACTTTTCTGGCTCATACCATTTCTCTTTCTGCTTTGATGCCTGTCCTTGAAGTGCATGGTATTTCTTAGTGTCAACCATTCCCTAACAAAGTCTGTTGAAATACAATGCACAATAGAAAGGGCAAACTTCAGGTGCTTCCTTCTTTTAGAAAAATTCACCCCTTGAATGCATTTTCACCTCATAAGAGTGAAGTGAGTCTACTTTACAAAGACTAACATGTACTATGATGCTATGAGTCTCTCCAGTGTCTGCAATTTGTGCTAATGTTAATCCTAAGGAAGACAATAGGCTATGGGATTTGTGCTAAAGATGGCCACATAGTGTCCCTCCTAGTTGCAGATTAAAGCCAAGTGGCCATGCCTATTTTGAAAGTTATTTACCAGAGAATATAATACTGTACAAGCGGTCCTATATCCTCCAACCACTGATTTCAAACATATTTCAATGTCTTACAGTGATTTTTTTATTATTAATTTAATTTATTGAAGCATATTGAACTGGTGCTGAAAAGATACCTCACCAGTTAAGAGTACTGGATTTTCTTTCAGAAGACTCAATTCTCAGCAGCCTAATGAAGTCTCAGAAATATTTGTAACTCCAGTTGCGGGGGGTGGGGGGGGTATAGGAGTGAAGATTCTGATGCCCTCTTGTAGAGTCTGTGCACACTATATACATGGTGCACAGATAATACAAGGACACACACACACCCCACAAAGATCAAACTCTGGAGAATTCTGCTCTGTCCACAGAATGACCAACAGATGCTTATAGAAATATGGACAGAGGTTGAAAGTATACATGTACATCTGAATCTTCCATAATAGGGTGCAGATATCTAGAGTGAGAGAGACAGAGTTGCTAAGCAATGGTCAGGACTTGGTGGCTAGGATTTAGTCCTTGTTCAGTGACACATAAAATTCTATGCTCAAAACTTGTTTCACATGTTGTTTTATCTTTAAAATCAAACAATATTTTTCAGGCAGAACATAATGGAAGTATTTCAAACTGGCATATGAGCCTAAAATTATCCTTACTTAGACTTACATATATTGTGTTTTACTCTCAGCCCGAGCTCTGAAAGTGTTAAGGGCAGGCATTTCTGAAATCTCTGTCTTTCCTTCTGTGGTTATAGTGATTATATCCAGCACCCCTGCCCTGCCTTTCTGTCTGTAATTGACTTTCAGATCTTGTCTATACTCCACTATGCTCTGGCATTTTATTTGTTAGTTTGGAAATCGTGGCATTTTTAGATCTCAGTCCCATTCTTTGACTCCTCAGTCCCTTTTCTGTTTTCCTTTCTTCTTGCATTTTATATGGTATTAATATTTCTCTAGCACAATCCTGCTTAGGAACTTTTTTTGCCTTTTCTTCCAAACTGAACTCTTCAGGCACCAAATGCACTCTTCTCTTCATTGCTTTGCTTCCCCACTTGCTACAGTCGTGGAGATCCAGTCATCCTCCCATTTATTTGTTAGGTGAATAGTTCCCCTGTGAACTTATGGGAGCTACAGGAGTAGCTTTTACTTATCATGTTCCTGTCTTGTGTAAGACTGTGTTCAAAGTGAACCCAGTATGAAAATAACCTTGCTTTACATATCCCCACACTTCCATAGCTTAAAAGCCTTGCTTCTATCACATGCAGGGGATATGATGGGCTGTGGTTTTAAGTAGGCCCAGGGTTTTTCTACATTGTTCATTTTCTACATTGTAGCCTTTTATTAAGCACTCTTTGCTAGTTTGCTCATGCTTGTATTTCTTTATTCATACAGACCATTTTTCATAATAAATGCTCATTTCTGTTTTCTCACTAATGCTATTCTGAGAAATCAAAGAATCATTTAGTATCTACACTGAATTGAGATAGACCCATTTTCCTTGATAAAAGTTTCAAATTTGAGATATCCAGTTGTACCTCCTTTCTATTTGTATGTTTGTTATTTATTGTCTTCTGTGCTATTTGTGATTTTGCTTCTAAGAAGGAAAATTCTAGTGGTCTCCATCATCTATTTCCTACAAATCTTAACATGTCAAGATCTCTTTAAAGTGGAAGTACTGCATGCATGTCATCGCAAGACTGGAGATGTTAAAATGTTACAAGTTAAAAACAAAAGTAATGTCCTTGCCAGTCCCCTTCAGAGCACACTTCCTACCATGGCTCCTAGTTCTGATGGCCTGGGGAACTGTCTTTGATCATGGACTTGAGGGATTCTAGTCTTCACTTTGCTCTATTAGTAAAATGTTTTTGCTGTCCAACTCTTGTGCTAGAGCACTGGAAGCTGAGGAAAACTGGCTGAGGATGAAAAGCTTTGATTAGAAAATCAGGCATTCTGGCTTTTCACTGTTAAAGTTGACATCTCTCCTCAAACTCTCCTGCCTCTGATGTGCATATTCCTGCTGATGCCATGCAGTACTTTCTGCATATGCTGTTGAGAACTGAATTTATTATTCTCTTGCTTTTGACAACTGAGTCTGAGCTGTCTGACAGCATCTTTGCACTCTGTGCTACGTAAGTCTTTCAAATGATTATAATGAAGAGTTTCTCAGTAATTTGCTTTCATACTCTGTTCCAATCTACTAAGATGGGCAGGAAGCTAATTTTTGTTTACTAATGGTAAATATTTAAGTCAAGTTAGTTTATTTTTGAAAATTAATCATTATGTCAATTTTATTATTTATTATATCATTATTGAATGATTAAAATTCATTATTCTCAGTGGCACATGTTTAGTGATCTATAAAGGAGAAAGTTGTATCAAGATTTAAACTACTGGGCTCACCCTCTTGCATGCAATGATCATGCAAAAATAAAGGAACTCTTGGGAGATAATCCAGATGTTGTAGCCTTGGAAAGCAGAGGCAGAAGGTCCCCAGAACAAGCTGACTCATAAAATTAGGTTTGATTGAAAGACCCTGTCTCATAGACTAATGTGGAGGAGAAATTGAAGATGATTCCAACATCAACCTCAGATCTTCATATACATGCACACAGGCACACAATAAATACAAATCCACACATGTTCACAACACATGTGCTAATGAAAAAAAAAATCAGGAAAAGAGATCAAGTGGCACCCTGGCAGATGACAGGCAGTGCATGAACTTACTGCTCCAGGAAGACTGAGTGTGATGGTGGTGTGTTGATTTTGAATTTTATTCAAGTGTTCCATTTAAATGTACCAGAAGAGGATCATTCTGTGGTGACTTCACATCCTAAGTCTCGTCCATTAAGCCATAGGTGCCAGAATGGGATCCCCTTGATTAACTCTCACACATGACTTAGTTCCATCTCTCCAATCACTTCTAAGTGTACAGTTGTTTGAAAACTTAAATTTCAAGGCAAGCCTTTCTATCTTGTCCTAACCATTTCCAGAAGGATGTACGAGACTACCACTCATGGTTTCAGTGCCCAGCCTAGTACTCTTCTCAGCCACCACTTGCTGCCAGTATGATAACATACCTCTGCCCTCTGTTTTCCAACCCTGCTTCCTGAGGTATTAGGAAGTGCTTTATTACTTTGTATTAATTCCATGTATAGAGTTTTGACAGAGATATTGTACAAATTTATAATTAACTGGAGCCTTCTAGAAAAAAATGCTAATGAGTAGATTTTAGCACAATTCTGTCCTATTTAATCCCATTACATAACTCTTATTTCTCTCATCATACTAAGAACCACGCAGCTACCCATCCATATATTACATTTTTTGAAATTGAAAATATATTTCCCATTGACTATTTTATAATATGGCATATTTTTTATGATTTTTATCACAGTAGTAATCTTAAATGCCATACAAATCATTTTTCTTCAAAATTAGACCTTGTTTTGTTATAGCCAGTCTTGCTCAAAATGGTAGAACAATATTCTACATTAAAAACATAATCATGTGTTAAATAATTTAAAGAATAAATACTTTTGTAAGCAACAGCAGGTTATTTAAATTGTTGGGCACAAGGGGATTTTGACTTTTATAAATAACTAAAATTGTGATTACAAGAAAAAAGATTGACAAAGCTGTTGAAGGTGAAGTATAAACTTGAGGGCCTTCAGTAGCCTTACACTGCTTAACAGGCAACACAGAAATACTAAGCTGATGCAGTTTCAGTGGGACCACAGCACTCTGTATTTTAATATATGGAAAGGAAAGTATAATGTGGGTTTACAAACAAGGAACACATAGAGTTTTTGTACATTGATTGTGTTAACATTTGAAAAGGGTTACAAAACATAAATTACATTTCTCTTCCTTCATCATCTTATGGAAATTGTACTCATTTATAGCTATTTCCAACATAGTTCTGTTAAAGCAAAACAAGGATAGGTTTTACTATAGCAACTGTGTTCTCAGAAAAAAAAATGTTGCTCGTTGAAGCCTTTCAGGGATTTAGCAACGGAGTAGTGATCATAAAAGATTAATTTTCAAAACCCTTTAGCAGATTTAAATGACTCTTGGCTCTCTGTGATGAAGACATTCATTGTTTCTCAAATTATGTTTAATTTATTTTTATAAACTGTATCTAGAGTCCTCTGACAGTGACGACAGATGCCTGGAAAGCCCACTTTATGAGAGCTCACATTCTAAATTTCCTCTTTCTCTTTCATCTCATATATTCTGGTTCATTAAATTCAACATGAAGTTATATTTTAAAATGAAACTCCTAATTCTCCATTGTGGATGCTAGAACTGAGGTGCGGGAAGGGATGTTACAATGTTTGCAAGGCCTTATTAATCAAGGATACTGTCCCCATATGCCTTCACACTAAGCACACTCCCATCATAACCGAGCATAAGCAGGTACTCTCGAGGTGAGGAAGACATTCTAAAGATGAGCCTTCGAGCTTCTCAAGTGTTTCCATTAATGCACAAACAATGATTTCAAATCCTCCCATTTGCATCATTTTCTGTGCTTTTCACTGGGTTTGTTTATCACATTTTAATGACTCACTATATAGATCTTTTCATTTCCTCCATATTCGACAAATCCTAGATGCACAAATCAACCTGTGCATGTGCACACATAGTTAATGTCATCCTGTTACCGCTGGCAAAGGCAAAACTCTTCCAAGTAGTTTGAAGATCCCTGGTGACTTCTGTGTGTTGTCATCTGTATTTCTCTATCTTTTTTGTCTTTATATGGTGCTTCCTTTTTCTTCATGATCCATTTTATTAAACAAGCGTCCCCAAACATGCACATGCTCCCCTCCACATCCCAGTTACATTCTACAGTGTTAGGTTTTACTTGTGGAACTCTAGATTTCTTCTCTGTCTCTGTCTCTCTCTAGATATATTTGCTTCAGGGTAGACTTTCAGTCTTTAATGTCCTTTTGTTTCAGTGTCCACCTGAAAGCATCACCCACCTCCAGGGTACATCTTCCTCTTTCAGATAATCTTTTCAAGAAAAACCACTGACATAATGCCCAGTACCTTGAGGTTTTAGTAGATCACAGATGCAGTGAAATTGACAACCAAGATATGCCATCATATAACGGAGGCTCAGCACACCCCGTGAAAGAGAGAATGCAATGCTCCTAAGAGTCAGAGGTGGGACATTTCTGTACAGGATAGGATTTGTAACCTCATGAACAATGAAAGCTGTGGTGCTGTGGTTGCTTGCTCAAGAGCAAGGAAGTGAACATTCCTGAATGGAGGGATGGAACTCTTGAGCCACCACCCCAATGCCTGCTGTGAACAGTTGATATATATATATATATATATATATATATATATATATATATATATATATATTGGAGTAATGAAACTCAGTTTGCTTAACCATTTGGCCCCTGGTAAATTAACCAGACCAATCATTAGCCTCACACCCATCAATATATAGACACTGTAGATTGGTTTCTATATTATGATGATGATGATGATGATGATGATGATTATGATTATTATTAACAATTTTTAAAGAAAACATAATGTATAGGAGGAGGTGGGAATGGATTCGAAAGGAGTTAGTGAGAGAAATAGGGAGTAAATATGATTAAAATACATTGTATGAACCATGCTGTGGTGGTACATGCCTTTAATACTGGAACTCTGAAAACCAAGGCAGTTGAATCTCTTGCTAGTTTGAGGTCACCTTGATGTATTCAGTGAGTTTCAGAAAAGCTGAGATTTAATCAGGAGAACCTGTTTCATACACACACACACACACACACACACACACACACACACACACACAGCTATATATATACTCTTGAATGGTTTACATCATCTATATAATGTGTAATGTCAAATATTAGCAATAAGGTAAAGGATAAGAATTATGTAATATAATTAGATTACTATGAAATTTATGATGTTTTACAGTGGAAAAGAGATACACTCTATTGTTATGGACAGTGATGTCATAGCTCAGTGGAAATACCTCAGTGACTGATTGGTCTGCTGAACTAACAATAGAATAGATATGGAAATACATGCTGTTCTAGATATCTGAAGACAGCTCTGCATTCCAAGGCTAGTCTAGTTGTCTTTTTGAGCCATTTCAGCATTTTTTTAATTTATTTTTTTATTGAATATTGTCTTCATTTGCATTGCCAATGATAAAACCTTTCCAGATAACTGCCCTGCCCTAAGACTCCCAACCCCTCCCTGCCTCTATGTATATACCTCTCCACCCAACACACTCCCTCCTCCCCCACCTTGGTTTCCCTTTGTTCAGGCCTCTGTTGAGCCTTTACCTGACCAAGGACCATTCCTCCCACTAATAGACCAACAAGGCCTCATTTTTGGCTGGACCCATGTGTGCCCCTTGGTTGATGGTTCAGTCCCTGGGAGTCTTGGGGAATCTGCATGGCCAAAATCATTGTTCTTCCCCTGGGGCTGTAAACCCCTTCAGCATCTTTTAATCCTTGTAACTGAGGTATTTCAGAGACTATGATAGAGAGAGGCTCAAATAATCCTTGCCTTTTAAGTGTCTTACAGATCCTTTCACATGAATAAATGTAAAAGCTAGACCAAATTACAGAATAAATTAAATGTTTCCATTTGCTACATTTTTTTCTAAGATAAGTACAATTTAGAGTAATTTGACCATTCACAGTATAATTACTGGGATTGCTCATGCCTAAGAATCCCCATGCCCTTTCTCAAACATGCTGTCATCTAGCAGCAAAATACAAACTTGTGATGAAGAACTATTTACTTTAATCCCTGCAGTAGATCATTTGGGCAAACAGAAGTTGATCATGTGAGTTACGACTGTAAATGGAAGGCAGATTAGCTCTCCGTGTTAGTGATGGAGTGCACTCAAGGCTGCCTCCCCTTGCTTCTTTCTCAGGCTTCCCTTCCATCCATCACAGGATGAACCAAGTCATGAATGTCAGTCAGCATTCCAGCTCAGTCGTAACAATATCTGGGTCAGTGGCACACGGCAATTCTTATTCTTACCTGTGCTTCTTTTAGGAATACTTCCTTTGGCTCTTACTCATTTTTCCTTTCAGATTTTAACTATAGACAGTAACAGTGTAAGGTAGCTGTATGTATAGAACAATCATAAATATTTCAGAATCAGCAAATTTTGTAAAAGCCTTAAATAGAGATAAATTGTCTTTTTCTTTATGAATTTTGTAGTGAACACATATTTTATTTAGAGTTATATTTAATGACAACCGCATGTTTCAGTTCTCTCATTCTTTGGGGGGTTGGACTGGAACTATTTTTATCAGAAACTTTGGGACAAGTCTGTGCTTCAGTCAACAGGGAAAGAGTTCCCCATGTCTGATCAAGCCACTACCTGCCTTCTCTTCTCTTCCTGTTCCATATCTGTCTTTCTGAGCCTTACATGATTAGTGTGCCTGATAACCTTAGAAATGAGACAAAAACTCTGAAATCAAGATAAGGATGGAATAAGCCTCGATCTCTTTTCCATTTCATTGCTAAGAAAATTATTAATATCTTAGTGTGAAGTCACTGCCCTGTGCTAGGCACAACAGAACATTTGCTGAAGGGAGCATGTGAAAACCTAGTTCCAGTATATGATATGACCATGTGCTGCAGGGATGAGGCACTGTGTAGAAGAAAGAAAGCCAGAAATTTTGTGTTTTGGGTTTATCTACTTTTACTTCTGTGGCTTCCATTAAGGTCTTATTTTGGGTCTTGTATTTACCAGCAGTATGAGTAATACATACAGAGCACCTTTCCTTTTATTGATATGTTTTATGTCATGATATATTTTATAAAGATGATTTCTTTCTATTGTATCATATACTTTGAGCATATTCATCATCTGGACCTTTCATTCCTTGACTATCCCTTACTCTCCCAATAATAACTATTCTTCTGCTGTCCTTCCTAATTATCTTATATCATTCATATATGTATGTATGTATGTATCTGTGTACAATCAAATATTCACAAATGAAGTGAAGGGCACATTTGTTTTTGTGGATCTGACTTATTTTGTAATGATGCCCTCTCACATATATTTTTACCAAAGGGCATGATTGTTCTCCATTATGGCTATGTAAGAATCTATTTTGAACATGCAGTACATTGTCATGGCCATTCACCTCAAGGTGAGCATCAAGGTTTACTGCATATCCTGACTGTTACAACGGGATCTATGATAAGTATGGGTGTGTTATACCTCTGTGGCTTTTTTGACTCAGAGAACTGTAGAAATATACCAAGGATCAGTATAGCTGCAGTATAGCAAAGGTCTATTTTTACTTTTTAACTCCATACTGATTTACATAGTGACTAGACTTGTTTTTGTTCCCTCAATGAGTTTGTTAAAGTTCCCTTTGTCCACAACCTCACCAGCACCTATTGCTTGTTTTTTTTTTTAATAATAACTATTCTGATTCTAGTGAAATACACTCTAAATCTATTTTTAATTTGCATCTGCTTTCTTTGTCTTGCTCCTGATTTCAGTGGGGATGCTTTAAGGCATTCTCCTACTTGTGTAGTGTTGGCTGTAGGCTTCCCATTCGTAGCTTTACTATTTGAGTGATGTACTTATGTTCTTAGTTTTTTCAGAATTTCTATGACCAAGGATGCCATACTTTGTTCTGTGACTTTTTGTCATCTGTTGAAATTATCAAGAGGCCTGGAATTTATTAATGTGATGCATTATATCTTTATTTCTAGCTTAATTTTGATATGGCTCATTTTCTCAAAGTATATCACTTTCTTCTAAATTTTACAATTTATTGGGCTATACATTTTCCACATATATCCTAACAATCCTTTGAATCACGCTGATATTTGTGGTATGGCTACCCACTCCCAATGTCACTAATTTGAGTCTTCTTTTATTGTCTTGTGGTTAATCTAACTAATTTTTCTGTCTTGATTTCTTTTGTAAGTGCCACTTTCTTGCTTCATTGAGCCTATATATTATCCTTTGTATCTATTTTATTAACTTGTTCCCTGACCCTTTTATTTTGTCTTCACATTGTTACTGTTTTTCTAAGATGTTGAAATATATTGAATGATTATTTTTTAGATTTATTTTTAAAATATAGAATTTCTAGTTATAAAATTTTCTCTTAAACATTTTTATTACATCCTATAGCTTTTTGCATCTTTTTATTTTTCATTAAATTCATTTTTTTTGCATTTTAAATAGCCCATCCATCATCCAGTAGTCTGTGACTCAGTATCCTTGATATGAGTACTTTTATATAGGTTTTTCTGTCAGTGCCTACTACCATGCTTTGTAGAGTTTTGGACTTGACCTAAGTCAGATAACAAGGGGATGAAGAAAGGACAGACACACATAGCAAATAGCTGGGGCTGGGTGTACTGTGTGCTCTGATGGAGACTTACTACCATCCTGACACTCAGACTGTTTATTATATATCAATGAGCAAAGGGGCGAACTTCTTGAATGTTGCTGTGCTAGAAGGCAGGTTTATTGCACATAGTTGAAGGAGAAGGAAGCCAGTTAGCTAATCTCTGTGGGAAGCAGTTTCTGCTTGCAGTTATCAGGAGGTAGAGATTGTAGTTGATAGTTGCTGTGCATTAGTATTATCAGGAGAGCAATCCTTTCTAACATTGATTCTCACACCAGAGGGAGACTTTGTCATTTATCTCTTTGTTGGTTGGTTGGTTTGGAACTTTCAGCTCTGAGTAGAGTAAGATAGAATCTCAGTATAGTTTAGAGTTTCATTTCCATAATGATGCTCAGAGCCTTTTTGTGTGTTTATTGTCTGCTTGTGCTTCTTTGAGAGCTATCTTTTCTGATCATTTTCTACTTTTGGTTGAATTAGTATTTCACTACTTATGTTGGTATTCAAAATGAAATTCAAACTTATGTGAATACTTTAAATTTAAAAGAAAGCATTTTGGTTACTATTTATAACATTGTATTGACATAGAGTTGCAAGAGGACTAGAAACTCTTAAATAAAGATTGACTCCTGAACTAAGCTTTTTTTTTTTTTTTTTAAGATTTGTGGACATTGATTCGGTGGGGGGAGCATTTTATGAAGAAATATTACTGTGTACAAATATTCTGTGGTAGGAAGTAGGTTTGCAATTATGAGAGAGTTTAAAATAAGGTCTAAAAGACATAGGTAAAAGAACAAAAAAAGAAAATATTTGGAGTTAAGAGTCTGGAGGATTTTTTGGAATTTCAAGTATAGTTTTTTGGTAGAACCTTTTGAATCAAAACAAAACTTTGACATCTACAAAGATCACCCTCCAGAACTGTGGGACATAGTAACAAAAAGCACAAAATGTGTTAGGTAAATGTATGATTTCTTGCTGGGGGGTGGGATATCAATAGGGTTTCTATTGATGTGAAAAGACATCATCACCACATCAACTCTAATATGGAACCACTTAATTGGGGGTAGCTTATAGTACAAAGGTTTAGTCCATTATCATCATGGTGGGAAGCCATGAGGCACACAGGCAGACATGGTGTTGGAGAGGTAACTAAGAATACATCCTGATCTATTGACATCAGGAAGAAAGAGAGAGACACTAGACCTGGCTTGTGCAACTGAGACCTCAAAGCCCACAATTAGTTACACACTTCATCCAACAAAGCTGCACCTACTTCAACCAGGCCACATCTTCTAATAGTTCCATTCACAATGGGCATATGGGGCCACTTTTATTCATATCACCACAAATGCCAGCAAAGGGCAGTCATCTTATTAAAAGTATAGCCATTATCCAAGTTGTTCTGATTATTTTTCAGCATGGAAGCAATACTTTGTAACTTTCAAAATGCTAAACAGATATGGGTCTGCTCTTTTATTTTTAAACTGGTTATTTATGCATATGAATCCTACCTCTGATAGTAATACAGAGCCAACTGGAATAAATGGCATATTAGATTCTAGCCTTCTGAGATTATGATACCAAACATCCAAAGGTCAAAATGTCCACATTTATTGAGTAACATCTTCAGGGAGCAATGGAGTTACCAGTTCAGGATCAGTCAGGACTTCTGTAAAAGCTCAAATCTGACCAGAAAAGGTTTGCTTTTATGTGTGCTTTACTTCTGGTTGCCCCTCAACACAATTACCTTGTCCTTTCCACCAGGTGGTTGACCAGATTGACACCCTGACCTCTGACCTACAGCTGGAGGATGAGATGACCGACAGCTCCAAAACAGACACCCTAAACAGCAGCTCCAGTGGGACAACAGCCTCCAGCATAGAGAAGATCAAAGAACAGGCCAATGCCCCACTCATTAAACCTCCAGCACATCCGTCTGCTATCCTAACTGTCCTGAGAAAGCCAAACCCTCCGCCCCCTCCTCCAAGGTTGACACCTGTGAGGTGTGAAGAGACAAAAAGAGTGGTGCCAACTGCCAATCCTGTAAAGACCAATGGCACCCTTCTACGGAATGGAGGATTACCAGGTAGACCCAACAAAATTCCAAATGGAGACATCTGCTGCATACCCAATAGTAACTTGGAGAAGGCTCCATTGCAGTCTCTGATGCACAGACCTGAAAAGGACAGGAGTCCTCAGGCAGGACCTCGGGAACGAGTACGGTTCAATGAAAAAGTACAGTACCATGGCTATTGTCCTGACTGTGAGACCCGGTATAACATAAAGAATAGGGAGGTTCATTTACACAGTGAACCAGTCCATCCACCTGGACAGATCCCTCACCAAGGACCTCTGCTCCCTCCTCCACCTCATCTCCCCACTTTCCCATTAGAAAATGGGGGACTGGGAATAAGCCACAGTAACAGCTTCCCCCCTCCCACACCTGCAACCGTGCCTCCTCCCACTGCACCAAAACCACAGAAGACCATCCTGAGGAAATCCACCACTACCACAGTGTGATATCTGTCATTTAAGAAAACGTTCTGTTTGTTTTTAATTTTCTATATGATAACAAAAAATAATAAGTAATGAGCACTTTCTACTCAAGCAATAAAAAGCCCAAATATATTAATCTGCATTCAACAAAGTGGCATAAAAATCACATGGTAAGTATGCAGAGTGACGCTTCTGTCCTGGACGTGCATTGATTTCTGTGTTCCATCATGAGAAACTGCAGAAAATTGAGAAAGTATGAATGCATTTTATTTTTTGTGATTGACCTAAGACAAACTGTGACCTTCAGATTCCAAGTATTTTGATTTATTGTAAGAGCTGGGATGTCAGATATCTTGATTTGTTGATAAAGCCAGGGCAATTCATTCCATTCATGCCTATCTCATCTATGCATTGATGATGTCATAATCCTCCCTTTGATCTAATGCTTTTTAATAAGAATTTTAATACCGAAGGACTATTTTATTATTTTTCTAAAGATGTTTGTCAATAGTTTTGCATCATGAAATGCTGAGGACATTACCAAAAAGTTTATTTTCTATACTATACAATTTGAATCATGTGTTCAACTATATGTGTAATAAAATATTTTGAGCTTTGGAAATATGTCAATAAATAATAGTAAATAATGAGAAAGCCTAATGTTCCTAAGGGCAAAAATGAAGTAGAGATTACTTTAACTCCCTGTTGACATTCACTGAAATGGGAAGCCATCCCCGAGAGCTTGAACAAAGTGACACTGATTGGCTATCACATTTGTAGAGTAAATATCACAACCTATGCGGTAAGTATATTCTTACAACAGTTTCTTATTATACACCTCCGTTGTGGTACTTCTAGAACCAGCTGATGAAAGTCTTTGATGTTGTCAGCCTTCACACAGGACTCACTGTAGATAAGTATATAAGGTTAGAATTTTTGCTTTCTGTCTACCTGAGCAAGCTCAAATTCCCTGAAAGAACACAGATTTATAGGAAGGAAGTTGGAGTTATCTCTAGTCACAGGCTATGTTCAGCAATGGGCTTTCCCTTTTTCTCTTCTAAGTTGAAAGGTGCCTGGAGTTTTTGATGTCCCATATAAGAATCTCTTCTTTCTAACTTCAAACCCAAGTCTTTCCCCTGAGTAATTGTCAACTTAAGAAACTTAACCAACAAATAGATCACTCAGGTCCTAGTTGCACTAATTTGGACTGATGTGATTTTTTTTTTTTGCCTTGGAGATAAAAATTATGTATCTCTTAAAAATTATTGTGAGCTAAAGTGCCTGCAGGGGGGATGGGCGGGGATCTTTTATGAGGTAAAAGTGGGGGGCAACTCTTGGTGGGAATTAGTTTACTGTGTGAACTGAGAACATGAGTGACCTTTTCAAATATGTAACTTTAAATTTTAAAACTTTAATTTTTGCTGCTAAAGTAAGGTAGTTTTATGATTTAGTCTTATGAATACTCTTTGAAACAGCTTTCTATTGAAATATGACAATGTATTTTGGGGAAGACTATATAAAAACATAGCATTTATTATTTAAATGAATGACTGAATGAACTAAATAAATGAGAGACAGAGAATGTCCTGTTACAAATTTGCTCAGTGTGCTATTTTATCTTTTTGTTTTGTAAGCTTAATGACCCAATATTTTGGAAAGATATAAGACAGTAATGAATAAAGGCCATAATCTAGTATTTATTAACTGTATGATCAGTGTTTTTAAAATATACCACCCAGGAAAATAAATGATTGAATTGTTGAATACTAAAATTATGTGTTCTTAACTTTTTACTCCATGCATTTTCTGGAAATAAAAATTACTGCAGCAAAATAACCCTTTTAGATTTAATGTATTAATGCCTTTTATACTCCAACCTAATGCTAGATGACTGAGTTTTTTTTTTCTTTCTTTAGTTCATCTTTCTTTTTGCAGCAAGATACTAAGATCTAACAAGTACCATTCAGATTCAGATTTGGCTCCATGCTGGTGTCTTGGAACCATACTGTGTCTCAAAGTATCACATATAGTTCACAAAACACACAATTTTCTTGAAATAAAATAAACTGAATGAACTAAAGATTTTAAATTAATTTAATAAGGATATTGGTTTATATATCTAGGAGAAAATCCTTACAGATCCAAATCCATCTCTCTTTTTCAAAATATAGACAAAGTTTCCTCAAAACAGGACATCTTTTTCTGTTTAATCAGTGACTGCATTTGTCTCTAAATCAAAGTATTTATAAGGAAATAACTAAAAAGTCAGGTCAAACTTCAACCGAAAGTTTCATATTCATTGATTGATAATTTATATATCTTTTATAAAATGTATTATTATTTATCTATGAACCAAAATAAGCAGTAGAGTAAAGTAGTATCAGGACTAAGTGTACTTTAAATCCATGTTATTTAAATTTTCTTTAATATGGAATATACTGAACCACATTATATTTGCAAAATTAATAATTTCATTACATTTACTGGGACCTATGCTTTGAACCCATAGAAACCTATAAACAATGCAATGAAATTAAGGTATAATAAAATATTTTCCCAGAAACTTATAATTGAGATGTCAGCAATGGAGAATAGGTTTAGTAACCAGCCAACACTTTTGACAAAATTGAAAAGTTGAAGTACTCACCCTGCTTACTGGCACTCACAGCACGAGGAAGCATAATATGCCACTCCACTCATATGAGACATAATAGATCATCCCTCATTCTAAAAGAGGAATTTGCACAGATAGGAAAAGCTTTTTTATTTTTGTAAAAGCCACTTCTTGTTATGATATTGATTTGTGGACTTATATTTATATAGAATTTATCACAGAGTCCATGTCTGTGCTCCATTGCTGGTGTGATTCCCGCTGTGTGTCGCATGGCAGACGCTGCTTATGACAACCTCCCTTCATGGCTCTGGGCCAAAGTTTATTTCCATTGACAGTGTCATTATTAATTAAACCAGGGTGTGAATGATTTCTGGCTGTTCAATATAGACTAGTATCTTCAAATTTTAATGGCTATTATCCTACTATTATAATAATTCCATATAATGATAACACCAACACCAAAACAACATCAAGAATTGAGGGAAATTCTTGTTAACCTCCCAGTACTTGTAACCATTTTATAAAGGAGCCAATCTATTTTTAAATCATTCTTAAGCTAAGTATTAGAATTTTTCAGAAAAACACACACATATACAAATCCATACAACTCTCCCCTCTTGCAATTTGTTATCATTTTTGTATGCTTCCTCAATAATTTACCCACATGCTGGGAAGAAATGAATGTGTGAGCAGAAGTGGTTTAATTGACCTAAGAAAGCACTTAGATTTAAAGCATGATCCCCTCCTCCATTGTTATCTTTCAAAGAGTAAAGAAAGAAGACACAATTGCTTTTGGCTTTCTTTGGACAGATCAGTATTTGCTTTTAGTATGGTCACCTATGGTAGTGACACGTAGGTCACAATTCCTCTGGGGGTGTGTGTGACAGATCAGATATCCTACATACCAGATATTTACATTATGAATCACAACAGTAGCAAAATTACAGTTATGAAGTAGCGACAAGAAAATTTATGGCTGAGGATCAAATGCAACAGGAGGAACTGTATTAAAGGGCTGAAGCATTAGGAAGGTTGAGAGCCACTTACCTACGAGGAGTATGAAGCTATTCAGAGATTTCCATATATTTAGTTTAAGGCTCTGTTTTTGTTGTTATTGCTTTTGTTTTATTTGTTTATTGATGTGTGCTTATTGTGTGAACAAATTCTGAGTAGTTATGTACTTAATTGCTTGTCATCAAGTCAGGAGCCACTTCTTGCCTGCATATATTTCTGTGGCTGAGACTCATAATGGTCCTGAAACTTCTGGGGTTTGTTTCTCCTTATTCATTCTTGGTAACATATTTTCCTCTGATGTACTGTTAAAAACTAAGCAAAAAGATTGCACTGCCATTTCCTTTGTGAAAATACTGATGATTTCTAAGTGCGAAAATGATTTATGGGCCATAGAGTTTTCTAAAAGTTGTATCACATAATTAGGTAAAGTGTTTGGGTTATGACAATTACCAGGCATTACCAGAAAATCACTTGGCCTTTCCTGGGTCAATGTGTAGTTATAACTCTACAATTAAGTTTTCAGAGAAAACATTTCAGAGTTTTAGAGTCATTCAATTTCAATAATTCTCAAGTAATGACAGGCATGATGCAATGGTTAAGGCACGTGATGGTGTTGAGTTTACACTGCAGTTGGCATCACCCTTATAAAGCTGTGACGATGTGTGTGTCATTGCCATTTGAATCACTTCAAATTACCGTCCCTGTCTCTTGCAGGGGGAAAATCTTTTTTCTGTGCATTCTTATGTTGTCATAAGTATTCAAGCTTTTTCATCCCTAAACTTCATCATTTTGTTCTTCAAACCCTGAACTCAGAACTTTTTATTTTATTTTATTTTTTTTTTTAGTTTTAGGAGTTATTTGGATGCTTGTGAAGCATTACCAAACGTTATTTCCATATTCTTAATTTGTTTGATCTTTGCAGGATATAAAAAGGGAAAAGGGATTACAGACAATTTAGTGACCATCTAAATGGAATGAGTCCCTGAATAATGCGTGTCTCATTTTCTCAGGTGTAAAAAGGCAGCATCACCTCCCAGTTCTCCCTGTAAATTCAGACACTATGATTAAGATTCTTGCTGCCAAGTTGGTCTGATTCCATGATATTCATGACGATGACCCTTGTGTGTCACTTTGTTCACTTTATGAATTTCTTCTACTTCACTTTGACACTGAAAACTGAAATAGTGCTCGTTCACAATGGAACCTTTAAGGAACCAGTGCCACAGATCGCTTTCTAATGAGAGTCACCAGTCTGTTGTTATAAGCTAACAAATGTAATTTTTCATAAATTAATAGCAAAGGAGCAGAAGGGGTTTATAACTGCATAGGAAGAATCAACCAACCAGAACCCCCAGACCTCCCAGTAACTAAACCACCAACCAAAGAGTACACATGGAGGGACCCATGGCTCCATCTGCATATGTAGCAGAGGACGGCCTTGTCAGACATCAATGGGACAAGAGGCCTTGGTCCTCTGAAGGCTCAATTCTCCAGTGTAGGGGAATGCCAGGGCAGTGATGTGGGAGTGAGTGCATTGGTAGGGAACACCCTCAAAAAGCAGTGGGAAGCAGAAGGGATAGGGGGTTTGAGGAGGGGAAACCAGGAAACAGAATAACATTTGAAATGTAGATAAAATATCCAAAAAAAGTAACTGTCAATTCTCATAAGATAAAATGAGACTTTGGACCAGATAAGTAAAATGGTGTGTGGTGGTGGTGGTGGTGGTGGTAGTGTTGGTGGTGATGATGGTGGTGGTGGTGGTGGTGGTGTGTGTGTGTGTGTGTGTGTGTGTAAAATGAGTTCCAGTTCATGACAGCAAGACAAGTGATACCAGATCCTCTAAGGAGGTTATTAATGCTGAATTCTCTTAAAAAATGCTTCGTATGACTTATTTTCCTTCCATCACATCTTTTTGTCTCAATAACATCTCGATACCTTAGACATTGTCATTTCCTAAATTTTACAATGAGCCAACTGTGGAACTGAAAATTTCTGCCTAAGATGTTAGAGTCCCTCATGGACATATGCTAAAATGGTAATGCAGGTAGATTTTTCCCATACACCACATTCATGCCCACCTCCAGAATGATAGCATTGGTTGTACATTTGTAACTCCCCGCAGCCACAGCAAACTGGGTTCCTGGAAGAGAAGCTGGGGATAGATGGGTGGGGGTGTGGGGTGGGGAAAAAGAACAGAGTCCAGAACAACTCAATTGCTGATCAAGGCCCAAAGTTTAATGGAGGTCTCAAAATATATATAGGCAGGGAAAGACCCTTCTCCAAATTCTAGGAGGTATTCTGGGTAACTGGTTTGGCTGTTTGTTGGGTGTTGGCTCCACTGCTCCAGCAGCTGGGTCACCTGCTTAATTCAGCAATTCATAGACCTGGAGGAACAAAGTGCTTCACCTTCACTCTGAGTGCTCCACCCTAGGTGGAGTAGGATCCTGGCTAGCACAGGAATCCCACTCAAGAAAGGCTGGGAGAGAAACTTCACCTTGATCAGTGTCAAGTTCTACCAGGTGGCATGACACCTGATGTGGCTCTGTACATGCAATGTTTATATATAGTCTGCTGGAATTTATTATTTTCTAGAGTTTGCTTAGAAAGCTCTTGAGAGATACACACTGATTTAAAAAAATGGTTTATTTCTGCATTGGTCAAGAGTACTTAAGTCTTCAAACTTCCATAGAACCAATAATTCCAATGCAGTGGTTCTTAGCCTATGGGTTGTGACCCTTTTCAGGGGCAAACAACCCTTTTATGGGGGTAATATAATGAACATCCTAAATAGCAGATATTCACATTATGATTTATAACAGTAGAAAATTACAGTTATGTCGTAGCAATGAAAATAATTTTATGGTTGGAGAATCAACATAACATGAGGAACTGTATTAAATGGCCACAGCCTGAGGAAGGTTGAGAACCACTGCTCTTGTATCTGTGCCTTTTGAGTCTCACAGCAGCCATTTAGAAAATAGACTGAGAATCCAAATTCATCTTCTAGGGCAGTAACAGCTGAAGTAGGTGGAACTGAAGACACTGTGTCAGGCCTGCATGCATCATTAGTAACACAAGTCTTGTGAACTCATCATGCCTGTCATCATTTCCAAAGACTAATGGGTTTGCAGTATGTATAACCTGATCATTACATAGTCATAGACTCCTCTTCTTTTTATATTATGTGATGCTGCTTTAATTACATCACAATGAAGGTGTTTTGTTATTTTTATAATTGAAGAGAAAATCAATATACCTGACATCAGCCATGTTAAACACTCAGTAAGAGAAATTTGTATCTTTTTGCACATGTGTGGGATGGAATGTAGATTTTATTTTAGAATCACAACACATTATAATTCTGACTGAGGCTATTCAAGAACCTGTAATTTTTAAGCAAACATTTCAGAATTGCTTAATAAGTTTTCCTTTCACAAACCTCCTTTAATAGAGATTTGGTGTTTTTATTCTAGAAACCTAGAACTTATTAGATAGCCTAGGTTGACCTTGAACTTGCACCAGTCCCTCTTCTTCAGATTCCTGAGTGGAGGTATAACACAATTCAGCTCTAAAATATATAAATTATGAACTATTTGGTATATTAGGTCCCTATACACGTAACTTTACTCTAAAAGATGCATTACCTAATTTGACCAAATATATTCATGAATATAAAATTGTAGAAGTATGCAATCCTACTCCAGAAATATGTTCTGGTAATATAAATTGTGACACATGTATGTCCTCTTTAATATGATTCAGAATGATAATGAGATATTATTAAACATAAATTTGAAAAGAGAATGTAGAGATTTTAGTCTCCTTTATTCTCAACACCTATGAGCATCCTGGATCAAATCATTTAACCAGGTCAGAGGTTTCGGAATGAAGACATGTGAGGCTGGGGATACAGCTCATTGATGTGTGCCCGTTATACAAGGACCCATGGTTGAAGACCCTGGAAAACACACAAATAAACAAAATGAAATGAAAATAATGGTGCTACTTTTTATTCTTGACTATACTCATCTAACCCTGTGTTATAAAGCAAAGGAGCAGTGGCAGCTGAAGGAAGCTGTAATTGCATCAACACATGCTAAGGTGCAAGCTTCAGTAATTTCATTGGCATTGTTGCTGAAATGAAAAATGGATGAGGCAGTTTCAAGGTTCAGCAAGGCTGGAAACTTCAGGGCTGTTGGACATATAAAATCACCAAATCTCTCTCTCTCTCTCTCTCTCTCTCTCTCTCTCTCTCTCTCTCTCTCTCTCTCTCTCTCTTCTCCTCACCTTTTCACTTTTTCTCTCCCCCTCTCTCCCTCTGGCTATGTAAGAAATATCTCTGAAACTCCCTTTCTTTTTCTCTTTCTTTTACTTTTTCTTTTTCTTTTTCTTTTTTTTTTCTTTTTCTTTTTCTTTTCTTTTTCTTTTTCTTTCTTTCTTTCTTTTTCTCTCTTTCTTCTTCCATTCTTCCTTCCTTCTCTTTACTTCCTTCTCTCCTTCCTTCCTACCTTCTTTCATGGAAGAGGTTTTGAAAGAAGTCTAATAAAGGAAACCTGGGACTTGAGCATGCTACATTGTTCCAACCCTGAGTGACTTCCCTGTACATCCTAAGCTTTCATAGTATCTTCTAGATTACAGCTAACTGGACACTGGATGGCACCATTGCTAAATGCTATCTACATGGTAATTTTTCAAACAGTGTTATGATAAGCTGCATGGAATGGGAGCCCTTGAGCTGATAGAAATGGACTATACATGACATTCAGCTCAGACACATCTTCCATTTTACCTACCTCCTCAGCTCCCATTCTTTTCCAGATGATGCTTCTTCAGGTGGTCACAGCACAGTAGTGATGTCTATTCTCTTGCTTTACCCATCCTCCCCAACATCACAGAACTGCACTTGTTCCCCATGTACTTCTTCCCTCCATACATTTTATTTTGTATTTTATAAATACTTCTAAATCATCCATCCTCCAACACTACCTTATGCCTTAATTTTCTTCATATCTGAGTATACCATCTGCTAACATTTTATATTAGTCCCTAATTATGTAGTGTGTATAAAATCTCTTTAGCAGTAGTAAAATAACAAATAAACACAAACCATTTTAATTAATCTGTGATATATGTCAAATTACTCATGTTATTTGTTAATCTGGTAAATTTATTTGTGCTTACTAAGGTAAATGCTAGTGACTTTTATCACCTTATTTAGGAAATGATGGTTTAACTGAAATACTTTTCTAGTTGTCATTATTACTAAGAATCCCTAATTGTTTTCTTCAGACATTGGCATATCATATATAGAAGTCCAAATTTTAATTTATTATAATTTGTGAATCAACAACTCAGAAAATGAATATGATAGAAACCTGAAAAAATTCAACAAGAAAATAAATTGTAACTGGTTTAACAAGAGTGCCTAAGTTTTGATTGCTTATGATAATATACAATATTAACATGAGCAAAAGCATTTGGTCTAGAGCTTCCAAAATAACTAAAACCTAATGTTAAAAGGGATTTATGTATCTTCTAAAAATGTTTGCTCAAATAAGAGATGAAACCATAGAATGGTTCTTTAAAAGAAACAGTCTATGTTTGTACTATAAGCATTATTTATTAGAGACATATATAAATCCAACATAATATAAAATATTAGTTTGTTTTGTCATAGTTGCTTATCAATGAGAATGAATATTTTAGTGACATACCTTTTTAATGACTCGAAATGTTGCCACAATAGGTCATAACATAGCCTTATACTATGATCATCAAATAGGACTACTTCCTTCTAACTCAAATCACTATTCATGAAAAAACAGATAATATTTTCAACTTCAATTTATGCTGCACTTTAAAAACATTGTTGTTCTGTCTCATGATGACTCTATTTTGTCTAATGCCTAAAATACACAAAACAAAAAACAAAGTCCTTTTTTATGGATAGACAAGGCCTCTAACTTACAGTTCTCCAGCCTCTTCCTCCTGAGAGCTAGGTTAACAGGCATGCCCAACTCACTATGCCCACCCTAGAGGGGCTACAGTTTTAGCACAGCACTTTTTGTGATTTCTCAGTCAGTCTTCTGATCAACCCCCTTTCACAATCCAGCTGCAGTGACCTCTTCATTTTCCTCTTTCCATGCATCCAAGACTCCTTAATTCTAGCTGACTTTTCCTTTGTAAAGTCACAATATAAGTGACTCCAAAGAAGGAGGACTCCTTTCATCCTTTCCTTCTAGACCATTACCTTTGCCACCTACCTGCTCACTGATCTCATGTCCATGTGACTGATCTATTCTTTCAATCCCTAAAAGGAAAATTTTTCTTTCACTGTTTAATTATAATACTGAAATGTTTATAGGATAGGATTATATACTCTTTAAGATCTTTCACTCAGTTTGCCAGTCCAAGCAAAAGACTTTTCAGGCAAACATTTTTATTTGTTTGAGAATTTCACATGTGCATATAACATGCTTTGATAGAGTCCACCCACTGTTCTCTCATTTTCAGTTTCTTCACCATCTTCATTTCTATGTGAGAAAAAACTCACCAAGGGATACAAGCATGTGTACGGGTGAAGGTCATCTATTGTATCATGGACTGTCTCTCCGGTGCCACATCCTTAAAATATTTTATTCTCACTGTCCCAGAAGTCAGCATGTGTCAATAGTCCTGCTCGTAAGGTCAGGTTTTGTCTTCCTAACCATCTTTCTCTTCCATGACAGCATCATTTTTGCTTGATTTATGCATGCATTGTACTCTTGCTGTCATGGCTTCTGTGAATCAATAAGTGCATCTTCCCTATTGAATCCAGAAAGCATTGTTTGCTGCATTCAACTACTGCCTCTTGTTCTTATAATGTTTGCACCATGTCTTCCATACTTATCTCTGAGCTTTTGGGTGGGGGGGATCTATCTAGATGTCTCATTTAGTGCTGAACATTCTGTAGTGTCTTCTACTCTTCCTGTTGACCAGTTGTGGGTTTAGTAATTACACAATTCTACAAAAAGAAGTCTCTGTGATTATTGCTGGGAGATGCATCCATATATGGCATGAGTCTTCATGATTTGGCTTAATGCTATGTCCTCTTAGCATAATAATAGTAATAGGCTTTTCTCTAAGGTTTGTACCTATCTAGCCCGAGGATATTGGTTCTGCTGTCAACATAAAGTATGAGTTCGGTTTGGTCTTGTGTAGAAGTCCTTAAATCTAATCTAGGAGTGATTGCTTATTCTCACAAGATTCTTGTCCCTCTTGAACCAGTGAACATATCTTTCTAGGTCAGACATGATTGCAGTTTTGAAGGGTTCACACCCTAACAAGATTGATCATTATCAATCTCTTCTGGTAATGTACATAACATCTTTCAGAAACATGGAAGCCAGCCAATAAGATTGAAGCTTCCTGGGCAGAAATAACTTGATTTCTCCAAGTTCCATGACTCAAGTATATGGTATTTTCATCAAAGTTTAACCAGGTTCTAGAAAGTAAGCAAGAGAAATAGCAATAGTACATGACATTTGACAGAATCTGGGAACCAAGTGACTAACAATTCCAAAAGAGGAAATTATTTCTTGCTCTTGAGCTTTATATTTGATAGCATATGATGTTTAGGAGTGACATTATCCTCCTGTCATTAGAGAACTTCATTTATACTCCTGTTTATATATATTAAAAGCTCTATGAAGTATGAAGTTTGAAAAGTATGTTTCACATGATTTTGTCAAAGGATTTTAATGTTAATTATCCCTCTCATCCACATTGTTAATGCTCCTTAAAAAGTATAGAAATAGATCTACCCTGTCACTCATCAAGAGAGATACATCTCTTGGACATATTCTCAAAAGATTCTCCATACTACTAGAGGGATACTTGCTCATCCAAGTTCGTAGCTGCTCTATTCACAAGAGCAAGGAATTGCAACAGCCTAGATTCAAACCAAATGGTAGATCATGAAAATATGGTACATTTACACAATTAAATACTATTCAACTGTTTGAAACAACTAAATTATAAAGTTTTGGGGTAAGTGGATGGAACTAGAAATAGTCATTAGTGAGTGACATAACTGAAGCTCACTGCTGCACATTCTCCCGCATATGCTGATGCTAGTGTTGTATCTTTAAATATGTATATCTAAATTAGAGTACACATAGAAGTCAGGAAACCAGTAACAGGTCATAGATAGAAGAGGTTCTCAAGAAAAGGCATATGGAAGCCAGGTAATATAAAAAGGGAATTGAAAATACTGGAACAAAAAGGAATTAAGTGGAGTAGGTGATGCAGATACTGTTCCACTGGGGAGTTTGTTCACACTCTCCTTTCTTTTTTTTTAATGTCTTTTTTTTTATTCGATATATTTTTATTTATATTTCAAATGATTTCCCCTTTTCTAGACCCCCACTTCCCGAAAGTCCCATCAGCCCCCTTCCCTCCCCCTGTTTTCCCACCCAACCCTTCCCACTTCCCTGTTCTGGTTTTGCTCTATACTGCTTCACTGAGTCTTTCCTTGTTCTGGAAACACTCTCTCCTTTCTATCTTACTCATTTTCCATTGTGACATCCTCCACTGCCACGGAACCCCAGCATAAAATGATGTTCTTTTTCCTGTAGATCCTGCTCTGTATAACTTCAGCATTGGTTTGATTATCTTACTCACTTAAAAACAATAAAAACTGTCTATGAAAATGGATAGATAGCAGGTAAAAATTCATGAAAAAGTAAACATAAAAGAGCTTATGGAAAGGGGTCTGGAAAGATTGCTGAGCAGAAACACTGCTTACTGCTCCTCTGGTGGGCACAGGTTTGATTCCTAATACCCACAGGCAGATCACAGACATCTGTTACTTCAGTACCAAGGGAACCAGTACTAACTGTAACAGTCACACACAGTACACAAACACACATGCAGGGAAAACATTCATACTCATTAAATGATGAGTAAATAAATAAAACTCTCTATGAAAAAGTACAGTTCATGTTTGTTTGTTAGAGATTTATTTCTTGGTCTGGTAAGATGGTGTACTAGTTTCCTTTTCTGTTGCTGTGATAAATACCCTGATAAAATCAAGATAGGAGATAAATGTTTATGTTAGCTCACAATTCCAGTTGAGATTCTGTCAGAGTTGAGTAATCATATTTGCAGGAGCTTGGGATAGCTCATCATGTTACCTCCATAGTTAGAGCAGGGACCAATAAATTGGTCAGTTCACTTTCTACATTTAGAAGCCATTATTGTTTGGTCCTTTCATACACATAAGCAATGCATTTAAATTATGTATTTCCTGAACTTAGAATGGCACCAGTCACAGAGGGTAAGATTTTCTGCCTCAATTAACAAACTCAAGATACTACCCAACATATATGTCACAGGGTGATCAATTGTACACAATTACTCCCTTAGATTCTTTCCCCAGATTATTCTAAATTACACCAAACCAACAACAAAATAAAACCATCATATCAGGTGAAGATGCTTCCCTCAAGCCTTCAGTTAAATGTTCTAGGATCCACAGCATTAAAAAGACCCAGATTTCCCCCAATTAACTTCTGACTACCATATGATGACCAGCACATGTGATATGTTTGTAGATACCAATGTTCAAATATACATGACTATACATACACACACACACACACACACACACACACACAGAGAGAGAGAGAGAGAGAGAGAGAGCTCTAACAATACAGAGAGAAGTTATATTAATTATTCAAAGTAAAATATCAGGGTAAAAATATTTTTAAAAAGTGGGGTCAGGCTAATAGTAACCAGCTCCAATTAGCTTGTCTCTGCATAATCCATATGTACTCTGAAATACAGAAGCTATAGCTGTCAATTTAAAAGATAAATAAGGACTGCAGAGATGGCTCAGCAATTCCAAGTGCAAACTGATATTATAGAGAACTCCCAATCCTCTCAATCCACAGCCCATATAGGTTAACTTACAACTGTCTCCTACTCCCACTCTAGGGGACTGACAACCTCTTCAGTTTCATAGGTTCCTGAATGCATTTGTGCATAACTACACACACATAAGCACACATGCATACATACTCTCATGCATACATATGCACACACAATTAAATGCACACAATTAGGCACAAGCACACATGCACACACACATGCATGCATACATGCACACATACACAGATAAATACTAAAATAAAACTTTTTAAACTACTTAGACAGACTTAAAAAATAATCCCTGAAATTATGTGCATACAAGTACACTAGATGTACTGAGCAAGTTGTATTTATATATTTAGGCATAAATGCATAATATTTTTTTTCTTTTTTTTTAAATTTTATTCGATATATTTTTTACTTATATTTCAAATGATTTCCCCTTTTTCTGGTTCCCCACTCCCCGAAAGTCACATAAGCCCCCTTCCCTCCCTCTGTTCTCCCACCCATCCCTTCCCAAGTGCAAGGGGCCGTGAATGTGAGAGGAAGCAGGGTAGGTATCCTGGAAGAGTTGAGGGAGAAAGGGAAAGGGGAAAATGCTGTAATAATGTTTTTATTAAAAAATACACTTCAAAATTAAAAACTCTATTAAATGTTTTCCCAAACACTTGCAGTAAAATGATGATCCTGAATTCAATGTGCATGAGTTGACCATACATTTACCACTGAGATTTACATTAAAAGATTCTTTATCATTCTCAAAATTTTGCAGCTTTTTGAATCTACGTTGACTGAACTTATTTAGATTTCCAAGGGATGAGTTTAGCTGATAAGAAAGATTATGGAGAGACAGTGTGCTACATAACGATGCTTTCAGTCAGGCTTAGATTTATCCATGTTCATCGAATGCCTTTGACACCTGGCTCAGCCTCAGCTCCACCTAAATCTCTATGCTAATGAGATGGGACACCCTCAGCGTCAGACTCAAGCATGAAATAAGATATGCAAATACAATATCATACCAATTGCATTCTTAAACCACGCTGAACTCATCCAGTTACTGGGTTAAAACATACAAAGCCATACATGCTTTTTCCTCTCAGAGTAAAAAAGAAAAAGTGTTGCTTTTGCACAGTTATAATCAGCAATTCCATCATGCTTATTTTATAAACCTAGTGACTTGAAGCCTTATTTTTTTTATATGGTGCAACTCCTGTTCTCCAGGCCTCTGAATCCAGGACCTCCTTTCTAGTACTATTTTAAATGAATCAGTTTGATGAGGACTCAGCAAGTACTTGGATGTGTATATTTGTTGACTGAAGTCACAGAATGCACATTCAGGTGTAAAGTGATTTATTGGTTGCCATTTCCTGCTCTCGGGACTTTTATTTGCTTTATTTAATATATTGTTCCATGCAAGGTTTGGGGAGACAATTTTGAAAGATTTTTGTCTTAGACTTCCTGCATGAAAGATTTCCTATTAATAGTTTAAAGGTGTGACATTTACCTACCTCGAAGTTATAAAGGTTAGTTCTCTTGCATTTCCTAGTCCAGGCAATAAGGGAAGTTTGTTTTGGATTTCTGCTAAGCCAAGGTAGACAGAAATAGTGGCTGATGGCTTGATACACAGTAATCCTTTAAAGAAAAAGGATATGGGATTAGATTTTGCAATACTTCCTACAGGTATTGTGGAGCTTTTCTAAAATGAGTTGGGTCCCCTTGATGCAGTGGAGCTTAGGTGAGCAGATAGAAGTATGTGTGGTTTTCCTTATCTGCTGTCAAAATTCAAACACCTCTCTCTTAAGAGAACACTGGGTCCTAGATTCCTTTCTGTTCTCCACAAAGAGCCTCATACAGACGCACATATATATGTGTATATATGCATACACACTCAAATCAGCAATATATAAGCAAAATATATAAAATATATGTATAAATATAATCCCCCCCACACACACACATTATATGTAATGTGTATATGGAGGTGGAAAATGTTGTGGCCACTGCTTGCCTCTGAGCAGGGAGAGTGAAATTCCTCAGCAATGTTGGATCTTAGAAATCCATGAATGGGATGGACTGGGGCTTCTGTGAATAGGAAAAATGACACCTTTAGTAATTTGAAAGATACAGGCTTTGGAAAAGAATATTCTGCAAATTGAATCAAAGAGAACACAATTTTATTTTCCATATAAAATGATCAGCAAAACTGAGAAAAATCTGAAAATGCTGCAAGTTTTCTGGTAGACATCAGAGAATGTACCCTCAAAACCATGCTCTCTCTGCTATACTTCATTTCTTGTTTTCCTTATACACAAGTGAGATTCTCATTCCTGCCTAAACATTTGATACACTCAGTAGTACCGCTACAGACTATTTCAAACACATTATATTTAAAGTTGACCTTGACATCAGTGTGTCTAAATATCATCAGATATTACTAGTATATGAACAGTGTACTACACACAGATTAGTAAACATGACATGATTTCATCTTAACTGCAATAACATAAGATCAGTATGCACAAAGCCTGTTAGTAGTTTATTTCATTTTATTTACAAGATACAAAAATGAGTTAATCTACATTTTCACAAGTTGAAGTGTTGACTAAATCTTTGTTTTAGTTAATGCAGAATCTCTGAGCTAGAAGGTAAAGTGTTTCAGGAACAATAAAGTGAACGGCAATAGGCCACATGGCACCAGTGGGGTGTTCTCTTCTTGGCAGACTTTCTGGCCCGGAGCTCCAGAAATCTCTCCCCCAGCTCGCTAAGTTCCCACTTGCTGGTCACTACCATGCCAGCCGGAAACTACACACACACACCCCATGGCCTTTTGTGGTGCACATTTGTCAAACCCATGCTTTGCTGCTGTACCTTTCTCTCTGGACCCCAGTAGAAGCACAGCATGATGGAAAACACCATACAAACATAGTTCAGAAACAATGGTAACTCAATCAATAGGCACCACAACTAGAATCCAGTGGTGGATCCTGGATCCACCATTGAAACCTGAAGACACTAGCTGCTATATCTGGTCCTTATGCTATCCCTGTCCAAAAAGTCCTACCTCTCTCCTGCTTTCCTCTCTTCCTCTGTCCAATCTGGCAGTCCAGTCTACTCTCCCAATGATTTATGCATTGGGGGCAGGTTCACAAGCAGTCACCAGAGAATGACTCATTCCTCATTCCAGAGAGGCTCTCCTGGGAAAGCAGAATTAACATTAAAATACAGGCAGCACCAGGGCCATCCACAACAGTAAAGACTATATCTATTCTAGGTGTGATATTGACACTCTGATTTCTTGTTCAGTTTTGATCCTCTAAATAACAAAGTAAAATATATTATTCAGTGGTTACCAAGCAAAGGGTGAATTGTGTGCATTTCAGAAATATTGTCTAGTTGTCAACAATATGCTCCGACATTTGCAATTCTAAATAATTTCCTTCTAAGTGTATGGAAAAAATCCATACAGAGCCTTGGTTTGGTTTGGTTTTGTGTTGGGTTGTGTTGTTTTGAGACAGACACTCTTCTGTACCCCTCTCTAACTTGGAACTTGTGAGGTAGACCAGGCTAGCTAGAACCTCTTCCTGACTCTGCCTCTAAGTTGGGAATTGCAGGCAGGTACCTCCCTGCCTGTCATCATTAATTTACATTTGCTAATGCTGTAGTTAAAATATAAAACATAATATCTTTATATTGTTAGACATCTGACATTCTGCATAATCTCCTGAGATGAAATTGTCATTCAGTAGTATTGGTTATTTATGATAAGGTTTTATATTTTGATATGTTTTATATGATTTTAAAAATATTAACTGTCTCCTTATCTTTTTCACTTCTATTCTAAGGCAGAAGAAATTGCTTTTTGTGTAAGAAAATATTGCATTCTTCTTGGCATTTTCTAAATGATATTTTATTTTTGCTAATTACACTTTTTTTGTAATTGCTTGTTTTTTTTCATACTACTTTTAAGAAACTTCAAACTCTTCTTTATTCTTTTATTTTAATGCTCTGACTAAGGTAGTCAAGGTCATATTTTGATGATTCCGAGAAAGAAACTATTAAGAACAGATGATCATTTAAAAGATTCAAATTATATTTTGAACACTACAGGTAGCTGTCCTGTGAGCAATTCTCAATGCTCTCCTCTGACACCGTGATAATTGTTTTACTGACATGATTTTCCAGTGCTAGCGATGGGTTTCCAGCCTATTCAAGATAAGAAACTACCACTGTAGTTCATCATGTAGTCTCCTTTAGCAATGAGACATTTCCAGCTAGCAAATGAGTAGCAACTGGAATGGGATAATGTGAGTTGATGGAGAAGCCTAGCACACCGTAATTTAAAAACATGTTTCCTGAAAGATGCCAGTGTCCCACTGATTACTTACTGCACATCAGAAAGTGTCACCTTTGAACAAAGCTCTTTAGATGCATTCTACATTTTCCTTTCACTGGGATTCTTTAGCAGTTATGGAGCAAAGTTCAGAGAAATGTACTCTAATTAAAATGAACATAAAAAAAAATTGCAGCCAAATGCTCTAACAAAGGATCCAGCAAAAGTTAAAGAGGTAGGGGAGAAGACATTACTTTTCTATTCATGATATGGTAAGGACAATCACTTGTATTGTATCCTATACTACTCTGAGAGCCTGGGATCTTTGCTTTAACCCACGAGGACACTTAGACTACAGTGAAGTGTAAGATTTTACATTTAATACTTGCAGGGTATGTCATCTCCATGCTTTCTAATGTGACGACCTTCCGTCTTGCTTCCCGCTTTCATCAGTTTCAGGAGGAGCTCTGCAGGTTTGCTTTAGGGGACACAGTCTTCCTACTGTCCCTGTGCTAATCACTGTGTATCTGAGACTCTAGACTTCAGGAGTCTGGCCAGGATGTGGCTGTTAAAGTCCCAGCACTTCTACTGAGGGGGACACAGACCACTAAGCCAGCTCAGGCAATAACAGAAGCAGATTTGGTATAATGTTTCTTGCTTAATGTTCTTTAAAACATAACACCCAAATAATAAGCAAATTATAAAGGATTTTATTTATTTAATTTTCAAAAATGTCATAGCAGAAGTAGCACCTGATCATGAAACAAGTATTTTAGAATCCCAGGTGCTGTCCGTACAGAGAAGAGGTCTATGATTTGTAATGGGAGCAAAGAAAGGAGAAATCAGTAGATGGTGAGTATTTCATGTCACTCTGCTCTTTATGTCAACTTTTCTCCTGCAATGCTTTAACTGTCTGAGGGACACTTTATGTGTAGTTAAGGTATGGGGTGAGATTATTTCAGTAAGGAAGAAGGATCAAAATCAACTCTACTGAGATAAATGGCAAGAGGACTGTCAGCTTCTGGGCAAGCTGGTAGAAAGGATGCTGGTGGAAGACAGTGCTTAGGCCATCTTTCTTTTCTAGCTGCTTATTGGCCTTTATGTTGCTAAGTTACAGAGAAACTGAAAATGAACACTGCTTTTTTGATTACTTCATTTAAAAAATGGGATCCTAATGTGAAAAAGAACATATATATCCAAGGAACAGAAGTTTATAGTTGAAGTTTCCTAAAGTACTTAAGGAAGGATGGACCTTCCAGATGTACAACTCCCTGTAGTGTGTAAAATCTAATGTCCTGTTGATCACTCTGATGTTGACTCTCATTCATTCCATTTATTGGTTTCTAATGACCTGGACCATTTAAGGTAGCTTTCCCCAGCAATTAAAGGGCAGAGTCAGAATTTAACTATAATCCTCATCTGGTGTCATACTCATGTCTTTTCCACTGAACTTCCTTTTTACTTAAAATATCCCAGACTCGAGTAGATTGCTGATCCATATGAGAGTGACTGTCGCAGTGGGTTCTGGAGTCTTTCCTCAAAGCTGTCACCTACTTCAATAGAGAAGACTCCTGTGATGCACATAATCTGCCCCAGTCAAGACCATCTCATGGACAGACACAACTTTAGAACAGGAAGAACTGTTCTAAACTATCCGACTTGCTAATCTGTTTGTTCATTTTCTTGCTTGTATTAAAAGTTTATTAAGAATATGGAAGCTTGCTTAGAGAGATTTCAGCAGCTCAGAGCACTTGCTGCTTTTACAGAGAACTCAGATTAGCTCTCTCTCTCTCTCTCATTCACACACACACACACACACACACACACACACACACACACACACACACACACGGCTCACTATTGTCTGGCATAACAGTTCTAGGAAATCGATGCTTTCTTCTGTCCTGACTGACCTGAGAATGCATGTGGTATACATACATATGATTGAGCAAAACACAGTCACTTATAAAATAAAAATGTCTCTTTTTAAAAAGATAAATATAAAAGTTTATCTTAAGATTTTGTGAAATAGGGTTGGTGAAGATCTTTTCCCAATTTTTTGGTTGCCGTTTTGTCCTTTTGAGTGTCCTTTGCCTTACAGAAACTTTGTAATTTTATGAGGTCCCATTTCTCAATTCCTGATCTTAGAGCATAAGCTATTGGTGTTCTGTTCAGGGACTTTTCCCCAGTGCCCATGTTCTCAAGGGTCTTCCCCAGTTTCTTTTCTATTAGTTTCAGTGTGTCTGGTTTTATGTGGAGGTCCTTGATCCACTTGGAGTTGAGCTTAGTACAAGGAGATAAGAATGGATCAATTCGCGTTCTTCTGCGTACTGTCCTCCAATTGAACCAGCACCATTTATTCCGACAGAAGGCTAATATTCAATATATGCAAAGAGCTCAAGAATTTAGACCCCAGAGAACCAAATAACCCAATTAAAAATGGGGTAAAGAGCTAACAAAGAAATTTCACCTGAAGAACAACCTAATACTTCACCTCATACCAGTCAGAATGGCTAAGATTAAAAACTCAGGAGACAGCAGGTGTTGGCGAGGATGTGGAGAAAGAGGAACACTCCTCCACTGATGGTGGGATTGCAAGATGGTACAACCACCCTGGCAATCAATCTGGCTGTTCCTCAGAAAACTGGGCATGACACTTCCAGAGGACCCTCTATACCACTCCTGGGAATATACCCAGAGGATTCCCCTGCATGTAATAAGGACACATGCTCCACTATGTTCATAGTAGCCTTATTTATAATAGCTGGAAAGAACCCAGATGTCCCTCAATGGAGGAATGGATACAGAAAATGTGGTATATTTACACAATGGAATTCTACTCAGCAATTAAAAACAATGAATTCATGAAATTCTTAGGCAAATGGTTGGATCTGGGAAATATCATCCTAAGTGAGGTAACCCAATCACAAAAGAACACTCATGGAATGCAGTCACTGATAAGTGGATATTAGCCCAGAAGCTCTGAATACCCAAGACACAATTAACATCTCAAATCATTCCCAAGAAGAAGGAAGGAGAGGGCCCTGGTCCTGGAAAGGCTTGATGCAGCATTGTAGGGGATTACCAGGAAAGAGAAATGGGAGGGGGTGATTGGAGTAAGGGTGGAGGGAAGAGGGCTTATGGGACTTATGGGGAGGGGGGAACTGGGAAGGGGGAAATCATTTGGAACGTAAAGAAAGAATAGAGAAAATAAAAAATAAAAAAAAATGTGAAATAGTTCTCTAGCAATTGTAGTAAACAAAACAATGAGTAGAAAATTCAGTTTCTTCTTTTTTTCAATTGAAAGAGAAATAAAGAAGAAAAGTTCTGCCTGAGAATCTGAAGGATGAGGATGCTGTATTGCCTACAGAGGCATAGATGCATGGCACCTGGGATGAACTTTACCTGTCCTAGCTCCCTGTGGGAGGCTGTAAACAGTAGCTCAGAAGCCTGGCCCAGAATCAGGGGCCACCAGAAAACTGACATATTTTCATGTTAATAACTTGCTGATTTTTGAGTTACTGAATGAGCATCATTCACCTCATTTCTCATCATTTCTTATGAAAGTAAAGCAATCATAGAACTCATGGAAATTTTGAATTTATTATCAATATGATTCAATACCTCACCTTTCCAATTCCATAATTTGCTAGAAATTCTTTCAATACAGTCAGTGTTATTCATAATTTCTTGCCTCTAATTTTAGGAGGCATGAAAGACAAAACAACAACAAAAAGCTTTTGCTAATGAACTCATCAAAAGCTTAGAGAATTCAAATCAAGACCTTTAGATATAACTATCAGCTATTTATCTCAAGTTTTGGAAAGAACGGTGTCTGCTTGGTTTTCTGTGACTGACAGGCTCCTCCCTTAGAGCAGCTGTGGTGCAATGGGCCCTAAGTTAGGTTTTATATGTTAGAAAGTAGGTTCCTTATGATACATAAGAAGAAATTGTATCGAAGTGTCACTATTCAAAAGTGACAATGTCCTAGTAAATTTCAGTCAGTGTTAGTGGAAAACTTGCATATTACTAAGTGAATAAAAAGGAAAGATAAAGGAGGCATGTGTTATTTATGTCGGAGATGTGTTATTTATCTAGTGGTGTAGCGATGTAAGAAACAGAGTTGCAGATTGAATTATATTAAATCAACCTGTTTCACAGCTCTAGCTTAGATGAAAATTTAAACTAAATGTGTCAGAATTAAACAAAATGTGTGTGGCAAATGCTTAGGTTTTTGTTTTGGTTTGTTTGTTTTTGAAGAACTTGAAGGTATAAGATTAAAGACAATGATGAATATTTTCACAGAGATTTTGAAGAGAAAAATCCTTGTCATACCTTCTGAATTTAGTTTTGTTTTGAAAACTATATTTATTTTTGAAAACAATATTTAAAATTGCACATAGTCTTATATTTAAGGGTTTTGTCCAGGAAGTATATGCTAAAACAAAACCAAACATTTGTGTGTTTGTGTGTATGTGTGTGTGTGTGTGTGTGTGTGTGTGAGAGAGAGAGAGAGAGAGAGAGAGAGAGAGAGAGAGAGAGAGAGAGAGAGAGATCTGGTGATGATGATTTTTTTAACACTACAGTCTTTATTCCCTTCCTGGTCTGCCCTCAAATTATTCCATATCTCATACCTCCTTCCCGACCACTTGTCTCCAGGAGGATGTCCCCATCATCCACCAACTACCCCCACCAGACTTCCCCACTCCCTGGGGCCTCCAGTATCTTAAGGGTTACGTACATCATCTCTTAATGAACGCAGACCCAGCAGTCCTCTACTGTATGTGTTGGGGGCCTCATATAAGCTGGAGAATGCTGCCTGGTTGGTGGTCCAGTGTTTGAGAGATCTCAGGGGTCTAGGTTAATTGAGACTGCTGGTCCTCCTACAGGGTCACCCTCCTCCTCAGCTTCTTCCAGCTTTTCCCTAATTCAACCACAGGGGTCAGCAGTTTCCATTCATTGGTTGGGTTCAAATATCTTCATCTGACTCTTTCAACTGCTTTTTGGGTCTTTCAGAGGGTAGTCATACTAAATGAACGCTCCATAGCCTCAGAAATAGTGTCAGGCCTTGTGGCCTCCCCTTGAGCTGTATCTGGGCCTGTCTCTGGACCTCCTTTTCCTCAGACTCTTTTCCATTTTCATCCCTGAATTGTTCTTTCAGACAGGAACAATTACGGATCAGAGTTTTGACTGAGATCTGATTTTTACCATGGCTTTTCAAAAATAGACAAAGGCCTCAAATATATAGAATTACACAGTTACGTGTGTGTGTGTGTGTGTGTGTGTGTGAGAGAGAGAGAGAGAGAGAGAGAGAGAGAGAGAGAGAGAGAGAGAGAGAGAGCCTACATTTAAATATCAAGACTCTGTTGCATAGTTATGTGTATAAGGACTTTCACTCATAAAACAATTGGACGTCAGATACTTTTCAGTTTCTAATTAGCATAGTGCATCTGTCTTGAGAATTGTTTTTCCTTTGTACCTGGAGTTTGGACTGTGGCTCTCTTCTTATATAGTACCACACATTCTGTGGTCTTGATGCTAAAGTTTTTCAATTTATGTCTGGAAAATATGGCTTCCAATTTAACTCTCTTACCCAGTATCATTTTTCTGGCAATTTCTGAAATGGGCGATAAATAATCTTTTCATGGACCCTTCTCATTTGACACAGCAAAGTGGGAGAATATTTCCATACTATGTATTAGATGAATTCAGTTTTAGTTACAAATTTAGATCAGAAAAATTTCATTTCTGGTTATTTATTGTGACTGGTTTTACATTAACTTGATTGGACACATTGAGATGAACCTCTAAAAAATGCTAAACTCAACAAAATCAACTTTGTGCTAATCCTTAAATATTGGAAGCCAGATAAAATATTTGAAAATTGTGATCTGAGATTTCAGAAAAACAATGCTTATGTAATATGTTGTGGATGTTAAGTATGTCTTAAAATTTGAAGACATTGCTCAAGACATTTAGATATAGCAAGCCATGACTTAAAATGTTTCCATACTTGGACACTAAGTGTAAGCCACAGCCCCAAATCATTTTGGTATTATACCAAGTACTGATGTGTATCCTTGTTAATTCAGTATTCTAAATGTATTTCATGAGTTTTGCAACTACATACTTTTTGATTTTTAAAGGAATTCTCTTTCTTAAACCAAGAGCCATCTCTGTTTCCAAAAACCTTTGCATAACTTGTTCTTCCCTGACAAGCGAAGGGGAAGGAAAAAATGCCTTTGAGCCTGAACTCTGGACAGATAAAAATGGAATGCCAAGGTAAATTATTCACAATATATTGATATTAATATTGTGCGTGAGTTAGGAGTAAAAAAAATCAATGAGATATGTTGAATTTTAGAATTCCATTTCTTAGATTTATTTTTTCTTTTATTGAAAATGATTTTTCATATAATATAACCTGGTAACAGGTTTCCCTTCCCTCTATTCCTCCTAGTTCCTCCCCATGTACACATCCACATAGATAATTTTTTCTCATTAGAAAATAAAAGACTTTTATTAAATAATAATAAAATAAGGTAAGATAAAACAAAATTAATGACACCAGAACATGACAAGTCAAACAAAAGGAAAGAGTCAAAGAGAAGTCACAACATACATACACACACACACACACACACACACACACACACACACAGAGAGAGAGAGAGAGAGAGAGAGAGAGAAAGTATTTGCACATTTAGGAATTCCATGAAAACATTAAGCTGGAAGCCATAATAGATACATAAAGAGAAAGTAGGGTGAGAAAAAATAATTTAAAAAGATACTAGATAAACAAAGAGCCTTTCCATGACCTTATTAGACAAAGGGCCTCCAAAGATGCTATTGAACTTATTTTCTGTTGGTCATCTACTGCTAAGAATGTAGCCTGGTTCTGGAAAGACTCAGTGAAACAGTATTCGGCAAAACCAGAACGGGGAAGTGGGAAGGAGTAGGTGGGAGGACAGGGGAAGAGAAGGGGACTTACGGGACTTTCAGGGAGTCGGGGGCTAGAAAAGGGGAAATCATTTGAAATGTAAATAAATTATATTGAATAAAAATAAAATAAAATAAAATAAAATATCAGAGAAAAAAAAAGAATGTAGCCTACTCTTAAGAGTAGTGTTTCTCCAGTGATATAACCTTATTGAAACTAACATTTCACTTGCAAGTGGTTATCAGCTGGAGATTGCTTCTGAGTTAGGGATTAGGGCACTTATCCCCACTTCTCCTTTCAGCTCTAGGACCCAATCTAGTTTGCACCCATGCAGGCCTTGTGCACACCTGAGTTGCTGTGAGTTCAACTGTGGATTGACCATGCTGATTTAAGGGGCCTTGTTTTGACTGTGTCCTCCGTCCCCTCTGGCTCTTACATCTTTTTGCCTCCCCTTCTGTGTAGTTCCCTGAGCGCTGACAGGGATTTGATGGAGACATCCCATTTAGGACCGAGTGATCCAAGGTCTCTCAGTCTCTGAATATTGTCTGACTGTGGTTCTCTGTATTTGTTTCCATATTCTGCAGGAGGAATGTTCTCTGATTATGGCTAAGCAAGGCCCTGATCTATGAGTATAGCAGAATGTCGTTAGTAGTCATTTTGTTGTTATATTCCTTTGGTAAAATAGGAATGTTTGGTTCCAATAGTGTTGGGTATGGATTTCATCATGTGGAGTGGGCCTTAAGTCAAATCAGATATTGGTTGGTAACTCTCAAACACTACTGGTCTAAAAATATTCAGCAAAATGACTCCTAAATATAAAATGCTATACTCATAGATCAATGCTTTATCCAGTCATCATCAGAGAAGCTTCTTCTGGTGGCAAGTGATACAGCTGATACACATGAGACTGAAATAGCAAGCACAGGACCTATATGGTTCTGTACCTGGTCTTTGCATATATATCATAGCTATCCATGCAGTATTTTTTATGGGATTCCTGACTAAAAATAAGGGGGCCTCTGATGCTTATTCCTGCTCTTGGGACTCTTTTTCTCTTGTTGGTTTACCTTATCTAATTTCAAGGTGATAGATTTTTCTTCATATTATTGTATTTTATTTTGTCATGTTTGGTTGTTATCTCTTAGAAACATGTTCTTTTCTAATGAGAGGCAGAACTGGAATGGATCTGTAGGAAAGGTGGGATAGGGCGAAACTAAGAGGAGGGAAGGAGGGGAAGCTACAGTTAGAATATATTGTATATGAGAAGAATGTGTTTTCAATAAAAAGAGTAATGTAAAAGATTCTCATTCATATATACATATATAGATAGATAAATGGATGAATAGATAGTTATACATATATATATAGGTAGATAGATAGATAGATAGATAGATAGATATTTTTCTTGCATGCATGTCTGTGTAGCATGTGTATGCCTAATGCCCATAGAAGCTACAAAAGTGGGTCAGATTCTCTGGAACTAAAGTTATAATAGGTTATAAGCTGGGAATTGAAGCAGGGCCCTCTGGAAGTGCAACAAGTGCTAACCACTGAGTCATCTCTCTATCCTTTAAGCATATTACTGAGCATATTCATTTTGAAAAATGAATACAAAATGTTTTAAAATATGTTAGCTGACCAGCAAGGAAGAGAATCTCTGTATAACTGTTGATTACTGACTCATCCAAAGGTTCTAATTATTCTGACAAAAATATCCATTGTAAAATGTACTGATAATGTGGTATGTGGACATCAACATATTGTATGGGTCACCTAAAAGCAGAAGGGTTAAACATGTTAAGCCTCCCAGACACCCTTCCTGACCAGTAGACATGATCATTCATCCAGCTTACTGCAAACACATTGCATCCTATAAGATACATTTGTCTCATAATTTTGATCACTACTTTAATCTACTGTTGCCTTTCCAAATTCTTTTTTAAAAACAGTGGCATGAAGCAACCTGAGCACATTACCATATATATATACATATATATATATATATATATATATATATATATATATATATATATGGTATACTAATAGATCAATGCTTTATCCAGTCATCATCAGAGAAGCTTCTTCTGGCAGCAAGTGATACAGCTGATATTATATATAATAGAAATTCAGATGACTAATTGTTCTAAAATCAGGGAGTCTAGACAACTCAGATGGCAATGCACTTTCTTACTTTCTTCCAGCATCTAAAGTCAGACAACTAACCTTGGATCTTGGCTATTTCCCTCATTCAAACGCAGCAATGTACAAAGGGAGGCTATCCATATTGAGTCAAGCTCAGTTTGGCCTTTTTATTTCCCTGTCAATTTTTAATGAATTCTTGTGGCCACAATGGGCCTGCATGGATAACCTAGAACAGTTTATAAGTCTCCAAGTACGTAGTTAACAGTGCTTTCACATCTGCAATCTGAATTCCTACTTAACATATGAAAATTCACTGACAGATTCTGAGGATCAGTATGGACGTCTGTGTAAACCATGATTCTATCAAAAAGACAAACCATTCTGTTTGTTCATTTTTCTACATATTTTGTGTAAACTAATACAGAACCATAATCATGTCTGTGTTTTAATTTTTTTATTGGTGGGATGAGAAATAAAGGCATGATAATCTTATAGCATAAGCCACTGGTGTTCAGCTCAGGAACTTTTCCCTTGTGCCCATTAGTTTGAGACTTTTCCCCACTTTCTTTTCTATTAGATTCTGTGTATCTGGTTTTATGTGGAGGTTCTTGATCCACTTGGACTTGAGTTTTGTACGGGGAGATAAGAATGGATCAATTTGCATCCTTCCCCATGCTGACTGACAGCACCATTTGTTGTAAATGCTCTCTTTTTTCCACTAATGGTTTTAGCTCCTTTGTCAAAGATCAAGTGACCATAGGTCTGCAGGTTCATTTCTGGGCCTTCAATTCTATTTCATTGATCTACTTGCCTGTCTCTGTACCAGTACCTTGCAGGTTTTTCATGATTGCTCTGTAATACAGCTCAAGGTCAGGGATTAGGCTGAGAACAATTCGAGGTTTATGGAAAAGTCAAATAAAGGATAGTGACTTGCTAGCTTTATGGGAATAAGAACTAGAAAAAAATTGGATTTATGTAGACCTGTAGAAGCAGCCTGCCAGACTACCATGTATAAAGCCTGGTGAAGTAGAAAATAACCTATCCAAATTGCTTATTACTGGATACACACACACACACACACACACACACACACACATACTCACACACAGGATTAATATCTAAAATAATTAGAATATTATAAAAATATCCATGAATGAAATATAAAATACAACCCACAAATATCCAAATTAAAAATTAGCAAAAGGTATTAGTAGACATTTTTCTAAAAATAACATAAATGGAAAATATTCAAAGTATCCAGCATGACTAGTTACCATTAAGTGAACAGAGAAATGCAAATCAAAACTACAGAGAGCTCTAACTTTACACCTGTTAGGATGTTATTGTCAGGACATCAACTGATAAGTGCTTGTAGGGTACCGAGAAAATGAGCACTTGTATAATGATGGTGGGATTGTAAATTGGTAAGATATTCTGAGAAGTACTATAGCTGTTCTACAAAAGTTAAAAATAGCATGACAGATACATCCCACCTCATTACATCATTATTCCAGGTGTGACAATAGACTGTGTTGGTATAAACGCGATTGGTTTAGGGCATTATAAAGAATAGAACACATTCACACATGTATACACAAAAGGAGGATGGGATGGAAAGGGAGGGAGGGAGAGAGAGAGAGAGAGAGAGAGAGAGAGAGAGAGAGAGAGAGAGAGAGAGAGAGAGAGAGAGAGACTATTAAAATAATATTTTTGAGTCAGTTACAACATTAGATGAATCTGATGACACCGCAGTTAGGTGAAATGAGATATGGACACAGAAAAAATATGCTCAGTAATTGTTTAGTTGCACCTTCTCTTTTAAGACTATTAAAATTTATTTTTGCAACCCTGTTAATGGCACAATATCTACAGACCCTGCATTCTTAAGACTTAACATTTATTTCAAAAGCTAGGAAAAAAATATGTGCTTACCAATCTAGAAAATTTTCAGATACACAAGAAAATTATTTTTCTAATATAAAGAAGAAATATTAAAACTAAAATAATAGTGTCACCAAAGTTTAAAGGGTAAAAATTAGTACTTTGTCTGAAATATAAAATAAATATCTTAGGATTTTTTTAGTTTTTGCTTTCATTAATTAATTAATTAATTAATTTACTTTGTTTCCAGGTAACAACCCCACCTACCTCCTCTCCTCCCAGTCTCACCCTTACATCTTCCTTCTCTCATCACCACTTCTCTTTCTGCTTAGAGAAGGAGCATCACTCACCTTGGGTACTGGCCAGCCCTGAGTCATCAAGTCCCAGCAAAACTAAGCACATCCTCTCCCACTGAGGCCAAATCTGTCAGTCCCGCTAGGGGAAGAGGATCCAATGACAGGCAATAGAATCAGAGACAGTCACCCAAGACACTGTTCAAGCAACTTCAACTGTATGAAGACTATGGTCTGTATCTGCTCCAATGTGTAGGGGGTCAAGATTCAGTCCCTGTAGGCCCTTTGGTTGTGGCTGCGTCTCTTTGAGTCCATGGGCCCAGGTTATTTGACTTTCTAGGTCTTTTTGTGGTGGCCTTGATCCCTCTGGTTCACTCAATCCTAACCACCCCACAACATTTGATATCACATCCCAGCTCCCCCTGATGTTTGTGTGTGGGTCTCTTCATCTGTTTCCATCTGCTGCTGGATGAATTCTTTGCAGGGAGGACAGTTAATCTAGGCTGCAATCTACAAGTATAGAGTAACATTAATATGTTAGGGTTACTTTTCTCTAAAGTTGGACCAGTCATTGCTTGGCCATTCCCACAACCTCGGCTCCATCTTTATCTCTCTACATCTTGTAGGCAGGACAGATTTTGGATGGAAGGTTTTTTTGGGTAGGCTGATGTTCCTCTCTCTCCACTGAAGGTCCCTCATGGCTATAGGAGATGGCTACTTCAATCTCCATATCCTCCACTGCTAGGAGTCTCAGTTATGGTCACCCCTTAGTCTTCCAGGGGCTTCCTCATGCCAGGCTTTAGCTAGTTCCAGAGATGCTTCCCACCAAATTTTGTTCTCCCTCCCAGCCATCACCCTCTCCTTTATCCTTACAATGGATTTCTCCTCTCATCTGTTCCCCCTCCTTACCCCTTCTCCCATCCAGTTCCCTCCCTCTACATATTTTTCCTTCTTAATGAGGTGGATTTAATCAGATTAATTAAATATCTTAAACAGTTGTTTGAAGATTTTATATTAATGGGTATGCAATTAAGCATTCATATTATAGTGAGGAATCTGAGTACAAAAGATAATAAGTATCTCCTCTGAGAGCACAAAGCTCTAAAGTGGTTCAGCCTCAGAACCTGCAAACTCTATTAGTAGTTTGATGCTTCGGCTCTTGCTGAGCCTTTGTGCATGTTTTCCTTATGTGTTATCCTTGTGAAATGGGTCATGTAAACTGACATGTTTATGAAGATATGGTATTTGTGTACTAAATGCTATGATAAATACAGTTGAGTGAGTCTTATGAAGAAATCTGAGTATACTTGACATAAACCAAATCTTTTCACAGCATATCTCCAGTACAAGAAAAGCCTCGAACCTACTCTCTAGACATAGTTTTGAACCATTACAAAACCTGTGGGTCTTTCTAGAGAGGCCATGTTCACACAACAGGTATTTTACATATAGAAGACAATTATAAATATAAATTCTTTAAAGGTGCTCTACTACTCTTTGTAACGATTTCTTCTTGAGTCCTAGATAGACTTTGCATTAAAATAAGACATAGAAGTTCATCATGTAAGGTATATGACTGTACTTTAAGTTATTATCAAAATTACTTTTGATCAGAAGTGATTTAGTGTAGAGTACATAGAGCTGTACTTGTTTTTTTTCTGTCATTGTGTGTGTGTGTGTGTGTGTGTGTATGTATGTGTTCATATGTTTATATGAGTACACTTACGTAAATATTTGTGAAGGCCTGAGAACAACATTGTTTTCCACATTAGAGGTGGTATCTGCATTGATTTTTGGGACATGGTCTCTCACTAGACTGGAACTCACTGACTACTCCAGACTGGCTGGCTTGTGTTGCCCATCATATCCCGTGTTCCTACATATTCAGATAAGAAATTAGAAGAGCAATAGCATAGCTTTCTCATGTGGGTTCTGGGCATCAAACCTGGGTCCTCATGATCATAAGCCAGGCACTTATAATTTGTGCTATCACTACTGCCCTACCTTTATCCATATGATAAGGCAATAACTTTGTTATATTTTTAAAGTCTTCATGCAATTTCTTATAACTAAAGCCCATACTTTGTAATGTAGCCTCCATGAAGGAGGTCCTGAAAACTTCTCTGAGGTCCATATTTCACATTTGTGTAGATTACTACTTCATACAATAAAGGAACATTGGCACACAGGCAAAGAAGTCATGGAATGATTAGGTGTCATGTAAACTGCAGACACATATTTCCCATATGCAATCAGAAACTTAAATTAAATTAGAATATATATATATATGCATACATACATATATATATACACATATATACATACATATGTATATACATATATATATATATATATATATATATATATATATATATATATATATATAAGTTCTCAAACAATGTGTTAGTGTTACATTTTGGAAAATTGTATGCTTACACAACTCTTGCTAACATGGATTTCATGTCTAAGCTATTACCAAGCCATTTGCCCGAATTGTATTAAGAGTTCATAGAAAAGAAGTAGCCATGACAAGAATGCTGTGTATAAAGTCAAATAAGCAAGTGTCTGACTTGTTTTCTTTTGTTATTCTTCATGTTTGAAAAATCGCAGAAAACTGTCTTTTGAAGTTGGTTCCTGTACCTCTCACTAATCCTTTTCAGTAGGAAGAACACAGGAAGTTCTGTAAAGGCTGCCAATTCCTCTGTGCAGGTCTTCTCTCTAGAGGGCAGAGGCTGAGGTCATTTATGCTCTCTTCCAGCTGGCTGTGCACCATAAGGCCGTTTCCTGCATAGGACTCTGACTGGCATTTTGGATATAATAGTAGCAAGAAGTGGCTCAATTATAATGTCCCCTCCATGTGTGCTCATCACAATTATAAATAAATTAGAATAGTCTATTTAAAAGCATCTGAAAAATATTCCAAGAGAAATATGCAAATACAAAAATATTAATGCAAAAAAGGACTAGCATTACTTTCTGTCTTCTTCCTAATCTCCTCATCTCCCTTGACCTTGTAACAGTACTGTCTTCTTGCCTGTGTAATTTCCCCATAGTGTCACTGAATTCCTCTTTTATAAAATGCAGTTAATTCTAATTTTCTTCCTTTGATTTTATTTATTTTCCAGTATATTTCCCATGGTGACATTCCATGGTTTCTATCGAATCAATTAATCACCACTAGACATCTGTAGAACATCTGGGCTTTTAATTCTAAGTTTTTGTTTTTCCTTCTTTCTTATATCACAAACCATATTGATGGTATATGCCCCCATAGTTACCACTGCATCTTTTTACTTCAGTCCTATCGATGGCTGGTATAACCCTTGAGTGGGTGAAAACTTAATAAGGACTATAGTGAGTAAACAGACATCCCAAATGAGTGAACAAGAGCATGATGGAAAGGATTAATTTATTCATAAGTTTTACTCTAACGGTAACTGAAGTAACCATTTTACTCATTATTTGATGATTATTTTAAGTTGAAAGGTTGTATTATAATGTGATGAACATGTTGCTGAAAAAATAAGTTCCTATCCTAATAATTGAGAATACCAATCCCAACTCAGAATTAATGATTCAAAGGCTTCAATTTGTTAATTAGCCCCTTGACATTTCTTGTAAAATCAGGAGCTATAACTATATAGTTACATACATACATGAAAACAAAAATATTTTTTTATTTATTGAATATCATCTTTATTTACATTGCCAATGGTAAACCCTTTCCCAATTTCCCCCTCCCCAAAGATCACCACTCTCCTCCCACCCCCTGCCTCCACATATATGCCCCTCTACCTGACCCACTCCCACCTTCGCCCCTTGATTTCCCTTTGTTAGGACCTCTATTGAGCCTTCACCTGAACAAGGACTACTCCTCCCACTGATACCCAACAAAGCATTCTTCTGCCACATTTTTTGCTGGAACAATGTGTACCCATTGGTTGATGGTTTAGACCCTGGGAGTCATTTTGGAGGCCTAAATCATTGTTCTCCCCATGGGGCTATAAACCCCTTCAGCTCCTCTGGACCACCCTTCAAATTGAGGAGGGGATAGGATGCATTTTTCTGACCAGAGCAATTCTCCCTCCCTCCCTCCCTTCTTCCCTTCCTCCCTCCCCCCTCTCTCTTTCTCCCTCCCTCCATCTCTCTCTGTCTCTCTGTTTCTCTTTCTCTCTCTGATTCTCACACACACACATCAGCAAATACACAATGAAATAGAAAACACTAAAATATAAATTTGCATACGAACAATTAAAAACAATAGATATTCTAGCAACAAACTAATAATAAAGCTTTAATGAACCTTGTATTCAGCATATTTTATATTGGATCATATTCCATTAAAACTTAATCGATCAAAAAAAAACTTATTTGATCTTCCATGGTAGATAAGATGTTGCATATGTTAAAGTGAAAACATTGTATATGCTCTCTGGTAGGATTTAAATCTAAATTCATTTATAATAAAATGTTTGTCAAGTTCACTTTTTATTTTTAAAAAGTTATAACGTAAAAGAAGTCTATAAATCTTTTAATTACTAATGAAACTTCTATAAAACTTTTGTATTATAGGAAATTTTATCAGTTATTTACTTTATATATCCAAGTTGGAGAAACTGTTTATTATTTATTTTATTTTATCTTAGTGATATTACATTTGTCAATTGGTCCAAAGATTATTATTCTCAAACTTAAAAATAATATGAATAAACAAATTTCCTGTTTCTCAGGAAACTTAGATTCTGAGGATGCAATAACAGACTTAATATTCATCATGGCCACTCATGATGATTTCTTCAGATTTTGTATGTTTTTCATTTTCATTTATCCCCTGACTGTTTTTCCTTTTATTATTTTTATCTTTATTCTATATCTGTCCCACTGAAATGGTAGATTGTTAAATTTTTTGACCATTTGCCATTGCTTAGCTAAATAAATGCATACACATCTTCATTCTGCACACATAGAAAATTAAATCCCTCTGAACCTTCTTTTATTATTTGATTTATCATAAAATAATTTATATCTCACACCTAAGTAGATTAGTAAATGTTCTAACATGTGCAGTCTCAGTCTTAGCCTATGACAAATTATATTCTGGACTCAACTCTCTACAGAAGAAACATATCTTGTTATTATAAATATGTTATAATAACAAGATATATTATATTATAATATAATATAATTATAAATATATCAAGATATTGTTATCTTTCTTCATTTATATAATTTGTTTGAGAAATTATCAAACAAAATTAACAACAATTAATTTGAAATAATTGACTCCACATGATAGGTCTATGCCTTTTCTACAATTTTATGCATTTTCTTCCACGTTAAATAGAAGTGTTTTCTCAAATAATGTCTTGAACAGTTCTGTGATAGATTTAGAATGTTTTGCCACATCATGTTTCAATTTACGTGAACAATATGTAGCTTTTCATCTAATAAAAAGTGGAATAGCCAAATATCCTATTCTTTTAACCATATTACCTCCCATATCTGAAAGAAAAACATATAAACATTTGGTCTGAACACAACTTCATAATATGTAATTCTTTAACTATGTTATATATTATGTGATTTTTCTGTAAATAATAGTTGAATTAGAAAGTTTAGAATTCTGTTTCCACCCACTTATTAAATGTGATTTGATTGAGTGACTACAATGGATTGCAGCTTTTCTGATAATAAAAGATAGTGCAGGGAACACACGGAACATTGATGAATATTTTTATCCCAGAGGGGCAACTGATATAATTATATGATAATCATATTAAATAACTATGCTTCATGTTGTAAGATAACATAAAAGAAAATCTAGCACTAACCCTCATGAGGTTCTATCTTCAAATTTATGTACCAAAACAGAATATGTTAATGAATACAGAAGATGTATCCAACATAAGTCAAATCTCAAATAGCATAGTAAGGGTATAAAAGATCTGGATTGCAATTTTCAGTAAAACTGACAGGTGTTACCTCAGCAAGAAGACATTTTAAAGTTAAAATGAAAACATAGATGAGAAAATAAGTCACGGTGTTATGTACATCAAGAGATTTTGAATTAGAAAGCAAAGAAACAAGAATTTCAGAAGAGAAAATTTGCCTGAGCCTTAAGGAAGAAACAGCCCAGGAAGACTGAAGTAAGGAAGACAAGGTGTGCCAATCAGCCTGATGAGACAGGACTTTCTCAGTTCTTGTGTAAACAGAGGACTGGCATAGGTTGACTTGTATTTTAAAGTCATTGCTAACACTAGTGTGTTGAGAATGCGCTGTATAGAGTAAGGATGGAAGAACAGTTAGATAATTGGAATCACAATTCAGACAAGGTAAAAGCAGTAGCACATGGATCAAGTGATAGCTTTGGAGAAGATTAAAATATTAGTAATTTTGTAGTCAAGAATTTTCAGATCTACAAATAAAAGTCTCTGAAAAGATTGTTTTTATAGAATTGAGGTAAGCATGTTCCCTTTGAGCAAAATAGTGATTCAATGTGCCAACATTGTAATGGCGTACATTACAGTAGATTTCCTTTTTTTCCTTTTACAGGATCTTTAATAGTTTCTTAGATGTGTAACATGAATGTCAGCTCTCTTCTTTACCCCCATTCCCTTTTGCACTCACCTCCTCTTATTTCCACTCAGTTCTCATTCTACTTTGATGATTTCTTTCTGTGTGTGACCCACTGAGTTCAGTTAGAGTTGCTTGCCACTCACTATTAAGTGAGTGGAATGTTATTCACTGCAGAGAAGGAAACTTGCCAGTATGCCACGATTCCTGCAGATGGGAACAAATGACTCTTCACCCCAGAGAGAGCACTAACAGCAGACCAAAGTAAGCATATTCCAAAGTCCAATGTACTGTTACATCAATGAAGTTTATTGGGGTTACGTAGAGGAATAAGGTTGAAGGTTTCTTACCTCAGCAGAAATGGCACAAAGGCATCACCAAAAGCATGACAGCTTGTGAAGTCTGGACACCTGGATAGCAACGAACAGCCTGCAGATTAGCAAGTTGCAGAGTAGTTTTCAGTTGTTCAATTTGATCTAAGCCTTTCCTAGGAAGCCCTTCCTCATCTTGTCCTCGAGTGTCTCTTAGAAGTCTTTACTGCTAATTTATGCTATGCATGGGGAATAGGGAGATGGCCACTTTCGGGGAGTTCCTAACCCCTTGTTCACTTTTTTAGCTTAATGAGCTTCGTTGCAGGGAGGCACAATTCACTTCATCTCAGAATATCCTTGTTTTACCTCCCTGTAAACACCCTGCCTTAAACTCCCCAGTTGTGTTCCTTCTCCTTTCATGTCCTTGTCTTAATGAGCTTTTGTCTGAGATGGGAGGCTTTTATCTCAGAAGAAACATACACAGACATGAGTGACCTAGCTTCTCCCCTTTCTTATCCACAGGTAATGGGTACTAACAGTACTTTCAGTTTTGACATTTTCACTTTTAGTGGCTATTTCATAAATATAGACACTCAAAGAAATAGTACAACTGTTCCTATATATTCAATATGAATCTATTAAGTGACATACATGTTTTTGTATTCATATACATATTCTTTCTATGTTCACATATGTATACACATGTTTATATATATATTCTTTATATGTGGACATATAAATATAAAGACAGATATTTATTTCACTAAGAGTGAATCCTGTTTATGTGTTGTATATGTATGTATGTATGTAAACAGAGCTAGATATGTAAACTATATCACCGAGAATAGTGCCTAGCACAAACCCCTGATGGATTTTTCAGCTATAATTTTTTTTCTAAAAATGATATTTAAAAGGTATTAAATAAGCTAGATGGTGGTGGTTCTTGCCTTTAGTCCCAGTAATTGGGATGCAGAGACACAGGGATTTCTATGAGTTTGAGGCCAGCCTCATCTATAAAATGGCTTATAGGAAAGCTGGGGCTATACAGAGAAACTCAGAAACTAACTAACTAACTAACTAACTAACTAACTAACTAACTTTAAAAAAGCAAAAGGCCAAAGGCAAAGAAGAAAACAAAACAGAATAAAAAAAATCCCAAAAACCCAAACCAAACCAAACTGAACAAACAAAATCCCAAACATATTAAACATATCAACATATTAAAAGAAAGGAGTCAAATTTAATATTTTAACTAAAAACCTTACACTGCCACATTACTTTTACAACACTACCATCATTATAGTTCAAACTACAATTATTTATACAGAGTAACAACAAAGGCTATGAATCTACAAATAATCTGTGATATTCAATGAAAAAGAACATTTAATATAAGAGTCAAAGATTGTTATTGTCTGATAATAGCACACATTTCTAGTTCCTTAAACATGGTAGATAGTAGATTTTTCTTGTCTTCCTCTGAGTAACCTCATTATACCTTGATGTGTAATATGACCTCAGTGAACCTGTTTATGAATATAAGTCAGATTAATTTTTGTCTCTTATTAATAAGTAAGCAAGTAAAAGATGGAGAAAATTAATGTATTCTATTGTACCTGACTACATAAGTGAGTCATTTACAGTTATTTTAAAGAATATAATTTTAAAAGTAATTTAGTAACATTCATAGTATAAGTGCTACGAATTGCATACTAACTACAAAGTGTATTATAGATACAGTGAGATAAGCACAACAGTACTTGCATCAGCCATTATAAATCATTTATGCTAATACATACATCAGCAGAAATAAGGTTCTTCACTTGGACTCAGCCATGGATCCCATACTCTGTTAAATGCAATTGATTTCTAAAGTGAGATCAGCTTTAAAATCAGTCTGCATGGGATCCAAGATGAAAATAAAGTTAGAAACAAAAGACAAATTCTACAAGAGATCCATGAGCACAGATCAACCAATAGAACTTTCTAGAAGGGTAAATTGGAGCTAAAATGTGAAAGGAGTCTTTTGGCACCTGGTTTTCTGCTGAAGGTCGCTATGACTGTGACCCCATCCTTGGACAACAAAGGACAACAAAGAGATGAATGTAATTTCGTATGTGTGGAATAATATCACCTATTGCTAGTTAATTGTGTATCTGGTGAAACAACTTAATACATGGAGATAAAACCTCTGGTACACTACACTATCATCCATGTCCCACAGTACAATGACTTATATATAAGATACTTCATTAGATATCTCTTTAGGATTTTACTTATCAGCTCATTTTATTACATGTACTTTTAAAGTGTAAGATGAGATGCTTCTCCACCATCCGAAGTTCTTCAGGTGAGAATTCTTTGTTTAACTCTGTACCCCATTTTTTAATAGGGTTGTTTGGTTTTCTGGAGTCTAACTTCTTGAGTTCTTGGAGAAGCATCTTAAAAAATGCTCAACTTCATTAGTCATTAGGAAAATGCAAATCAAAACAACCCTGAGATTTCATCTTACACCAGTCAGAATGGCTAAGATTAAAAATTCAGGAGACAGCAGGTGTTGGAGAGGGTGTGGAGAAAGAGGAACACTCCTCCACTGCTGGTGGGGTTGCAAATTGGTACAACCACTCTGGGAATCAGTCTGGCGGTTCCTCTGAAAACTGGGCACCTCACTTCCAGAAGATCCTGCTATACCACTCCTGGGCATATACCCAGAAGATTCCCCACCATGTAATAAGAATACATGCTCTACTATGTTCATAGCAGCCCTATTTATAATTGCCAGATGCTGGAAAGAACCCAGGTATCCCTCAACAGAAGAGTGGATGCAAAAAATGTGGTATATCTACACAATGGAGTACTATTCAGCCATTAGAAACAATGAATTCATGAAATTCTTAGGCAAATGGATGGAGCTAGAGAATATCATACTAAGTGAGGTAACCCAGACTCAAACGGTGAATCATGGTATACACTCACTAATAAGTGGATATTAACCTAGAAAACTGGAATACCCAAAACATAATCCACACATCAAAAGAGGTACAAGAAAGGAGGAGTGGCCCCTTGATCTGGAAAGACTCAGTGAAGCAGTATTCGGCAAAAGCAGAACGGGGAAGTGGGAAGGGGTGGGTGGGAAGACAGGGGAAGAGAAGGGGGCTTACGGGTCTTTCGGGGAGTGGGGGGGCTAGAAAAGGGGAAATCATTTGAAATGTAAATAAAAAATTATATCGAATAAAAAAAAAAGAAAAAAAAGAAAGTGTAAGATGAGGCGAAAGAATAGTCCAATGGAATTAAGTTCATGATTACAGTGAAATGTCTTTGCCTGTAGAGATGAATAGAATTAATGATTATCATTGTTATATTGTCTGTGAGACAAGATAATACCAAAGTCCCCATGTTGACTCAATGGTTATGGTTCCAGCAGATGGAAAGTTAAAGAAAAAAAAAGATTAGAGTTATTTTGCATTAATAAAAACAATATCAAATTCCAATGTAGTGTTATCTGTTTTTAAACACATGTCAAAAGAATTAAATAATTTTAATTTTGCTATAGAGGATGATTTTCCTCAGAAACTCCTATTAAAACATCATGTGATTTCCCAGGCATCTCTAACAACTATAATGAGCCTTTTGTCACACTTATTCTGACTGGTTTGTTAAGTAAATCTCTTGTACTTGTGCCAAATGTCTCCCTTCTGAGAAATTTGTCTTAACTTCTAAGTAATCTCACCAACATTATGATGTTATGGTGTTCTGTTTCTAAAGCTTTCAAAAGAAAAAAAAAGGAGTTGTGCTGTTAAAATTGTCCGTACTGTCCCCTTTATTAGCAGTATGTACTTTGTGTGTATATATAACACCTTATTGCTAATGACATAATGTTTTGATGTTTGTCTTCTACCATTTAACTAAAGTAATTTTACAGTTTGTAGTGAAGTAATTAAATGTACAAACACTGGGCATTTAATTACCTGAGACTTAGACTCATTATATTTATCCCATGAGTTTTAACTCAGGCATTAATTAGATTAGCTGAAAACTTTACCTATTTTACACATAATAATATTAAATTAATATTTAATATCAATGTACTTTATCTCCCCGACTTCTTCATATATTTATAAATGTAGATAATGCAATGCAGACTATGGCTTCTCACCAATCTATGGAATGTGAGAGGCTGAGATTTGTGGCTCTAGGAAAAAAGTTCTTTTTAATGTTTTATCATTTGACAGAACTCATATATATATATATATATATATATATATATATAATTTTCTATATTCTTTGTTTACATTCCAAATGATTTCCCCTTTCCCAGTTCCCTCCTCCCCATATGTCCAATAAGCCTTCTTCTCTCCACCCATTCTCCAACACCTCCCTCCTTATTTTCTGTCCTGGTACTCCCCTACAAAGCTAGATCAAGCCTTTCCAGGATCAGGACCCTCTCCTTACTTCTTCATGGGAGTCATTTGTTATGCTAATTGTGTCTTGGGTATTCAGAGCTTCTAGGCTAATTAATATCCACTTATCAGAGATTGCGTTCCATGTGTATTCTTTTGTGATTGGGTTACCTCAACTGGAGGTCAGCACGCAGAAGAACGCGAATTGATCCATTCTTATCTCCTTGTACTAAGCTCAACTCCAAGTGGATCAAGGACCTCCACGTAAAAACAGACACACTGAAACTAATAGAAAAGAAACTGGGGAAAACCCTTGAGCACATGGGCACAGGGGAAAAGTTCCTGAACAGAACACCAATAGCTTATGCTCTAAGATCAAGAATTGAGTAATGGAACCTCATAAAATTACAAAGTTTCTGTGAGGCAAGTTGACAGAACTATTATCTCAATGGCAGAGAGGTATATGATTAGTTCAAAAATATTCCTTGACACTAAGTGCCAAAACAATATGCTCATGCTGTCCCTCAAACTGCGACATGCCTTCTCTTTAGTACTCTTGGAAACCCAATCTATCCTCACTCTGAGCACCAGCATCCTGGGTTACACTTAATTTCATTCTTTGGTGCAGTATCCACAGGCTGCCATTATGCCCCACCATTGACATACTTTCTCCTTCCGCAGTGTGAATACCTTCAGTACAGATATTTCTTTTTCTATTTTGAATATTCAAGGTCTTCAGAAATAAATGAGGGTCAACATTGATTTTTTAATGTGTTTTCTTTGCTATTATGATTACAATGCAGAGAAATGCTTATCATCTGTGGGATGAAGTCAATGAATGCTATCCAAAGCCTGTTCTTAAACTGCTGTGTTTTAGATACTCTCTGTTGGTAAAGTTTAGCAATGCCAAAATTTTGGGACTATCATGAGAGGAGAAGATTATTGTTTAGAATGTGCCTTTGTATTTAGCAGTAAATTTGTTTGGTGTATTCAATTAAAGTTATATTTGCACAATTAAAGATTAAGTTCAATCAATAATAAAATTGTATGGATTTAGAGTGACTTGGGTAGTTCATCTCATGCTTTAAATATAAAGCACAAGGAAAGCACAAATATAAATAAGGGGATTTTTATTTGTTTGTTTGGGTTTTTTTGTTTTGTTTTAGGGTAGTTAAATTTTTCTGCTAAACAAAAGAAAACTAGAACAAAGGATTATCTTTTTCAGTTTCAAAAACTGGTCATGATAATTATATGTGGATGTGAGAAGTCATTGTGGTACATTTTCTTTCTAATCCTTTTGGGACAATGCAGCTGGAACTCACTATGAGGGCTATGCTGTTTAAAGGTCATGCATCTGGGATGGGTGAACAGGGGGATGCTACATGACTCTCCTCTGTGCCTTACAATTTGTTTGCTTTTGTAAAGAAACTACAGATGAATCATTTGTTAAGAAACTGCATACTTCTCAAACCCACAAGGATCCCACTGCATTCTGGTTCTTGACAAACAGAAACAGCAGGCAGATTGGAAAATGCAGCTGTCATCATAGTATAGCAATTTACTATATTGATTCATGTACATTTTAACATTTCTTAGTGTTGTTTGTTAATTAGCTTATCATATAATATATCTGATTATTGACTGTTTTGGGTGGACAACAAAAGACAATTTTGCAGTAGTTTAATCCATGTGGACTGTAGGCTAGCTGACTTGTTGTATTGCCTTTTCTGATGGATGGATCTACTGTGATGGGGAGAGAAGATTCTGTGTCCCAAGAATTTATTCTGAAATAAGGGCTGTACATTCTGAAAAAAATCCAAATGGCTATATCTCAGAATGTCCTAAGCCTCTATCCAACTAGTCAAGTAGTTGGTTACTACTAGCTACAAGAGAACTTCAGAGTATCTTTTCCACTTGCCACATTAGTCTTCTCAGACAGTTACTGCTATTAAGTCAAACATACCTTTCAGCCCTCTAAAGCTCCCCTGGAGTTTGGGAACATCATCAAAACCTCCCCTAACCAAGCCCTCAATAGCAACCACATTACCAAATGACGGATGTCCTATCACTCAAATTGCACCCCTTCCTGATTTCAAACTTTCCACTCAAACTTTCTTTTATCTGATTCCTTTGTTCTTTAAGCGTCCTTTCATTGTCTTGCCAAGTGCATCATCCATCTTGCCAGAAATTTGCATGCTGTCTTTTCTTCATAGGCTGAGAACTTAACTGAGATGCTATCTTTTCGTTTCATGATCTCAGATCCATTTTAACCAGAAACTCTAAAGACAGTGTCTTTGAAAGAGCATTTAGTCCCTGGGAGCTCTGAGGGGGCCCAGTTAGTTGATATTCCTGTGGGGTTGCAATCCCCTTCAGCATATTCCATCCTTCCCCTACCTCTTCCATTGAGGTCCTGGGCTTAGTCTGATAGTTGGCTGTGCGTATCTACATCTGTATTAGTCAGGTTTTGGCAGAGCCTCTCAGAGGACAGCCCTACTGGTCTCCTCTCTGCAAGCAGTTCTAGACATCAGCAATAGTATACAGGTTTGGTGTCTGCAGATGGGATGGATCCCAACGTGGGGCAGTCTCTGGATGGCCTTTCCTTCAGTCTCTACTCTATTTTTATTTTATTTTATTTTATCCCTGAGTTTCCTTTAGACAGGCATAATTCTGGGTTAAAAATTTTGTGATGGGTGAGTGGTCCCTTCCCTCAACTGGGATCCATGTCTATCTACTGGGGGTGGTCTCCTCAGGTTCTATCTCTCCTCTATTGGGTATTTTGGCTAGTGTCATCCCCATTGCATCCTGGAAGTCTCTCACATCCCTGGCATGGCATCTGGGACTTTCTAGTGCTTGGTCCTGTGGAGGCTTGTTGCCCAGCAGAAGGTGGATGCTAGAGAGGTGATTGGGAGTGGGTGGGTGGGTGGATGGGGGATCATCCTCTTAGAGGCAAAGTTTGCAGAAGGGAGACTGGGAAGGGGACAACATTTAAAATGTAAATAAACAAAATAATCAATTTAAAAAATGAGTTTTTAACTCTCATTCTAGCACTGTGCACTCAGCTGGCCAAGCATGCATGTCCATATTTTGACAGGCAGTCTTTATAAACCCAGTGCCCTGAGGACAGACATTAGTCTAACCGCCACAAACTTGTCCCCTTTCCTGGCGAGGTCTGGTCCTGCAGCACTATTAAAGTCTAGAATAATATTTCTCAGACACTGGATTCTTAGTTATCTGTTAAATTAAAGCATGGATTAAAAAACAATAATTAAAACACATGTTTGTAACCTCTTTTGTGGATCTACATAAAACTAAGACATCATACATCTGATTAAAACATGAAGATATGAAAATGAGAAAATGATTGTTTTCCTTTTGAGGGTCCTCTGTAATCTTATTTTATAATGAAAAATAAAATATTAAATATATATAACATGCTAGAAGTCTCTTTAAAATCAGACAAACAAAACTTATAAGATGTTAGAAATTCTAAAGTTGATTTTTAATTATCTAGAAGCAAAATTAGATAATTATAGGTTATTAGTTAGAATGAATATGAGACAGCTATTAAAATGTTAGGTCAGCAATAATAAAATTTACATAAAAATTATGATATAGAATTATACGAATGGCAGGTTAACTTACTTAAAACAATAAATTTCTAAATAAGTATCACAAGGTAACATTTTCAATATCAGTTCCTAAAAGTTAGACTATCAAATTACACAATCAAAACATTATTTTTCTTTTTCTCAAAACACTACAGTAAAATTTTAAACATTGACAATAATTTAATCCAGTTACAATAAGAATTTTATTCTTTGATGAATAAAATTCTTATATAGTATTTTGAAATTATTTTGAATAATAGAACAAATTGGTTTATCCTTTACATTCTGAGAAAGGCATAATCTTTAATACACTCAGTTTTATTAAAATTAGAAACTTTTTTAAAATTATTTTTCCTCTGCTATCAAATTATGCCCACCTAAACCATGATAAATTCCCTCTTGTTTTTCTAAGTAATGAATTAAAGCAACTGATTGGTAATCCAAATATCGCTGAGCTGTGATGGTTTTGTTTTGTCCTGGGGATTTATGTTGGTAGAGTCAAAGAGGACATTTATTTGGACTCTATGGAGAAATGATTTTCCTGTCTGTCAAAATAGATGGAGTGTTTTCGACACCTGGGCAGCAGTAACCTGCACTTCCAGCTCTCAAATGCTCAGGGTTTGATGTTGTTTACTTTATTTATTTTCACTATATTCTTGCAGTCACCACATAATTCTGTGAAAGCATGTGTTAGTGATTATATTTGAAGCTCACATCTATCATTTGAGACACTTACTGTAAAGCTGGAAGCATTTTCAAAATGAATACCTGAAGCCTTAATTTGATGTTTATACAGCAACAAAGGCCTTTGACACCAGGTAATTGGGAAATTTTCAAGTTCACCCCAAACTTCTTGAGCCATTTTTTTAAAATACATACTGTTGCACATTATACTGTTCCATTGTTCATAGCAGCAGGGATCTGATGGTGTATGTTTCAGTTTCACTACTCTTTATCAAGTCCTGTGATTTTTCAGTACATGTAAAATTTTTCTCAAAGTTTGCTAGAGTTTAATTGAATCAGGTTAGGATAGAAATTTAACCTAAAAAAAAATGCATTCGAATCCATCCCACTGTTTCTGTCTGTCCTGTGAGAGTTCAGATTATCGGCATGTACCATCATGCCCAGACTCCAAAATGATTTTTAGCTTGAAATGCAACATCATCATAAACAAATGTGGCTTACTTTGAAAACTGGACATTTTTCGGGTTTGTTTTCAGAGTATACTACTTGTGAGGTTACAGGTAACCTTTGTCTTAACCTTTGTCTCCTACCTCTTACCATATTTTTGTGATTAGAGATGAGCAGATGTGTGGAATCATCTAGCATTGTGCATGGCACTGTACATTTGTGTGTGTGCCTCTGTCTCTGTCTCTGTCTCTCACTGTGTGTGTGTGTGTGTGTGTGTGTGTGTATGTGTGTGTGTGTGTGTGTGTGTGTGTGTATGTGTATTATATGGCCAACATGTCACTGTGGCACTAAAAGATGTTTTAAACTGTTTTACTTTTATTGGAATCTGTGTATATGTCCCAGACATACTGTCTGATTCTCCCAAGAACATTTTCTCCACAAGAGCAAGCATGTTATTGATTTTATTCAAACACATGTTTTAATAAGTGCTACTGATTTCATCTTACCAATTTCAAGGGCCAAGTGGTCCTAAAAAAGAGGAGGTAAATGTATTTTGCATAAGGACAATTCATTTCCAGATGAGAGGGAAAAGATTACAACACAGGGTCTATGGAAATGGGCAAATCATTTCATGTGTTCTGGGATTGGAGAGTAAAGTAGAAAGTATTTCATGAAGGCTTTGCCAGACTAAGCAGTGAATGCTATCACAGAATAAATCAGCTTTATACTCAGTTAAATAAATCCAAGGAAATCCAAGGTTTTCTCAGTTTATCTCAAAATACCAAAACCATTGATAAGGCTTTATTTTATAATTCCCAAGTCTATATCAGGGTTCCAGATTAACTAAGAAATGCTTAATTCCTTTCCCATATTTTAAATCATGTTTCTTTGCTTCCAAGTAATATTTTATTGTTAGGAATGATTTCATCACTGTAAATATATGTTAACAGACAATAATAATAATAATAATAATATAATCTTTTAGGGGAGGAGTATAATGGAACACTTTTAATAGGTCATTCTGGCAGGTCCCTATGGTATAAATGCTTGGGCTTAATTTGAGAGTACTTCCTGCTCTTGCAGAGGACTCAACTTTAATTCTCAGGACCTACAATAGGAGACTCACAACCATCTATAAGCTCCAAATATTCTGACTCCCTCATCTGTTTTCGCACCTACCTGAACTTAGACATCCAAAATCAATACATGTGTGCACATACACACACACACACAGACATACACATACATACATACACATACATACACACATACTTACACATGTATGTGTATGCTTACTCACTCACAATATAAAATAAATAAATCAAGTTTTAAAGAAATTTAATTATGATAGAGTTGATGTGGATATTACAAGAGACACCAATCACTCTTCGTCTGAAGATATCCAGTTATTTTTACATAAATACTGAACTTGCACATCAATCTGAAAAGTTTCCAGCTGTTGATGTCTACGTTAGTTACTTTCCTTGCTGCTTTGATGAAACACCAGCCATAAAGCAACTTAAAGGCTGGTTTCTTTTAGTTTACAATCGAAGGGGACACTGTCCATCACAGGGATCCCAGTTCAAGGCTATGTGTCACAAATGATCTGCAGTCAGAAAGCAGGAAATGAAAAAGTACTCAGGTGGCTTTTTCTTTTCTTTTTGTCTAAGACTCTAAACCCATGCAATGGCACTGAACATATTTAGGAGGATGTTCAACCTGATTAACTTAATCTAGAACCTCTAACAGATATGCCCGTAGGATTGTTTCTATGGTAATTCTAAATCTCATCATTTTACAATCATGGTTAATCATCAGACTGTTAAACTGAACCCTCTATAAAGAACTGTGAAGCTTGAGGAAATGTTTGAATTGAAGTCACAGATTAGGTATTCTCTAAAAGAGGTTAAAACTATTATAATAGATCAGATTTAACAAGTGAAGTTTTACTAGGAGATCACTAAACTAAAGATCTTTGAGAACTAGGGGGCTTTGAAAGATCAACATCAGATAAGAAACACAAGGAGTTAAAGACAAAGTCAGTCAAAGAAAACTAGCATAATTTAGGAACTAGGGGGTCTTTATATAGTACAGAACTATTGATGTCAAAAAGGTCCATGGAGGTCCCAGTGAGTTGGCTCAGCACGTAAAAAAACCCTCTCCAAGACTGACACCCTGAGTTTAATCCCCGGGGTTCACATTTGTACAAGGATTGAACTGACACTTGTGAGCTCTTCTCTTACATTTACATGTACACTATAACATGTATACACACACACACCACACACACACATACACACCACAACATAAAACATTAAATGCCATGAGAGATTTATGAAAGAAGGCATGAAGTTAGGTATGAAATATATGCTGATTGTATCTATGAAGTACGGACAAAATTATACTTCATATTAATAAGAAATAAGAAAACTGTTTCTAGTGCTACTAGATCATTTAAGTGGCACTTCTTATTCAGCCTAGCTGAGGACACTTGGCTCCTTTCATTGCCTCCACACTTACTTACCGATGCCTTACCCAGTCTGAAAATTGTTCACATGAGGATTATGGTTAATGTTTATACTTTCTGTGAGGGCTTGGAAGCATGATTAAAGCATAAATTATATAGTAAATGGTATGACCTTGAACATGGGAAATGTGTTGGAATATTTAACATGTTTCATAGCATTTACAAGAAAGTTGAGCTAAAACACACACTTTGTAAATCCACAGGTATTTGAACATACCCTGAAGTCAAGAGTGTGGATCTAATGGAATATTTCCCTTCACATTATTGAGAGGGATGTCTGCTGATATAGTGGTATATGTCATAGACCTGGTGATATGACAGCAAAGGCAGTGAGTTCAAGTTCAGCATGGACTCTAACAGAGGATAAAAAGAAGGAAGGAAGGAAGGAAGGAAGGAAGGAAGGAAGGAAGGAAGGATAGATGGATGGATAAAATATATATAGATTTTAAAACACTGGAGATATTTAAAAATTTTTCAATTGACTCAGGTATGTTATACATTTGGAAATAGTATAGATTTTCATGATTGTTCTCCCAAAGTTTCTACTGTGCAAAGATGCCCTGCAAATGGTTCTTTTCAATTATAGTGATATTTAACAATAAAACTATGTGGACACTTAAAACTTTGTGAGTTAAAATGTATATACACATTGCCTGCACTGACATGCTTGTTTCTTGTCAGTACTGGTATGTCTACACGTCTTTTATTGTCTATATACCAATGTAATAAAGATGCAAAATCTAGTATTTGATAGTGTTCTTGCATTGTGCAGGATCAGCTCACAAGCTAATTAAGTGCAATTGTACTCAGCTGCGGGTTTAGTATGCTCATGTCAGTGTGTCTTGCAAGCAGCTGTTGTGGGGATATTTACAACCATGGAATCTGTCAAAAGCCACAAACCTCTTTGGTTTTATTTTGTTTCCCTCTTTTGCAGTTAGCTGTTAATGGTATCCCAGTGCATTTCTGGTGTTATACCATTGGCAACAGAGGCAGGCAAGAGCAACCTGCATTTATCAGCTTGTTCTGTAGTCATCCACTGGGCTCTAGTGCGTTGAGACACAACACAGTCTTAATTTCCATGGTATGGCTAGGATGGGAATGAATACACACAATCATGTAAGTAGCTGGAGCCCTCTCTACTCTGGTGCCCTCCTTTATAAAGCCTGAATACTACCAACATAGCAGTTCACACTAATGTTGCAGCTCCTGATCTATTCACTCTCCTTCTCATTATAAGCTTATGCTAAACACCTACCTGCACTGCTGAAAGTTGTTGAAACCTCTCATGTAGCGGCCTGAGAAAGGTTGTAATCATGGACATTGGCACTGTGTACGGCTCCCTCCCAATTATCTCCTTGGGAACTTGGTTATTGTGCAACTGAGAAGCATACGAGCTTTCAAGCTATAATCACCACAGAACCCTTCCAACAAGGTCAGTTACCCAGCAATACCAGTGTGCCTCAGCCAGCTAAAAAAAAACCTTTGAAATATTTTTTTCTGTACCTTTGCTTTTTCCAAAAAAATATTTATTTTTTTTCTTTTCACTAGTTTTAGTATATTTTCCAAAATGGGAGTTATAGAGCATTTTGTCATGTAAAACATTTATTGTACTTTTTGAGCAAGCTTTAAAAAAATAAACTTTTCTGAAATTATATTAACCATTTGTCACCATCAATATGTGTACAGAGTTGAAGACTGTAATAATTTATGAATAAGTCTACACATCTGAACTCCTTTCATCTTCTTAAATTTTTATGTTCCTTATATTTGGTGATTTTTCTTATTGGTGTAAACTTCAGTGATCTGTGTGGCCTTAAACTAATTCAAATAATTTATTTTCTTTCCCCAAATTTATCTTTAAACCTAACAGTTAAGATCGCATGAATTTATTGTATATAACAATATTTTAGAGTATATTAATAAATTATATAAAAATAACCTCAGTTCCCCCATTTACAAGATATGAATAATGACAACTACTTTATAATGGTTAGTTTTGAAGGTTAATTAAATTGTATGCTTTGTACTATATGTGTTGAGAATAATATTTTCTATAATACATAAACTTCTTATAATAAGATAATTGAATGTTTAAAAAATAAATGTAAAGAACTGTAGATGTTTAAAATCATGACCATAATGCCTTCCCTGCTCACAGTTATGTATAGCACTAAGATGGAGTTCAATAGCTTTAAGAGAGTTGCCTCTTCACCTAAGTGTAAGAAATTTTAAAATATTTTTATATTTAGAGACAGGAGATATAGATAAGAAAGAACATATTTGCTTAACAAATGCAAAGCTCTTGGTTTAATTTCCCACATCACACTAGATACACAAACTAAGCTGAAAGACACACCTTGGAAGAGTTAGTTTTGCCTTAATTCATTCTCCTCTCCCCTCCCCTCCCTTCTCCCCTCCCATTTCCTGCCCTCCCCTCTCCTCCCTTTTCCCCTCCTCTCCTCTCTTTCTCTTTCTCCTCTTCTTTCTCCTTCCCTTCTCTGTGTCAGTGTCTTAGTCTATGTTTGGCTCTCCTTTCCTTATCATGTTTCAACTACTAAAACATTGCAATATGCTTAAAGCAAAACATAGGAGACTTCCAATTTTATTCTTCTATTTGAAAGATTATTTGGGTTGCTTTGCATTTCTTGAGACTATATGTGAAACTTAGGACTTTCTCCTAAAAAAGAATGCTATTAGGATTTTGAAGACCATTGCACTAAATCTGTAGTTTACTTTAGATAATAAAGACATTGTGATTGTCTTTTATAGGAACAGAGATATGGCTCAGCAGTTACGAACACAGGCTAGCCTTCCAGTTCAATTTCTAGCACCCATATTCCAACTCACAACCTTAGGAAACCCTAGTGCCAGGGAAAACTGATACCTCTTTTGACCTCTCATGCATATGGTACATAGACATACATGCAGACAAAATATTAAGACATATAAAATATAATACATTTTTATAAAATCATTTCTGTTTCATTCTATGGGAATAGGATGTCTATCCATTAAGATGCCTTTAATTTCCTTTAGTAATGCTTTATAAGTTTTAGGATATGTATCTTATAGTCCCTTTAGTTTACTTGTATTTCTCTTTTTGACATAAGCAGGTTGGTCTTGGGCTACAGATGTGACCCAAAATAAAACCACTTATTGCCCAAGATTAAGGGAATTGTAAACCAATTACTGTCCCAAATTGAGACCCATCACATGGGCAAGCACCAATACCTGACACTATTAATGATACTCTGTTATCTGTGAAGACTGGGACCTAGCATAACCATCCTCTGACAGACTCCACCTAGCAACTGACTGAAACAGATGTAGAGACACACAGCCAAACAGAGTTCAGGGAGTCTTGTGGAAGAGTTGTTAGAAGTATTGAGGGACAAAAAGAAGATAGGGATGCCACAGGAAGACCAACAAAGTCAACTAGCAAGGACCCTTGGAGCTTCCCAGAGACTTACCCACCAACCAAAGCACAGCCATGGGCTGGAATTAGTCCTCCTGCACATATATAGCATATGTGTAGCTTGGTGATCATGTAGGTTTTCTATCAACTGCAGCAGGGTAATCTACCAACAACCCCGAATCTGTTGCTTGCTTGTGGATCCTGTTCTCCTAACTGGGCCACCTTGTCTAGTAGAAGACATACCTAGTCCTTAAGTGTCTTGATGTGCCAGGGTCAGGTGATACTGGTAGGTGGAAGGTTTCCTCTTCTCAGAGGAGAAGGAGAGGGCAGCATGAGGAGAGGAGCTGTGGGAGGGGGGCTAGGAAAGGGGGAGCTGATATTGAGATATAAAGTGAATAAATAAGTAAATTAATAAAAAACAAAAACAAAACAAGAACAAACAAACCACTTGCTATTCTTGTAGAATATTAGAGTTTATATTCCAGGCCCATGTTGAATGGTTCAAAGCTATAATTCCAGCTTCAGGGAACACAATGCCCTCTTTTTGCTTCTGTAGGCAACTATACACATCTGCAAACAAACTTAAATAAGATTAAAGTAACTCTTGAAAGAAATGGGAAACTTTAATCCACATAGACTGCTAATTGTCCATGTACAGAAACACAATTCATATTTATGTCTTGAGTTTTGCTTTTGCATTTATTCATTTTGATGACACCCATTATTATTACTAAAATGTTTTTAAATAGAATCTTTTATGTATCCTACATTTAAAAGCATACGATAAAAGAAGGAAGATACTTTTGCTTTTCTTCTTGTTTGGGATCTCTTTATTTCATTTATTACCTCATTTAATCAATTCAAACTTCTAGGACTGCATAGTTAAATATAGGTGAAAATAATTAGCTTTGTCTCTCTCTTGAGTAGATGGAGATTTCTCTGTGTCTCGCTGTTGTGCTTGAGACTTGCTAGGTCATGTGTGGCCTTTATTGTGTTAGGGTAACTTCCTTCCATTTCTAAATTGTTTGGGTTTTTTAAGTAGGTTGACTTTGAATTATTTGAAAGAGCATAGAATTTTATCTGTCAAACAATCACATTGTTGATCTTTCTAACTCATGTATTTCTTTTAATCTTTTAAAAAAGATATATTTGTTTATATATATATATATACATGTATATATAATGTTTATACATATATATAATGTATGTGGGTACACTATCATCTTCAGACATACCAGAAGAGGGCAATAGACCCCATTATAGATGGTTGTAAGCTACCATGTGGTTGCTGGGAATTGAACTCAGGACTTTTCAAAGAGGAGCCAGTGCTTTTAACCACAGAGTCATCTCTCTAGCCCCTAGGCCTATGTCTTTCAACCTTTGCATGCAATCATATGATTTGAGAGATGATGCACTGGCATGGCAGTGTATGTTCATAATTCCAGCACTTGGTGAAAGGTGAGAGAAGACCAGAAGTTCAAGCCAGAGTGAGCTACATACCTCTCTGCCTTAAAATAAAAATACAAGCTGAAAATGATGAACTTGTGAGCCTAGTCTCTGTGATTTACAAGGCAGATAAAGCAGCCTTACCACATTTCAGAAACAGCTTTCTTAGAAACAATTGTCTCTTTCCCTTCCAGTCATAATGATGATGTCAAATTGATCAAGTGCATAAACCATGGGGGAGTTGTCCCAGTTTGAAGACCCAGAGCAAAGTAGTGATTTTGACCATATTACAGGGTTAGGACCTTTTATAACTGACTGTAAACCAAAGCTCCTTAAAAATATACAGAGTCACGGCTGATTTCACCTTTCATGTCTTAAGCACAGAGCTCAATATGTGGCGTAGGCTTTTAGAAGCTCCATCTGTGCCCCGGCTTGATTTGATCTCATCAGAGAATGACTGAGTGATCTGTGTTCGGTATCCTTAATTATAGATGTGAGCAGACATTTTCTTCAGCAGTTGACTCCTCAGCAAATAGCAGTTACTAAGAGGCAGGGCCACCTACTGTGAGGAGCCAAGATTAAGCAAAAGGCCTGCACTCGGTCAAATACTGCTTTTTCCTCCATGAGAATCTGATTTCTTGAATTATTTCCGAGTTTACTTATTCTTTTGTATAAAGTGGCACAGGCAAAAAGACAAAACTAACAAACAATAGAAATGGAAATAAATAGAGGTAAGTAATATCTTTGAGTATGATGAGGCAGATGTAGCTTTCATGAGCCAACTTCACCGAAAAAAAACTAGCAAAAGATAATAAGCGAATGTTCCAAAATTGATTATGGAGAAAGTCAATAATTCACAAGAAATTTTATCTAAATTATACTCCCTATGTTATATTACATTTACACCATTAAAAACTGTAGAGTTGAAATGTAAAAAAATGTTGAATCTCTGAAAGTGGTGTGTGTATGTAGATATAGATCATTAAATAATATGTAGAATTTTGGTTTTATATTTAAATTGAGCTAAATGTATTCTAAATGTATGGGTAATGCTTCTCCCAAAGCCATTTGGTTTCAAGAAACAATCCCAGTCATTACATAGTATACATACATACATGTAAGCAAAACATTCACCCACATGTAGTAAAGACATCTGTAGGATTTAGAGGAAAATATGAGAGGGTAGTAGAATAAAATATGTTCATACTACATTACACATATGCATGAAAATTTCAAATAAATAAAATTGTTTTATGGATGTCCAGAGAATCCACATACACTTCTTCATAATTTTCGTATATTTAGTAAGCTTACGAGGAAGGTTTCTGTATGCCCTTACCTAGTCCTTAGTTTTAGTTGATCCTATTCCATCCTTAGTAAACTTCGCAGGCCTCCTCTATCACATGACATGCTGTGTGCTTACTATAATTTCTCTATTAACTTCTCCTTGTTCTGTCACATTTGTCATGATCAATAACCATAACTGTCTGCACCTGTACTGGCATTTAGTTTTATAAATGGGTTGAAACAATGTACTTAATAATTTTTTCCAAAGAAAGTTCTGGAAAATAAGGCAATTATAGTGTTTTTAAGTTTTAGTCATTTCTTTTTCCTGTCTTTCTTTATATATGCATGCATACATACATACTGTCTTAGTTAGGGTTTTACACAATGCCCAAGGCAACTCTTATAAAGCACATTTAATTGGGGGTGGTTTACAAGTTCAAAAGTTCACTCCATTATCATTAAGGTGGGAGCATGGCAGCGTCTATGCAGGCATCTTGTTCCAAAGGCAAACAGCAAAAGACTGCCTCTTGTGTGATTAGGAGGAAGGTCTCATTGACCACCCCCATAGTGATACACTTCCTCCAACAAGGCCACACCTACTGCAACAAGGCCACATATCCTAATAACTAATAGTGCCACTCCCTAGTCTAAGCATATTCAAACCATTATACATACATGTATACATATTATGTATATATATATATATATATATATATGCATGTATGTGTGTGTGTGTGTGTGTGTGTGTGTGTGTGTGTGAGAGAGAGAGAGAGAGAGAGAGAGAGAGAGAGAGAGAAAGAAAGACAGAGACAGAGACAGAGACAGAGACAGAGAGGTGGAACATTCCTGTGTGTGTGAATGCCATCACTCAAGTACCATAGAGTTCCGGTGACATTCAGAATCAACCTCATAAGCCAATCCTCACCTCTCACTTTGTTTGAAATGGCATGTCTTTTGATGTTTTTCCACTGTGTTCCAGGGTACGTGGCCCATGACCTTCGAGTCCTTCGAGTTTTCTATCTCCCCATAAAAGAACTTAATCATACATTTGTCCTCTCAGCCTCTGGCTTTTATGTAGGTTCTAGTTAGTCAAACTCAAGTTTTCACCTTCTCAGGGCAGGTACTCTCCCTGCAGAACTAAATCCCTGCTCCTGTATTAGTTTATTGATTATGTTGTATCAAATTACCATAAATTGACAGGCATGGTTCTCAACTTGTGGTATGCATATCACATACATATATCATATATTTACATTATAATTCAAAAAATTAGAGTTATGAACTAGCAATGATATAATCTTATACTTGTGGTCACTACAACATGAGAGACTACATTAAAGATTTGTAATATTAAGACGGTTGGGAACTACTGACTTAGAGGCTTAATATTATGTTGATATGCTAGGGAGCTTAATGCTATAATTTCATTACCATTCTCCTTGAAGTACATTCAAAATATGAACAAGATTGTTTCTGTCTTCACCTAAGAGAAAATTCTCCTGTCACAGCCTTTGGGGCATCTACAAATTGCATACATTGTCTGGCTCATGGACAACATCTAGGTCAATGGCCTTCACAACCCCATTCCTCTCTGACTTTCAGCAGATAAATATCCTTAAGATTACACTGACCTCATTTCTGAAATGATCTGTGTGTCAGAACCCTTATACCATCTCCTATGCAAAGTCCCTGCTCTGCCTAAAGTCTAACGATGAAGCATGCTCACCAGTTCCTAAGACTAGAACTTTGGTAGCTTTGATGTCATTAGTCTATCAACCACATTTGGCTGCTCTTTCTCTTTCTTTCACATATTTTATGTGGTTTACTTTTAGATTTTTACCCCCTGCAATCCAATTCCTGAAATTTTTCATTTCCATTCATATTTAAGTAAATCTAGAGATTCTAATGTTTCTTGGATAGTTCAATTCTGTTTTTTTTTTTTTAAATAGCTGATCATTTCCCATAGGAACACCTGCTTCTCTGGTTTGATTATGTTTGGTGTTTTGACTGTTATATTTTTACATGTGAATACATGAGTTAAAGTTCATTTTGTGAGTGTCTAATTACTTGTATTGTGCTAATAACAATATCAGGTCAAACACACTTTCCCTCCAGGTAATTGCATTAATGACATCTACATTCTGACACTGTAAAAGTTCTCTGAAGACAGCCTGACATTTCCCCAAACTTCATTCTTGAACTTTAATTACTTACTCAAAATATCTTATTGCTGATTATTTTATATTTCCAGGCTTATCACCATTGCCTCCACCATCACCATCACCACTACAATCACCATCACCATCACCATCACCATCACCATCACCATCACCACTACAATCACCATCACCATCACCATCACCACTACAATCACCATCACCATCACCATCACCACTACAATCACCATCACCATCACCATCACCATCACCACTACAATCACCATCACCATCACCATCACCATCACCACTACAATCACCATCACCATCACCATCACCATCACCACTACAATCACCATCACCATCACCATCACCACCACAATCACCATCACCATCACCATCACCATCACCACTACAATCACCATCACCATCACCATCACCACTACAATCACCATCATCATCACCATCACCATCATCATCATCATTTTCCTCTACTTCTGAAAGTGTTCCTCGTGTCTCTAAGAAATTCCATTCTTTGTATTTGTGTCTTCAGGAACTTCTGGTTATCCATGATTTGGTTAGGTTTGTTCAACTTCCACATCCATTTTCCTTGTTTACTTTAACCACATAGCTTTCTTCTTCGCCTCTGTGATTTACAAGGCCTATAAAGCAGGCTTACCACATTCACATTTAAAAATACAGTGTTGCTTATTTTTCAAAAAGTTACTTTTCACTGGTCTATCCCTATCAAATGTGTTTACTAATTCATTATCAGTAGAATATTGGTATTGGGTTTATTTCTTCACTGTTCCATTTCCTGATCATTTTTAACCTGCTGTTTGGTGATTTCATAGCTGTATTGCAATCATGCTTTAAATATAAATCACATATTCATTTTCTTGCAAAATGAGAGTTGATAATGACTTCTGTCTAGCTTATCTTTATCAGGAATGAGGCGGTTCAAATTTTCTGTTTGAAAAATTATTATTTACTTAAGTTTAGCACATGCTTGCATTCTTCCCTGATATGGTTCATACATGTCTTTTGCTTCAAAGCCTCACCCTGACTCTTTGCATAATTTTTCTGTATTTGAGTAGAGAGTACGGTAGGAATCCATCTGGATTTGTCTAAGCACAATTGTAGAGTAGGTTTTTTGCTTTAATTACCAATGTCCCAGAAACAAACATTCATCATAGTCCTATCCAGAACATGCCGAGGCTACAAATAGCACCAATAAATTGCATGCCCTTTCTTAGTGTCTAGGCATTTATCAGTAAAAAGTTTCTTTTCTGATATTGTTTAAACCTTGATCTCCTTTGATCTGTCTCTACACTCTCTCATTTTTCTATTTTTAACCAGAGGTTTTAGTTTGAAAGTTTCAAGATGTCTCTAATCACCCCCCTCTCCATATGCTTCTAATTGATCTCTTGGAGATTATGTGGAGATAAAGTAGCATGTAAGGTTCTTTGATTGCTAGCTTTGTTTTGTTCTTAACAGATTTCCATGTATGTCCAGGGAGTAGAGATTTGAATTTTGACACATCCGTGTTATACAAATACATGTGTGTGTATTCAATATTTAATTCAAAATCATTTGTCTTGTAATTGAGTAAGTATTTATGTCTTTGGACATTTCTGTAATGTGATGAGTATAATATGCACTTTTGTGTGATCACCATGGTTCAGGTATGTCAAACTCATAACTAAGAGAGAGAGAATTCAAAATATACAAAATTAGATATGAAAAGCTTTTTTTTTAATTTCATTATTTTTTTATTCGATATATTTTTTATTTACATTTCAAATGATTTCCCCTTTTCTAGCCCCCCACTCCCCGAAAGTCCCATAAGCCCCCTTTTCTCCCCCTGTCCTCCACCCACCCCTTCCCACTTCCCCGTTCTGGTTTTGCCCTATACTTCTTTACTGAGTCTTTCTAGAACAAGGGGCCACTCCTCCTTTCTTCTTGTACCTCATTTGATGTATGGATTATGTTTGGGGTATTCCAGTTTTCTAGGTTAATATCCACTTATTAGTGAGTGCATACCATGATTCACCTTTTGAGTCTGGGTTACCTCACTTAGTATGATGTTTTCTAGCTCCATCCATTTGCCTAAGAATTTCATGAATTCATTGTTTCTAATGGCTGAATAGTACTCCATTGTGTAGATATACCACATTTTTTGCATCCACTCTTCTGTTGAGGGATACCTGGGTTCTTTCCAGCATCTGGCAATTAGAAATAGGGCTGCTATGAACATAGTGGAACATGTATCCTTATTACATGGTGGGGAATCCTCTGGGTATATGCCCAGGAGTGGTATAGCAGGATCTTCTGGAAGTGAGGTGCCCAGTTTTCGGAGGAACCACCAGACTGATTCCCAGAGTGGTTGTACCAATTTGCAACCCCACAAGCAGTGGAGGAGTGAAAAGCTGACAGTGAGTCTTTTAAAACTAAAGTTTTCCAAATTGGAAATTTTATAATAACTAGATGAATTTATAGGTGCATATTGCCTATCAAAGCTAAACCAAGATTATATAAATAATTACCATAAGTAATTAGATTGAAAACATAATAAAAATAAAATGCCCAGCTGACACAAGCCTGCGCCTACATCAAATCACTGTTGAATTCTGATGGGCCTTTAAAGAATTAAACAACATTCCTTAATTATAAACAGAAAGGGAAGGAACAGTATTTAACTCCTTCAGTGAAGCACATATTCACAAATACTAATGATAAAGAAAGAACAATAAAAATGTAGACCAAAATCTCTGATAAACATAAATCCAAAAATTACTAGTAAAATTCTTTCAGAAAGATTTCAATAAAATATAAAACACAACATTTATCATCATCAGCTCTGATTCATTCCAAAGAGGCAAAGTTGGTTCAATACATACTATTAGAAAATGTAATCCAGGTTATTGTATAAATTTTATATATATATATAGTCATTTTAAAGGACATTTTACAAATAAATATAGTTTTGGACAGAGAAGAGACTAAATAGAGATCTTAGACTCAGGGATTTTTCTTCTTTCCTCTTCTCTATTCTTCTTTCTTAGGTAAAGGGAAAGGAATTGAAAGGAAAAAAGGGAGAATAGACTAATATAAGAAAATAGATAAATTGAGATGAATTATTAAATCTGCTCTTAAAGCATTTTACAGCTATAATCTTACAATGTTAGAAACTTTATATTTTGATGTAGAATTGACATATTTTTTAAATTGGTAGGGAATTTATACATTAATACAATTTAAGGTTTTATTGTTATAAATCTTTGTATAGTAATATAAAATTTAGAATTAATTTTGTTACTCTTAGATAGGCATTGTGCCTATGCAACTCATTTAAGAATAAAAGGCTTAGACCCAGTCCTTTTAATAGCTGCTATTACAAACTGTTTAAAATAATTATGTCATGCCAGTTAATAGTCATATAGTTAAATTTTGCTTGACCTAGCCACAGGTAGGGTTGGTAAGGTCAAGGATCCACTTTTGGTCTCTGTCCTAGTGCATTGTTGAGGGATGACCCTAATTTAGGATTAAGACATCCTCCAAAATTACAATGGTTTTCTGGAAGATACTTACTCATCTGAAGAAAAGAGCAAGAGCTTCACTATGCAGGGTGCTGACGTGTATTTTAATAGGGCATATTGCTGATGAATTGAGAGTTACACTAGAATGGTCACAAGTCTGCCAACTTTATTTCTTTATTATTTTGCCTTTTGACTTTTGTTTGGCAGAGCATTAATAGTTTTGAGCCTTCATTCTGCATCAGAATTTCTTAGCAATATTAAGGACAATAACTGCCTATCTCACAACTCTAGAAACTAGTGTTGTATTTTGTATAAGAGTTTCTCTGATAGTGCTGAATCTTATAGCTAATGTTTAATATGCAGTTGAGTTAACAAATACTAAGACAAAAAAGATCAAGTAAGAGGAATGATAATTTTTCAGAAGAAGCTGGCTCAGTTTTTTTCTTAACACTTAAAAAGGAATTGAAACTTGCATTAAATATGTACAAAGAATTACTAGATAAATGATTTATGAATACAAAAATAGAAAAGAAATTTATAAGTGGTAGGACCTAGAATGCATTGTGCAAAGTTGTATTCATTACAATCTTGTCTTAACACTGTAAGAGTAATACAAATTCTAGAAAAGCTTTAAATATCTCTCTAAATTCATGTAGTCAAGGTACAGGTATATAATTGAGTATATGCTCTACAAGCTGATCAATATATAGTTGGGACTGTTTGAAATTGCCTTCAGATGTATGTTATGGAAGTGTGTGTTGGGGGATATTGATTTAAAGAATGCCACAGGGGAGAGTTCAAAGTGGAAGATGAAGGCTATAAGAAAGGAACACAGCTCAATTTAAGATCAATACACTGTGGACCTATCCAGCCATGAAATAGAAGACCTTGGGAGGCCACAGATTCCCCAGGGTGGTTGCTCGAGTAATATGGATTTTCCCTTTTCATGGAGAGTATTGCATGGGTATCAGTCCTTGTTGCCTGTCACCTATTTCTCTGCATAGTTGTCACAGGAGGCAAGCTTTGATTTGAGAAATTAGTCTAGCTGAACTGGTTAAAGTCTATGGGAGCAGTTAATGCAATTTCCACTCAAGGCTAAGTTTGAAACTTATTTCAAATTAATCAGAATCTTATTTGAGGAATTTGAACTGCAGAAGGTGGGGACTCATTCATTCCTGGAGAGACAGACCCATTTCATCCATAAGGACACTTAGTTTCGACAGCTGGAACTCTAAGTTGCTTTAGTTGTTGACCTCATTAGAATGTGGAGTTTCAGCAATTACCCTAAGACATGCTCCTTTTTCTAATTATTGCATTAATTCGTAATACAATGTAACTAAGTAGATTTCTTATATTTAAAACCCTTTGGGTGTGATTAATATAGATATTATTATCTATTAATATAGCTATATGTAGGTGATTTAACTGAAAATAAATATCTCCAGATTGTCTGCAAATGAATACGTACATATTTCTGTTTGAGATAGGGTCTTCATGTCTATCTTAGACTATACTGGCAATCATCTACTACTCCAGCTACTCCTATTTGATGTTTTCATTCTTCCTCTTCTTCTTCATCTTTGTCTTCCTCTTCTCTTCCTCTCCTCCTCCTCCTTCTTTTCTTCTTTGTTTGTTTGTTTCTGATTTTTTCTGTTTATCCCCCACTTGTGCATAGTAGGAGCCATTACATACAAATATTAGTCAAAGCACTACTTAACAAGAGTTTGTTCTCTCCTTCCATTGTGTGAGTTATGGAAATTAAACTCACATCAACAAGATAGGTGGCACAAGCACTTGCCCCCTTAGCAATCCCCCTGACTCACTCCTTTAGCTCTTTTTCAATAGCTAAGACAAACAAACAGTGCTGGAATTTTGTGAACTATAAACAGTCAGGTTATATTTTTCTGACTATAATATTTATAGAACTAATCCAGGTTTGCGATGTGCAAGTTACTGAGCTTTTGACTTCTCTGCCTCTTCCTCTTTCATTCTGGTTTTTCTGGATCAGGTCTATGACGTCAGGTCTATGGAAATGATCAAATTATCTAAGAGTCTATTGATGAACTCTGACATCACCAGTAGCAACATTCACTTCAGAGAATAAGCAGTCAGGATTCAACTATTAGCGGAAGTTGAATTCGCAGAATAAATTCATGGGTCTCTTTCATTAATACAGACTCTGATTTTTAGTTTACTCATATAATAATTATGTTTATAACTCTTCTTACCTAGATCTTTGTTTTGGAGGGGAGGATAACCAGTATTTCCCCCTTTGTCATCTAAATAATAATAATAGAGAATAACTATATTTGAAAAAAATCTTACAGCTTATTCCGTTTCTTCAAACACTATGGGTATGACTGCCAGCTCTATGACTTTACAGGATACCATTCGTTATTATAGTCATTTATCCTTTGGAAGTCTGTTATCACAAGAGTGATGGAAAACAAGTCCAAAGAAGAAATGAATCTTTTCTATGAACAACCGCCCATTTTGAAGGGAAACACATTGCAAACCTTTGTGGTTTTGCTATTCCATAAGGTCTATTCAAAATAAGCTCTGAATATATTAATTACAGATTCAATCTGGAGAGATGAGATGAGATAGAGAACAGAGGGCAATAGAGATAGCAGCCTCTGATCAAAGACTGGAAATCCCACATTAGAATGAAGTCTGTCTTTCTAACCTATCTTAATTTTGGAGTATCAGGAAGTTGTCCCTGGAACATTTATATCTCAGAAAAAATACAATTAAGCTTTCTTTAAAATTTCTTACTGGAAGCAGTAGCTACTTATGACACCATAAGTTAACAACTTATAAGTAACCAGACTCTATTTTAAATATGATAGAGCCAAGTGAGCCACCCAGTGGTTAACAGGGGCCAACATTACATAAGGTCCAACAGTTAAAGAGTGATGCTCTTTAACAAGGTTCAAATCATTCATGAATTTGAGGTTAAACTTATTCCTCATGAAGAAAGTAGTCATCATGTAAATACTAAGCATAGCTCAAAACTGCCAGTTAAAAACAGAAAAAATAGAAAGAAACAAAAAGTAAAATGCAAGTTCCAACCACTAGGAATGATTTTTCTTTCAAGAAAAGATCCTTCTGGCAAGAAAGAACAAGCAAAATGTTGGTAAAATGACCAGGCCATGTAAGACTAATGTCTTTCCTTCAAACCTGTTACAACGATTAACGAAGAGGTTCCTGCAAAGATGGAATGCTAGACTGTGGCCTTAAAAATTCTTCCCCATGAATAAATTAAGAAGCATTAATAGTTTTCAGCAGAGAAGTAATCTATTAAAGGCACCTTCCTAAGAGTTCACTCTCCTGTGCAAGGTAGATTTCAAAGGACTGAAACAAAGATATATAAAGGGAAAATGTTGCCAAAGAAATAAAATGCTCTATGGTGGTGTAGAAGCACAGGAAGAAAGAGATGGTCTTTCAACTGGTAATGAATCAGTCATTCAACCAGGAAATTATGATTTTTATGTGTTTATAGCTGGAAATAAGTCTCTGTGAGGTTTAAAGTTTTCCTTATAGACCTGATGTGTTACATTAATATTAAAATTAAGAGTAAAAATCAAAGTCACCAACAGAAAGAAAATATTCTCATGTACTAAAGGATATCAGCTTTACTTAGATGGAGTTGTTTTATTTAATAGTGGGGTGAGAAGTTCTGAATAAAAATTACTGGGTAGTATTTTAAACATACATATATATGCTTTAAAACATATAACATGCTATATATGATATATAGTATATAACAGATATTGCATAATGTATTTTATTAGAATATATTGTTATAAATTAAATAGATTTATAATATATAATATCCTGTATATTAAACATAACATGCATATATCATACAATATACATAAAATATACATAATATTCAAAAATAGAATTAGTGTTTTCTGGAATCTTGAGTGTAGTGTAGATGACACTGCTGTTGGCAGTGAATGAAAACTAGAAAACATTCTCATTTCTGATTTTGCCAGCCATTGTGCTGAAAATATTCTCATGAATAACTTTGCTTGACTTTCAAACTACCACCAGAGGTATAGTCTATTACCATTCCCATTTTTTCATATATTTAGAACAGTTTGTCATATACAATAATTATATATATATATATATATATATATATATATATATATATATATATATATGGAACTTTGTGTTAATTAGGAAGTCAACTATCTATTGTAAGCCTAAGCCTCCATTTTCTAACTTTGGCAGCTGAAATGAAGTAATTTATCCTAAAAATAATAAGCCAGCGCTTTTTTATAATATCAATTGAATTTCAATTTCCTTTCAGTTAATTATGCTGGAAATAAAAATGGATAAAATTAGCTGGAGGCGAAAAGTAGATTTGTTAGTTTTTTCTTTGTTTTTATGCATATATAAAAAGAAAATAGTGGTGAAATGAACTTAATTTTATTTTGTTGGTTGTCATTGTGCAAACTTTTTAACAGGAATATTATTATCATACAATGCCATGCTATTTCTCATTAAAGATTAAATAATGAAATAATAATCATAAAATAATGCATTTAAGTTACTTTTGGTCAATATTTTATCACATGAGTAGAAGAGACGAGGACATGTCTGAACTAAAATGTGAAGATGTGTCCATTTAAACATTTATTCACAGCAGAGCACTTCATTCTGACAATAGCCTGAGTTTATTCCCTCCTATCATGTGTGTCAAAATCAGGTCTCCAGGCTTGACAGCATGCTACTTTACTACTCAGGTTATCCCACAAGCACCAGGAAATTATTTTAATGTGGGTACTTGTTAGCAACTTTATGATTAATGGAAACTGAATTTGAGCCTTTTGCTTTCAAATTATTTTACACCTTTTATTATATATAACAAATATGTATTATATATTATAAATTATATAAAATATAATATACATTAAACATATCTCATATTTTCTTTTTTTCTCAAACTGTTTTCTATACTTTTATCTTTCCAATTTTCATGCTAACTTATAAATTAATGTTTGTGGATGATGTAACACAATTTTGTTCTTGGTGGTCTTCTAATGCATGGTGCTGTCTGTAAATATTTGAATGGCTGCCTATCTCATATGGCTCCAATGATTTGATTAGATTGTTTAATATTTACATTCATAAAAGGTCAAGTTAAAAGAATGAGTGTTCTTATTTTTGGTACTGAAAACCTTTTAGTGCTTTTTTGTTATACTGATGCTGACTTTTGAGTTTCCATGTTAGGTATAAGTCATCTATTCGTTTATATTTTAAGAAAATAATTACAATGTCAGATTACATTTCTGAAACTATGGAAAATCCAGAGAATGAACCATGCTTGAAAATCATTTATACAGTCTTAAAATTATTTGTTCTGAGCATCAGTTTAGTGTCGACAATCTAAAGATATCTTTGGTTGCTACTTGATGAAACATCCTGGAACGAGCTACCTCTGTTTGCATTCTGAAATATGTTCAGTACATGGAGACTCTGGTATTTCATAGTTTCACACAATAACTATATAAAATATTAGAATTTGATTTGCCTTTGTTATAAATCATATTTACACTGTGTTCTCCCTATGTAAATCGCTGCTTGTGATGCTGACTTTTAAAAGAATTCTGATTATGTGGGTTTCTGTGTATGTGTACCAATGTGTGCAAAACATGAGCATCAGGAAATACTCCTCTGGTTGGCTGGCTTGTTTCTCATTATTTTTATTCCAGGTGTTTGAGCTTTCCTGTTGTGTGTGGAATAGTTTACCTGGTAGGTTTTTGATAGCCTGTGGATTTTGAAACAAGCTTTAAAATTTATTAATTTTATTAATGCTGTGTTTCCTGCTTCTGCTCTGTTGTGTTTTTCATTATGTTTTAGATTTATGTGTTGGTCACTGGCCTCATTTATTTGTTTGTTTTTAATCAATATTGAGACAAGTATGTAAGGGCAATACTTTTCAATAATAACTACATTGGCTTTGTTTATAGGACAGATATTGGATTTTCTTTTCATTTTCTATTTTATGTTTCTCTTGAACCAAAGGTAATAATATGTTTTAACCTCCAATTTAAAAATAGATATTTAGCATTTTGTAGTTGGTGTGCCTTCTGGTATTGCATCATTGTTTTTAACAATTATTTCTATGTTTGTATCTGGATTTGTTCTGTGTTTGAGGTATCTGTGGACACTAGTTAATTTTTGTGAATGTGTATGTACTTCAAGATAATATATGCTGTTGATTTTCTTTCTCTTCAGAGACCATTTCATTTTATGAAAAGATACTCATCTGTATTTTATTTGAGTACTTTCTTTCTAGATTGCTGTATACTGTGGCACAGTCTCTCTCTCTCTCTCTCTCTCTCTCTATATATATATATATATATATATATATATATATATCTTTCTCTCTCTCTTTCTCAGTGAGTATATGTGTGTGTATGTAATTTTCTTCTTCCTAATTTAATTTAAACAGAAACTAATTATTTTTAAAAATGGTTTGATACCACTGTTGTGAGCAACTGAGAAAGCTCTGAGGAAATATGTAAAGAGAAGTTGAAGGCCCCCTGAGTGACTGTGTATTATTGTTAAGGCATCACCATGTCAAGGACCAATACTTCAGTCCCATAGGAAATTCTCAAAGTCTTCAAAGAATGTGTCAGGACCAGAATACAAAGCCTTTCTTCTGTCCAAAGATAATTGTTTATGACTGACCATTGTACACAAAAGTTATCAAATGCAGTTCCATCACCCAGGATATATATATATACAGCAGAGATTGCTCATCTATGAGACTCTCTTTGAGTTTCCATTGTTCTGAAGAGACACCATGACCAAGTCAACTCTTTTAAAGGACAACATTTAATCGGGGCTCACTTTTAGTTTCAGAGGTTCTGTCCATTATCATCAAGGCAAGAATCATGGCAACATCCATTTAGACATGGTGCTGGAGAAGGAGTCGAGAGTTCAACATCTTGATCCAAATGCAGCCAGGAAAGGACTGAAATCTTCGGATAGCTAAGAGGTGGATCTCAAAGGCCACCTCCAAATTGGCCCACTTCCTTCACAAGGCCATACCTCAAGTTAGTGAAACTCTCTGGTCCAAGCATTTTCAAACCACTACAAAAACCTTCTCCAAAGACGAGCTAACCCCTGCTCTCTGTGTCATACACAATAGACTCCTGAGGCTCTGATGTGTTGCAGTAGTTGGTACCACATCATCAGACAGACCCTCTGACTCCTGATTTTCTGGATGTGTGTCTGTGAGTCTGTCCTTTTTTCATTTTCTTGCTCCCTTAGTGAAGTTTCCAGGACAGAGTTTGTTGGATGTAGTGTGTTACTTTAATTTCCAATGATGGATGTTTTGTGTGCTAACTTTTTGTTGTAATCTATATATTTCTTACTTTTGATAGTGGTTTAGCTTTTTCTTTCTTTTCATTTTTCAGATTTTCATCTAAGAGCTATTTTCTTATGCATTGTACATTTCTGATTCTCTGTTCTATATTAATTTTTAGTTGAAATTATAGTTTATTCTCATTTCCTATCATGTAATTTCAAATCCTTCTGCTTCTGATCTGTGTGGGGTTATTCATCGCTCTGTCATTTTGTGAGATATTTTCTTGCTTTGAATAGACTAGAGTTGAGTTTTCATCTCTAGCATAGACTTCTCTACTGTGCTTTTACTCCCAGATATAATTTTATGTCTTATTATTCTTTTTATTCATAATGACTTTCTATTCAAGTTCTCTCTTTTGGTAGGAAATTAGTTTCACTGAACTTTTAGAAGAAAGGGGGAGTACAGAGATAATGTTAAACCCACGTGGCTCTTACTTGGTGGAATTCTAGAAGTAGATTGGATTATAACTCTATTAAATCTTCTGTAGTCATTTTTCTTATTCGCTTTTAACTGTACTTTATCTTCTCTGAGTTCCTGTTGTGCCTGTTCTTGGAAACTTGAATATTTTTATTCTATTCTTTGCAGTTTTTCCTCAGTAAAAGATTCTGGACTGGGAAAGAATTTCAACTCATTATCTATGACCATCCAGCTCTTTTAATGTATGAATCACCCCCTCTAGTGAGGTGTTTTGAAAAGGGAGGTTTTTGAAATTAGGTGTAGAAGTGAACTACTCTTTATATGCAAAGTGAAACAATTTTTGTTTGATGCTATTGGTTAATCAAGTACAAGTCAGAATATAGATGTTTATCTTGTTTCATGCCAATTAAACTTTTTAATGCAACAGCACATTTTCAGGTCCAGCAAATACTTCATCAGTCAGTGCATGACATCAATAGAGAAGAATACTAAAAATGAGGCTGGGTGGCAGGGCAAGGTAGGGTGTGAAAATCCAATCTGAACACTTGAATATGTTTGCTATCTCATCTCTAAATCATCACTCTTACCTGTTTAAAACACCAGAAGATACTTCAATTTCATGAAGCTAAACATGTCATTTCAAAACAACCAAAACCTAAAGGAGACTGAAAGCAGCTGTGAAACTTCTCCATTATAGCATGAAATCAACCACCAAGGGCACACCATTTATAGAAGAAAGGACATTGGAAGTGGATAGTTACTAGTTAATATGGTATCCTGCAAAGTAGAATTGAAATATTTTCACAGGTACTCATCCTAGATTCATTGAGTATCTGGTGTGCCTTAGTGTCCTTATTGGATAAAATATGTGACGAAGCTACTTTAGGAAGAGTTTATCTCAGCTTATGCTTTCAGGGACTGCTAACCTGTTATGGTGGGAAAGATTCAGCAGGAAGTTCAGATGGCATGGTATTGTGAGCAGGAGGATGGCTGAACACATTGCATCTCTACTCAGCAAATACAGAAAGAACCAAAAATGGGACCAGGCTACAATATCTCAAATCCTGCAACCAGTGATTGATTTCCTCTTGCAAAAATGGATCCACAAAATGTTGTACATTCTTACCAAACAGTACCAACACCTGGTAACAAAATATTCTTGGTTCTTGGAATACTAAAGGTCATTTCCTCTTTAATAAACCAAATGAATCAAAAAAATTTTTTGCATAAAAATCATAACATAACTGGGCAGTGGTGGCACATGCCTTTAATCCCAGCACTTGAGATTTAGAGGCAGGCAGATTTTTGAGTCCAAGGCCAGCCTAGACTACAGAGTGAGTTCTAAGACAGCCAGGGATACACAAACAAACCCGGTCTCGAAAAAAAAAAATCATAACATAAAGTGACTGACTTATTGCTACACAATTTTGATAAACATTTTGTTATTATAAAATTTATATGTGCTACATATGAAAATTTTAAAAATATAGTTTTTTTTAAGTTCTTCAAATAACACAAAGGCACACCCAAAAACCTATACTGATTAGAACTCAGTTCCCCTACTAGACTGATTGATCTTATAATTTACTTTTGATCTCTGTGGATTTGACTTAAGTAATCACTTAATATAAATGATAATATACAGTACAAAGTCTCTATGTAATCTTAAAGCAGTTAATTTTCCCAATATTTTCCCAGTGATCAAAGATGTCTCTGTAGAATTATATCATTCTATACTACAATTCTAGAAAATGAAAAACCTCAGAGTTGGAGATTATAATTAGTTAATCCTTTTCTTAGTATTTGTTATATACGTATATGTATATATATGCATATATATACATATACGTATATACATTAATCTCTCATATTTTTCTTGTTTTAGGATTCTTCTTTAGGGCTTTGGTTATGTTCTTCTGGTCTGACTCCTTAAAGAGTCACCTACTCTTTAAGTAATATACTAAATGGAGTTTAATGTCTTTATATCTTTTTTTTGATTTTTTTATTCGATATAATTTATTTACATTTCAAATGATTTCCCCTTTTCTAGCCCCCCCCACTCCCCGAAAGTCCCGTAAGCCCCCTTCTCTTCCCCTGTCCTCCCACCTACCCCTTCCCACTTCCCTGTTCTGGTTTTGCCAAATACTGTTTCACTGAGTCTTTCCAGAACCAGGGGCCACTCCTCCTTTCTTCTTGTACCTCATTTGATGTGTGGATTATGTTTTGGGTATTCCAGTTTTCTAGGTTAATATCCACTTATTTTCCTCTAACTCAACAGGTAGAGAAACAGCGATGAAAACCTACCTCTAAAGCTCCTAATAATGTGGCCCAATAGCTGACAGGCATGGGAAAAAAAGGAAGAAAGAAAAAACTTGTTAAGGACTTGCAAACAGAAAATTACAAACAAACATTTCATTTGTTATTTTGAGATGAAATAGAGAAAAATAAAGAAATGAAATGGGGACAATTAATGCACCGTGTGGTACATTTCTTTGTTCATTATTTTTTGAGAAATTAATGAGCACATTATTTATATAATTTCTTTTTAATATTTTAACCCTTTTCTACCACCTCCAGTTTTTTCCTGTGTTTCTCCTACTCCTCAAATTCATGACCTCTTCTTCTTCTATTGTTGTTACTACACATATTTATGCCTGTATATAAAATGCACTTGGCTAACCATATGGCATTTTGCACTTCTTTAAACTTCTCTAAAAAATTTAAAGGATATTTAAAAGCCATACATACTATACAAATAGAAGTGAAGAACAAGAAATTAATCCAATAAAAGTTGTGATTTGGGGGCTTTTGCTTTAGTTCTTTATTTTTTCAGAGAGTACCTACCACTGTTGGCTTGAAATGAGGTATCTAACTTATTCATATCTTGCTGTGAATGCAGCTGAATTCCTTTCCTATTGTGTTATCTGAGAATAGAACTAGCTAAGAGGCAAGGCAAGGTTCTTCTTAAACTGCTTCATAGAATGTATTTCATGCTGTAGTGATATGATGGAGCAAACAAGAAATCTCAACCATTAGCAGTGACCTGCTCTTAAAATTGGGGTCAGCTTTATACTTCACAGTTAATTTGCCTCCTAAACTATTTCATCCATATTTATTCTTTATCTCATAATCATTTAAAATCAAAGAATTCTATAATCTTAACAAAATCTATATTTCAAAACTCACCTTTGATTTCTCCTAGTGCATCCCGAGTTTTCAAATACAAAACACTAGTTACTGTCTCCAAACACAGGCAATGTTTTGTCTTCTCTTTTCTTTCCCAGATCTCATTTTTCTTTCCCTCCCCATACTCTCTTTCTTCATTATGATCTCACTCCTCTAAAAAGGTCACCTGTGAAATATCTATGTATCCCAAGATGACCTTGAAACTCATGGAGAACTTTGTGCCTTAAGGTCCAGAGTGCTGGATTCAAGATGTGCGCCAGTTTCCAGTTATTCCTTTTCTCATTTATCTTCTCCCTCTATTCTTTTCTCCTTATTTCCTCACTTCCTCCCTCAGCACCATATTTCTTTCCTTCACTTTTTTTGTCATCCACCTTCATCCTAACATGATTTCCTAAATAGTTTGCAGATATACAATAGACATACGAATAACTGCACTGATATTGTGCTCACAGTTTAGTATACTGGGACTTGATCACGTCGCCCCAGAAAAACTAACAAGGGCAGTGGACATACCTGATGTCTGTCAAATTGTATCAGTGAAATGCACACATTATTCTATATTCTTAAGTACGGGTTGTATGACAGAGATCTAGAATCCATTCATCTAACATCAGCAACCAGTTCCCTCTTCTGAATCCCAATGATTATCCTCCTTAGAGCTATACTGCTATCTACGCCTATTAACTAGAATAGCAAATTATTTGGCTTTCAACCTTACTGAACACAAAATCATGACCACTGTGTTTATCACAAATTTTAAGCATTCTTCATTTTAAAGAATTATTCATATTTCACTGCATAAATATACTACTTTTTGTCTTTCTCTGCATGTAACCTTTGCCATCGGCTGTTTCACCAGTTACAGGTTCTAGTAAACAATGGCTCAATGCAGATGGGAGTGCCTCTTTCTCACACAATGTTTTTAATTCATTAGGACATATATCTAGTAGTAGAATTGCTAAATAACGCACTTGACCTGTTTTAACAATGTACACTACTTTTTGCTATGACTAAATTGCTATCAGTTTAAATTTTTATCAATGATATTCAAGGACAACCTTTCTCATGTCCACACCAAGGCTTCTAGTTACTGTTTATTTATATGTTTTTGCTTTTTATTATGCCCAAACTAAAAGGTTTTAAATGGTATTTCATTATAGTTTTGATGCATACTCCCTCAACATTGTAGTAATAGTATCATTTCCCAAATGTATATATCCAAAATTACTGCTTGTTTTTAATTGATTTGTTTTATATACTTAGCCAACATTTTTAAGAAATAGGAAAGAACAATTATATAATCCACACTAAATAAAAATATTGCAAATAGTTTGTGCTGTGTAGAAAGAATATAAAACATAAATGTATCACACTTTCTCATTTCAAAATATGACATGCAATTTTACTGATTAAAATAGCATAGGGCTAATATAAAAAATAAAAAATTGTGTATGGCCATTTGGGAGAACCTTATCACCCATCATAGCTAATCACACTATAAATATAAGTGTGTGCATATATATACACAAATAACATGTATAAATTTTAAGTAAGATGAATGAGGCTTCCACTACTCTCCATCTTTGTCAGAATATATCCAGGTATTTTCTTGATCCTAGTTATTCTAATTGTAGTAAGATGGAAACTCAAAGTAGTTTTGGTCTGCATGTTTAGGATTATCAAAGATGCTGAACATCTGTTTAGATATTTTTTTAGCCAGTTTTATTTCTTCTTTTGAGAATGCTCTGTCCTGCTCGGTAGCCTAGTTTTAAAATTGCATCATTTGTTCTCTTGATTCATATTTTCTCGGTACTAGGAATGCAAAACCTCCCTTTTAGTTGTTAGTCAGGGTTGTCTAACAGACTCCCTGAATGCTGTCATTAACATCTGCTGCCTTCCAGAATTTGAAGGTAAGCCTTTAGTGCTGTAGACTTATATATAAGACTTGGAGGAATTGTGCTGGAAGTGATCTCCAGCCTCCCCTGATGACAAGTTTTTTACACTATGAAAGATGCCATGCAATCTCTCAAAGCAGAGAAATATCAATATTCCTATGCAGCTTTAAAGTCTACAAACAACAATGCCCAGGGCCAACCTAGCAATGTATCCTTAAAGTGTACTGCTTGTACTATTATCTAGGGAATAGCATACTATTATGTAATTTGACTTAAGACCTGCTCAATGGGATAGAAGTCATGCCATGTACTGTAAATGCAAATAACTACCTAAGGCAGGAGAAGAGATGGACCATAAGGGAAACTACTACTGCCATTTTCCCAATTAAAAATACTAACTATATTATAAATACTTATCCTTAAACAGATAAGTATAAATCCCACTCCCCATAAAAGCACCTTCTTTTTGCAGAAGACATAGGCAATCTCAAAAACATCAACAGTTACAAAAGTAGAGTTTATGATCATGAGGTACACCAGTGGCTACATATGCAATGGAATCCCTACATCATAGGGGCAGGGAAGATTACCAACAAAAGGGAAGAAAGATTCTAACAAGCAGAGTGCCAAACCATCTGCTGTTAGGTAATTATTTTTTTTAAACAATGAAATCTCAGCATTATGGTTGCCTACACAAGACCTGCAAAATTTCAATACCAGGTGACTTATTAATGTAGGTAGGGAAATTTTTAGAAGCCCGTACTTTCCTGATGAAGAACTGAAGGGAGTCAATTGTTGCTAAGAGAATAAAAAGTAAAGATATATATGATTTTTTTTTCTTTAGGGATGACATTTGATATGTAGCTCAATCCAAATGATCAGCCTTAAATACATGTACATACAAGTAATAAAATGGACTCAGTATATACACGTGTGAGTGTGTGTGTGTGTGTGTGTGTGTGTGTGTCTTTGTGCATTTGTAACAACAATAATTTTGGGAGAAAAAATTCAGGGATTAGAAAGGGAATGGAAAGGCTACAGGAGTAATTGTAATGGGGTAAAAATTATGCAAATGTAGTACTTATATAAAATTTTCAAACTATAATATATTAATATAAAAAATAAATATACATATATAGCTCTCTGGAATAGAACAGAACAGAAAATTAAGAAATAAATCCATACAGTCAAAACAAAAACATTTTTTACAATATTCCAAGAATACTAAGTATGAAAAAGAAAGTCTCTCCAACAACATGTTTTAAGAAGAACACACAGCCACATGCCAAAGAAAAAAGTAGGGCTCACACATGAAAACATTAACTTCCAATGGATTAAAAACATATATACTAGCACCTAAACAGAAAAAGAATCAGGAATAAATTAGACTTTTTAAGAGTGTAAATTATTCAAGCACTATAGAATTCAGTATGGAATTTCATTAAGAAAATAAAAATTCACTTTATCTTATGACCTAGAATCTAACCAGAATGTTTACCCAGACAATCTAAATTAGTACATCATGGAAATTCTTATGAATTAATGTTTATTGAAACACTAGTCACAATGGTTAAGTAACAGATTTAAGCCCAGGTATCTCTCAGTGAATAACTGGAGAAAATGTGGTATATCTTAGGGGTACCAACATCTGCCTGGTGGGAAAAACTGTCTGTACAACAGAATGGCCATGACTAGTACTATAAACCTAGTCAATAACATGTGACTGTAGATATCATGGCTGAGAGCACAATCTAGTGCCATTTTCCAAAACCAATATAATTTCTTACTATATTCTAAATATTCCTCCTTCTACTTACATAAAAGAGTAGCTCTCACACTTCATCATGAAGCTTTTTTCTACAATAGATGGAGACAACTACAAATATCTTTCAAAAGACAGACAGTGAATATATATATATATATATATATATATATATATATATATATATATATATATGGGGTACTCAACCCCAACTTATACACACAGTAAATACAACCACTATACCAAGTTTCAGGAGAATCATAGAAAAGGGGACAGAAAGATTCTAAGAAACAGAGATACAGGGTATCTGCTGCGTAATAGTGTCTATTTATGACAAGCAAGGTCTACCCATGAATTCTAAACAATATGGTTGCCTTGACAGCACCAACCTGATGACATTATTGTATATGCCAATATTGACTGGAGAAATTCCTCCTGGACCCACCCTTAGATGAAGAGCCTGTTGAGAGGTGGAGAGTCAACCTCCTATAGGGATAAACTCTGACATAGGTTGTCCAGTCCTAAAAAATACGTTCTGAAAACACATACAAACACACACACACATACACACAAACACACACAGACAGACACACACAAGTAAATCTAAATGACGCAGCAGATCAATTATACATGTGTGCATATATATGCATGTATATGTAAATGTATTCATACATCAGTAATAATTACATAGATCTCGAATTTGGCAGAGAGCTTGGGAGGAGATGAAAGAGAGAAAGGGAGGGTTGGTAATTAGTACACGCAGTGCTCATGAATGAATTTCTCCAAAAAATAATGACAATTTAAAAAAATTAAAAGCAAAATATCATACAATTAATATTAAAAACATAAAAATGAGACTGGAGAGATAATCCAGTAGTTAAGAAAACTGGACACTGTTACAGAAGATCTGGATTAATTTCTCGTGCCTCATGTGGTTACTAATAACTATAAATCTAGTTCCAAGGGCTCTCACACCCTCTTCTATTGGTACATACACACATGCATACCAAACAACAATAGAAATATAATAAAACTAAGTTCAAGGGGAAAGCTATGTGAAAGTAAATTTGACATTAATTTTAAAAATATGACACTGTCAGTATAGGCATAAAGTGAAGTAACAGTGTAATAGCTACTTCTCTTATTGTTGTGTTCAAATACCAGACAAAACACCTTAAATGGTGAAAGATTTGGTTTATCATGGTTAGAGTGATAAAAGTGAAGGTGAAAGGGCTCGTCACGTTGCTTTTGTAATAAAGAACCTGGGGAATAAATGGCGGTGCTGTGCTTGCTTCTCCTTTTCATTCAGTCTGAGATCTTAGCCAGGGGAATGTTGCTAAATTCACAAATGATTTTTTTCTCATCAATTAATCAGTTAAATAACCCTCAGAGACCTGCCAAGACATATGTTTCTATGATGATTGTAAATCTCACCAAATTGGCAATCATCACACGCCCAACTATTGTCAACATAACATGCCAACTGTCTTAGTTAGGGTTTCTATTCCCTCACAAACATCATGAGCAAGAAGGAAGTTGAGGAGGAAAGGATTTATTCAGCTTACATTTCCACATTGTTGTTCATCACCTAAGGAATTCAGGACTGGAACTCAAGAGGTCAGGAACCAGGAGCTGATGCAGAGGCCATGGAGGGAGGTTACTTACTGGCTTGCTTCACCTGGCCTGCACAGCTTGCTTTCTTATAGAGCCCAGGACTACCAGCACAGAGATGGCACAACTCAAAATGGATCCTCGCACCCTTGATCACTAATTGAGAAAATGCCTTATGGTTTGATCTCATGGAGGCATTTACTCAAGGGAGGTTTCTTTCTCCGTGATAACTCCAACTTGTGTCAAGTTGACACACAAAACCAGCCAGTACACCAACACACTAATTTTTGGTCATAACCATGCCCTCTTTATAAGCTTATATTTATTCCATAATACAAAATGCATTTATTCCAACCTCAAAATTCCCTATAGCTTTTGACTGTCTCCAAACACTTCAAAATTCCAGTCTTCCTAAAGGTTTTCTTAACTGTGAGCTACTATAGTATTAAAACCAAATTACATCTTCCCAGTCTAAACTACCACAAATTGAACATTCCCTTTCCAAAGATGGCAATATAAATGTAGCTAATGAGGAAATACAAACCAGAAGGACAAACACCAAATCACATATAGATCTATCTCCTCACCTTGGATTCTTGTAGCAGTTATCTGGCTCCAAATGGTTCACATAGACCCATTCCTCCAGCTTTGCTGCCTGTAGATACTACCAGTCTCTCTTCTGCCAGCTCCAATGGATGAATGAATTTTTCTCAATGGCCATCCATGATATTGATTCCCCAACATAATGAGATCTCTATTGCAGCTTAGAACTCACCTCTACAGCTTTGTGCATTGATCTCCCTGGGGATAATTTAAGAGCTCTAGATCATGGCACAGGTGACCTGATTACATTCACTCTGGAACCTTGATTTTGGCCTCCACAACCCCCTCAATCCTTCATCACTCATGCCTTTAAATCTAACAGTGGCTGAATGCTGCCTCCAAGCTGTGAAAAATGCAGACTGCAATTTGGTTTCTTTTTACTGCCATTGCCTCTCTCTGGGCTGTATGGTTTGTATACTGCCTCTAAGCTGTTGCTTGGTGCCTTAAGACTCATTAAATAATGTTCTTCTTTTAGGCAGTTTCTTTGCAAAAGAATTCATTTTGTCACAAGATGGAACCTTTAGTAGGTGAAATCTAGCCTCAAAGACACTCTCTTAATACAATGAGGATTCTCTTTAACCATTCTGGTGCCTGCTTTCTCAGAATGTACCATGATTACAATGTTAAAATTCCATTCTTCCTTTACAAATGGTATATTTTTCATATCCTTCTGCCCAATTTGTTGCTCTCTGATACTTTGTACCAGGAAAAGAACAGTAAACACTTGACAGTGCCACTCTATTATTCTGTCATGAGACTGTCACTGACAAAGACATTACTAATTTATTTATTTATTACTTTACACTCACTCTTATTCAGGCTATGAAGTCATGAAAAGAATACAGCTAATCCTTCACCATCTAATATGAATAGTTTCTAGCTCAGTTCCTGATAGAGGCTTTACTCCCTTCTGTAACCTCATAAGCCAGACTGGCACAGTCTGCATCTCTCACAGTATTCTACTATTTAGACTTCTTACCAAGGTGACCCATAAACTATTTCCTTCATTCTAAGGCTTCTCTACCTTGACATTCCAAATGTTTACACCTTCTCCTGCAAACCAAAGGTCTATGAACAGATCTTTTGTGTTTGTATACAGAAGTGGAACTGGAGACCATGTGATAATTCCATTGGTTTTCTGTGGAACCTTCATGTGATTGACAGCTTCCCATTCCCATTGGTATTACATAAGGATTCTCTTTCTTCCACATTTTCTGTGTTTCAAATCAACTGCATTCTGACTGATATGAGATTAAATCTTAGCATACTTTTGTTTTGCATTTTTTAAATGACTGAGGATGTTGCACACTGATCCATATACTTGTTGTACCATTTCACTTCATCTGATAGCTGTCTGTTCAATAGCTTCATCTATTTGTTGATTAGCTTATGGCAGGGAGCTGATGTTTCGTTTTCCTATAAATTTTTAATATGTTTTGGAAATAGATCTCCTCTGGGATAAAGAACTGACAAACATTTTTGTCAGCTGCAGATTGACTCTTCACTCTGCTAAATGTCTTCTCCTTTGTGTGAGAAAGCTTTTAAATTTCATGCAGTCCCATTTGCCAAATCTTACTATTATTTTCAAAGTTATTTAAAGTACTATACATGGATGTGTTTATTCTATGTCTTCTTCTAGTAGTTTTAAATCTTACCTTAATTTCATACAGGTTAAGAGTGTAATTCTTTTGTGTGGGGGTGTATAGTTTCCTTAGTACCAATTTGTTGAACAAGATTTGTTTTTTCTTCAATGTTGTTTTGGAACCTTTGTCAAAATCAGATTACAATAACTATGTGTACTCTCTTCTAAGTCGTGCTGGGTTTTCTCTAGTAGTGTACTGTTTTGTTACTATGTGTCTGCAGGGTAATTTGAATCAGGAATGCATGACCTCTAGTATTGCTACTTTTGTTCATTTTCTCTCAATCTTAAGTTTAACTATTTGAGGTTACCTAAATTATGTTCTTTTTTTATTTATTTATTTTTGTTAATTTATTGATATATTTATTTACATTTCAAATGATTTCCCCTTTTCTGGACCCCCACTCCCCAACCCAAAATGGCTGAGGCAGGCTTCTGGCACCATATGAGAATCATTGATATAGGAAATTATTTTTGTTTTTTTATCTTTAAGGGTAAAGAACGTTCTTATCAGTTTACTAAGCTTCTAATTATGTTCTGTTCACTATTGTCATATTCCTCTTTATCAAGATAACACCTAACTTTACCCTTAAAGATAAAAAACAATAATAATTTCCTATATCAATGATTCTCATATGGTGCCAGGAGCCTGCCTCAGCCATTTTGGGTTTGGAGCTGAGGTTGAACACAACATTGGATGAAGGCCAAGAACTGATGATCTCTGGCTTCTTAACTTGGGTACTGGAAGCTGATAGCTTCAGGTAATATAATATTCTTTTGCTCATTCTGTGGCTGAAAAACACAGGGTACTTTCCTTTTCAACTCTGAGCTAAAATAAGCAGTGGGCAGTCTTAACTCTTTGTGCTTAACTGAGCATTGGGGAAACATGAAAGGTATTTATTGCTCCTTTCTTTGGTGAATAAGCCAGAAGACACCTAAGGGCCTGATAAGAATCTCCGAGCTCATTAACTCTTTGGAAACAGAGAAAAGGAAAGAAACAAGTCACTTACACAGAAAACACACACATGTGCATACACACACAGACACACACACACAGACACACACACACACACATACACACACGATGAAGCATGATAATGGCTACATTGCTTTTCTTTATTACTTTCAGTCTTTTAACTGCATTTAGACAAAATGTTCTCTATGTAAGAATTACCTCATAGATAAAATGTACCATAAAACCAGAGTCACAGAAAGATTTCAACAACAAGTTCAAAGCACTATTTCATACTGTAAGCTCATTATAAGTTCAAAGCAAAAGTTTTTTACATGGCCTTGCCTTTTCATAGTGCACATCTGTAGCTTCATCCTTGGACTTGAATGTTTTTCATTGAACATAAATTTGTCCCAAGCCTATATCTCCTTTTAGTGTGATATAAAACCTTATTTTATTTCTTATTATGCAGCATTTATAATGTAGGTAAATGCCCAGGAATACTAGGGCATGTAATAGTGACAGGAAAGGCATATCAGCTACAAGAAGCAATCCTGGGATAAAGTCTCTTAGGACCTTGCCTCTCAGAACTCACCCATCATAAGGTGCTAGCTTTAGCCTTTCCTAGGTGGCTCCTGACAATATAAAGTGATCTTTACTCTAAGGAGAAATTTGACAGTTATTTTCTAATATTCTTTTTTGTTTCAATTAGAAATAGTAAAGGCTCCATCCATTGTTTCTAGCTAGAGAACATCATACTAAGTGAGGTAACCCAGACTCAAAAGGTGAATCATGGTATGCACTCACTAATAAGTGGATATTAACCTAGAAAACTGGAATACCCAAAACATAATCCACACATCAAATGAGGTACAAGAAGAAAGGAGGAGTGGCCTCTTGTTCTGGAAAGACTCAATGAAGCAGTATTCGGCAAAACCAGAACGGGGAAGTGGGAAGGGGTGGGTGGGAGGACAGGGGAAGAGAAAGGGGCTTATGGGACTTTAAGGGAGTGGGGGGCTAGAAAAGGGGAAATCATTTGAAATGTAAATAAAAAATTATATCGAATAAAAAATAAATAAAAAAAATTATCAATAAAAAAAAGAAATAGTAAAGGCATTGAATATATAAAATACTGTTAACTATTCTACAAAAAGGTCAATTTTCCTACAGTCATCACAAACACATAAAAGAATCATCTTGTTTAAACATTAAAGGTAATATTTATTTTTAAAAAAATATATTTATTTCATGTATGTGGCTATACTGTTGCTGTGTTCAGACACACCTGAAGAGGGCATCAGATCCCATTACAGATGGTTATAAGCCACCGTGTGGTTGCTGGGAATTGAACTCAGGACCTCTGGAAGAACAGTCAGTGCTCTGAACCACTGAGCTATCTCTCCAGCCACAAAAAGTAATATTTATAAAACCCTGACTTTTATAACTTTATTTGGAAGAGACAATTCTCAATTGAATCATCTTTTATGAATAATAGCAAAAAGAAATGATTTTGTAGACCTGCAGATTTATAATGTCAAATTTTCTACTTTAATTATTACTTTCAGTGTTTACACTTAAAGGTGTTAAATATTCAATTTAATACATGTTTCTTAGGTGTTTGTCAAAACATCTGTGTAGCTGTCAATGTATTTCTTCAAAATTTCTTCACTGTATTTTTCTCTAGTCTATTTAGGGAACTCTACATCCAGATAGGTCACCAATAAAAAGACAAGGGTAAAAAGATTTCCCACCTCTTAGTTCTTAACTAGAAATACATTTTATACTTTGTCCTCTCATCCCTCTTCTGATTCCCTGCTGCCTCTTCCTCAGCTCTGTACTACAGTCTATTGTATTCTCAAAACAGCTTCCTGCCTACTCACTCACAAACTGCTTTTTTGCACTGTGTCTTTTACAGCTCTTTATCCATCTTTCAAGACTGTACATTTGACTAGATCCCTTTCCAGGTAAACAAGCCCGAAGTCAGTCTTCCTTATGCAGGGTGATGCTGAAGTTCAAACAAGGCAGCCAGGACTATAATGACTCCCATGCTCCTTGCCTCTTGCAGCTGCTATTCTATTGGTTGCTGATTCTGACAGCCTTCTCTGGCTACTTGCCCTTCACGAGTAGTCTGTCTCTACCTGGCTTTAACGATGCACACTGTTGTTAAAATGCTATTCTTCCTTCATAAGAAAAATGGGCTTTGAGATTTTCTGGTTTTCTTCCTTCTTTCTTCCCTACTTTCTCATCTCTTTATTCATCTCTTCTTCCTCTCTCTCTCTCTCTCTCTCTCTCTCTCTCTCTCTCTCTCTCCTTTTATTTAGTGTTAGAGTTTTTGTGCTCACATTACAAAGCTATGATGTGTAGGTGGTGAAATATTCTTGCCTATATGTGCACTTGTGAAAAATAGAGATCACCTCATGTGTCTTCTTGTTATTCCTCATTTAACTATTTACACACGGGTACACTTTTAACCTTGAAATCACCAGCTAACTATAATGATGAGCTAAGAAGTCCCCAGAACTAGTTTATCTTCACCTCCTATCACCAGGATGGAAAGGACACAGTGTAATATCACACATGTTACATGTACCTTGTTACATGTTTTCTGGGGCTGTGAACACAGGTCTTCATTTTCCATAGCAAATACTTAATGCACTGTGTCATTTCTCTGGCCCAGTTTTAGCGTTATTGTCCAATTATGAGAGTCAGATCTAGCTACTTTTAAGTACTTAAATATGCTTTCTATATGCATTAAGTAGTTCATAGCACATATATTGGTTCAAGAAATATCTCTAAAAATGATGAAAAACAATACTCAGTTTTATCATATGTGTGTATGTGTATGTATGTGCATGTATGTGTATACTAGAATAATTAATAGAAACAACAAATTCCTGGAATGGAAGAAGTAAGCATGTTCATTATTGGCCCTAAAGATTGCATTTTAGTTACTAAATTAATTCTGTTTCAAGTATAAATTAATAAAATTCCAAATTGTTAGAAAAACATGATAAAACTAACATGATTTTTCTTTTTACACACTGAATAATACGTCATCTGTTTTTCTGTTTTAGGATATCTAAAGACTTGGAAATAAGAGATGTAATGACAATTCTCTTAGGTACATTCATATGGCAAAGATATTTTTGCATAAAAGTATGACAATAGAAGCCAGAAAGAAGGCAGAAAGTAACAGTCACCTCATCAGAAAATGAAGGTGACTGTTGTCAAGCTTAACAACCTGAATTCAATGCCTGGAACATTGTGGAGGAAGAACTGGATTCCTACCAGTCCTTCCCTGACCTTCAAATGCATGTTATATCATGTATGCATATCCCCATATAGAAATAAAGTAAAAATTAAAAATATATATCAGTATTGAAGTTAGTTGTAGAGGACCAGTGTTTGTTCATCTAAATCATATAAGTGAATAAATAATACTACCCAAAAGATACTATCTTAAGATATAATATTTTTTAATTTTGCTCCACAAAACTCAGGAATTTGTGTGCTTTGCAATATAAATCATGGATTAAAGCAAAGTACTTTAGTAGTCCCTTATCAACATCAACACTTTCTTACAATGAAACTAAACAAATGAAAAATCACGGGTCAGTATTAGTTCAATGTAGTCATTGACTGTTGCATGTTAGATACTGTTCACAATTATCAAAACAATACAATTCAAATTGTTGCAGATTTTATTTTATGTACATAACTGAAATATATTTTAATAAATTCAGTTTTGACATTTTAAAGCAGTTATGAGCAATAAGACAAGACCAACTTAATTTTCATATGCTCCTTTCCTGCTTTCTTGTTTATCATGGACTGTCTGCATGTCCTACTACCTGGATCTCCATTTAAAAGGTGATAGTCTGAGAACAAGAAAGGTTCAGCAATTATATTGCATGACTAGGGAATAAAAGTAAAGCGTATAAAGCAGATTTTCTGCCATCTTTCATTTTACATCTCAGTCTAGATTAATTTTTCTTTTCACAAGTTTTCATATCCAGAACACACTGAAATCAGGTAGTCTAATGTTCATAAGTCCATTGATGGAGCAAAATTTAAATATAGAAAACATGGGGGGAGGAAATATGGGAGGAGGAACAGTCAGATGGCAAATTGGGAGAAGGGTAAAGACTGGACTGTAAAAACAGATTAAAGATCCAGAGACAGGACCAAAGTAGGATCCAGCTCAAGGGGAGACCCCAAGGCCTGACACTATTACTGAGGCTATGGAGTATTCACAAAAAACGACCTATCATGGCTGCCCTTGAAAAGACCCAACAAGTAGCTGAAAGAGTTTGATGCAGACATTTGTACCCAACCAATGGACAGAAGCTGCTGACCCCTGTAGTTGAATTAGGGAAAAGCTAGAAGAAGCTGAGAAAGTGGGTGACCCTGAAGACAGGCAAACAGTCTCAATTAACCTGGACCCTGGAGATCTCTGATACTGGACCACCAACTTGGCAGCTTATACCAGCTGATATTGAGACCCCCAACACATATGCAGCAGAGTACTGCAGAGTCTGGGTTCAGTCAGAGAGGATGCACCTAACTCTCAACAGATTGGAGGCCCCAGGGAGTTTAGAAGTCTGGTGGGGTGGAGGGTTGGGGAGCAAAGACATCCTCGTGGTGAAAGAGGGGAGGGGAGGAGTGATAGGATGTGGAACAGTCTAAGGGTGGATTGGAAGAGGAATAAAATCTGGAGTGTTAAAAATAAAAGATAAAAAGAATGAATATTAAAGAAAAGAAAAAAGATTAAAGAATAAAAAGAAAGAAAGAAAGCAGAGTGAGCAAGCCACAAGGAGCCAGTTTGAAGCATCCCTCCCTGTCCCCTTCATCAGTTCCTATCTCCAGTTTTGGGGTCAGTTCCTACTTCAGGATCTTATGTAGAATTCCTCCTGCCTTGGCTCCTTTCAAAAGTTTGTGACTTGGAATATGTAAGATAAATAAATCCTTTCCTTCCCAAGTTAAAAAAGAAAGAAAGGAAGGAAGGAAGGAAGGAAGGAAGGAAGGAAGGAAGGAAGGAAGGAAGGAAGGAAGGAAGAAGGAAGAAAGAAAGAAAGAAAGAAAGAAAGAAAGAAAGAAAGAAAGAAAGAAAGAAAGAAAGAAAGAAAGAAAGAAAGAAAGAAAGAAAGAAAAAAAGAAAAAAAGAAAGAAACCATAGGTTTTGTTTGTAGCACATTGGTTTAGAATAAAGCAAGGACCAAACTGCATATGGAGACACATAGCTACAATCCCAGCACCAACGTGGCTGAAATAGATGAATTGTTCCAAGTTTGAGGCCAGCCTGGATTACCTTGTGCATACTAGACCAGACGGGGCTACATCCAGAGGCCGACCCTGTAAGTAAATTTAAATGGTAAAGAGATATTTAAATATATTAGAATTCATTTTGGGCAAAAGTTTTTGGAAAGTCAAACACAGTGTATGATCGGTTTCTTTAAACGCCGGGATAATTTAGGTATACATATGACATCGCTTTAATACTGCTGTAGTCAAAGAGCTGTGGCATCAGATGACATTAGAGAAGCATTCTTGCAAATGTGAGAATACAGAGGCCTGCAATGACTTTGAGTACAAGAGCAAAACAATCTGCTCACTATTTGTTAAACAGCGGGTTTATATGTGTAATCTGATCTTCTAGGTGATAGCGTCATAAATGTTCTAGTTTCCAGCAGTGGCGTGACTGAAGTAAGGCTGGGTGGTACAGACTGACACACACCAGTTAAGTAGAAATGACTCTACACTGTCCCAAGGAAACTTGTAGCAGTGAATCTCATACATCCCAGGAAAAACGGCCAATTTACAAATTTCATATTTCATTTCACAAGAGCTTTTCAGAAACTCTGTTGTATAGAAGTTTTCTATCCTGTACATGAGCTCACGTTATTCAGAAATGTGTGCTAAAGAGCAAAGATTTTAGGAAAAGAAAAGCAAAAGTAAATACAATATATTTTATTTGACTGATTTCTAGTCCTTTCAATATTATGTCTGTACACAATATTATGTATTATGAGTGGGGACTAGATAGGACATCTCTCTGGTAAAGACAAATAGATTAGTTTATTTTTAATCTTTCAGCTTCAGAGGCCTTAATAAACCAAGAAACCCCACGATTCTTTTATGTACTGTAATGTAGCTTTATTTAGCAGGTAACCATGACTCCAATAAAATTGTAGTTGTTTTATGACCTTACCTATGCTGAGGAAGGAAGGATGCTGCAGAATTTTACTAGAGTATGATAATGACTTGATAACCCACGAAATCCAGATTTCTGATTCCTTAAGGCATCTTTTAAAACCCAGAAGGAAGGGATAACTTTCATAAAGAAAAAAGGAAGCAATATTTGATTGTTTGTCTAATGTAGTTAATTTTTGAAGCAAGTGTGGGCATTAGATTATGGTTATGATTTGTGTAGTACAATCATTAAAATGGAAAGTGGATGAATTCTGACATAAATGATCAAACAAGGAGAGAAAAATATGATTGGAATTTTAACTTTGTTTTTGTTGAAGGCACTCTCCATAGGAAAATAATACCATTCTTATGGCATGCTGCATTTAATTTCAGTGGAATTTAGTTCAATACACACATGCTAACATTTGATTACCAGGATTGAATTCAGCTTCACAGTATTTTGCCAAAAGGAAAAATACTCAGCCATCCATTTCACAGAGCTAATACGGTTGCGACTGTTTCACTAAGAAACACATGATTGAATACAAAGGAGATAAAATAGTGGGACAGAAAAAAAATGAGATTTACAGAATTATTTGTCACTTTGGGGAACAAATTTACAGCATGAGTGAAATTCTTGTTTCATTTATAACTAAAACATTCAGAAAGCTTTCTCAGATCAAACAGCAACACAAAAACATGTGCCCTCTGAAGCCTACTGAGAAATGCTCTCAGTTTTTATAGCCAACTCCCTGACTTCCTCTGATGATGATATAGGCATTCTCATTTGTTTTGGTTTTTTTTTATGCTTATGGGGAAAATAATCATAGCTTATTTAGGTGATAGAATCTCAGTTGCTTCCTGGAGCCTTTCCCTTGTTGTGTTCTGTAAATGTATAAGCTATTAGAAAGTATTTATTGTTGATTGCAAATATAGAGCACATGCAGATAATGTAATATTGAATGGCATCAGAAGAAAAATGTCAGGGCGCTAATCCTGGTTCTGTTTACTCCTTAGCAGATCCACTGCTGTGGCCGGCTTCACCTGCAATATTTAGACACAGAAACTCCTTGGTGGCAGCAAGAGAGCCTGGGGCCCTGTGTAAGGTCCAAGTTCCCAGGATGCTCCAGTAGAAAACTATCTGCAAAGCTGAACTACACCTGTTCAATGTTTACCTTGTAGAAGGAAACACATGAAGACTGCAAATGTATATTTATGAAGGTCTTCAATTCCTTCCTAACTCATTTATGGACGCTAATACAAATCCTATTTTAATTTTGTAGAGGAGGAAATAGAATTTTAAACTGAAATTGACAAGACAAGTAACTACCTTGGGATAGACATTAATTATGAGTCCCAGATTCCAAAAGCATTACAGAAAACTGGGTGCTGTTTTTTAGCATTTGTAAGGACTCACTAATAAACTGATATATATATATATAACATGCTCAGTACTAGCCTATGAGTCAGAAAATACTACTAAATTATACATAAGTGAAACACACAAATAACCCAAATAATGCAGGTAAAGAATATTAAACAATTGGAATTTTCAGTTAATCATCATAAAACATTGGAATAGTTTATAAGTTATGCCTCTAACAAAAAACAAGTATTTCCAGAAATTATCTTTCAAAGTAACATTTTCTCTGAGGAGCTTAAAAGGAAGAGAAAAGATCGTGTTTGTCAAAACTATTTACTCTCTTCTATGGAGGAATTGGCCTCTAGTATTTAGTCAAACCATTTATGAACGACTTTTCAAGTTTGTGACAAAATATCCTTAGCTAGGTCATAGATGAGAGTCTAAAAGGTTTTGTTTATTTTTAAAATGTAGCTCCTAAGAGCAACTCCAGGGAATAAGAATTACTCTGGTGCTGAATTATGTCTGTAGTTCTCAGATATGTTTTAAATCATTTTTTAAAATTATTGACAAGGATGAAAGAAAAGAGCTAACAATTAAAAGCACGTGCTACTTAGGCAAACTTAGGATCCTAGCAACTAGCTTTGTTGGCTCCTAACTACCTATAGCTCCAGTTCTGGGATGATCGAACACCTCTGGACTCCAGGGGCACCTGACTCAAATGCATATCGTTTTAAAAAGAAACAAGATCAGAGACACAGAAATAATAAAAAAGTAATTATTAATATCTTGAAAAGTTATTATAGAATAATAAACTTGCTATCATTTAAATGGCAACTTACATCAAACAATATTTCATCATATCACAAACGTTCCCACTAATCTCAACTAAATTAAATTTACTGTCAAAATAACTGATAAGCATTTGTTTTTCAAAGTGATTTTTTTTCTAAAGCATGTATTTCAGAGGAGTGAAAATACTTTACCTTGGCCTTCTCATAAGTTCAGGACTTAGACTTCTATAATAAGTAGATTAACAAGAAAAAAGTGAATAGTTATATGTGACACAGAGAACTACATAAGGAAATGAAGACCTACAGAAATGGGTACAGGTTTCTTTTTCTGCAGAATGAAGAAGTGGGTAGCACTTTATGAACAGATAAATGGGTATTTTCTGGTGGGGATAAATTTTAAGGAAGATTCAGGATCTGTTTGTTCAGAGTCCTTCTTTGTCGTTGCAAATAAATGTCTTTTTACTCTAAGCCTAGCAGGGCACCCTCACAGGCAAGTCTTCTGAGCCACTATAGCAGAGAGAAGCTGGGGGCTGGATATGGACCTAGGAGGGACTTTCTGCTCGAGTGATCTCAAATTTCTTCACATTAAAATATGAGTAAGCCAAGATTACACGATTCAGAGCACGGGCATCTTTCAAACTCCAGTAATGCACTTATGCTTAAAATAACCTATTTCAGATACTAACAAAAAATTTTCCCATAGATTACTTGGCCTCTATACATTCTTTTATATCTAGAGTTAATCTTTTCAAGGGAATATGCTGATGCTTTTACTTTTTTCAGACACTTAATTATCAAAGACAGGCAACTCTACCTTTAAACCATATCATTAAAGTATATCATGTCAGATAGATGGTATTTTAATTTGTGAAGTTTTTCAATATTTCCATTTTTACTTTCCTTATAAAATCAATGAAAATAATGATTTGATATACAATATGCTGAGATCTTATGCCTATCTTATATATTGTTTTCTGTGGTTAGGTTTGAATGGAAAACCAGAGAGAATAATAATAGGCTACACTAGGGATTTGATGTTATCTTTGATTTCAAAGCAAAGAATTGGAGTGGGAAACATAAAATAATCCACTTGGCTACACTGGCAAGGTCAGTTCACGGGCATTCATGCAGGCACGTGACCACTGCCTCAGAGGCTCCTGTCCTTCAAAGCATGTTTTGCTTTGCCCCCAGCATTATTCACTATCTCAATGTGCTTAATGCTTTTCTCTCTGAATTTCCATTTCACAAGAAGACTGGCAGGACCTTAGGGAGGGCACTGAGAGAAGTGTGTCTCTCCTGGGCATGATTCTAACTTTTCTACTTCCCAGACACAGCCCTCAGCTAGCTCTTTCCCACATCCTTGCCAGCATATCTTGTCAGTTGTTTTGTTCATCCTAACTCTTCTGACTGGGGTGAGACAACATCTCAAAGTAGTTTGCATCTGTATTTCTTTAATGGCTGAGGCTGATGAACACTTTTGTGAAAATTATCTTTCTCTTGAACAGTGTTCCCACTTCTCAATTTCAGTAGCTCTTGAAGATTTTGTAGTTGCTTTTGCTACTTGGAAATATTCTTTTTTTTAAAAATAGTTTTCTTTTATTGAAAATAATTTATCCCATATTTTATATCCTGATTATGGTTTCCCCTCATTCTACTCCTCCCAGTTCTTATAGACTTGGCTGGGGAAAAATATTAAAAATTAGAATGGGCACATTCCAGCGCTTGTGCCTCTGCCTCTGCAGCCTGGCCAGCCATGCATTAGTGGGCAATGGCCAACCTGCTTTTATCTTGTGGAGCTTCTGACTCTGAATCCCACAATCTCTCCACCCAGATCTCTAGGTTTCCACTGGCTACCATGTCAACCCTGTGCTTCAAATCCCCCCATGGGCTTTGTGGATCACCTCAGGCAAACCCATGCTTGGCAGCTGTACCTTTCTCTCTGGAACCTAGACGAGCTACCTTGTGAAGGAAAACACAACACAAACTTAGTTCAGAAACAATGGTAACTCAATATCTTGGAGCAACAACTAAAACCTAACCTGGTGAGCCTTATTAAAATTCTGATGCCTTATTAAAAATCTGATCCCTTCTTGCAGATCCCATGATACCAGGAAACTCTAGCAGCTACATCTTACCACTTTGCTATCCTGGTTACAAAGAGACCTTACTCTCTTCTGCTTTCCCTCTTCTGTACAACCTGGAAGTTCTACCTACTCACCCAGTGATTAGCTCCTTTATTCATTAGGAGATTGGTTCCCAAGAATAGCACCAGGCCCATCCACAATACCACTTTCTCTCCCATCTGGGTCCACTCCTTTCTGTTTCCCATGAGAAATTAAACATGCTTATCATATATAATAGTATAATAAAGTAAGATAAGATTTAAAAAGGACAAATACATTGGAATAGGACAAAAAACAAAAACCCCAAAACAAAAAGGAAAAGGAAAAGAACCAAAGAAAATGCACATGATACAGATATGGATTCAGAGACCAATTGGTTCTCACATTAAGGAATGCCTTAAAAATATTAGATTAGAAGCTATAATATATAGACAAAGGACCTGCAGAGTGAACTGAGAATCTCTCTCTCTCCATATATATATATATATATATATATATATATATATATATATATATATATATATATATATATATATATACATAATTTAAAATGCTATCCAAGACATAATGAGATAAGAAACAGCCAAGGATACCTTTGAGTTCTTTTTCTGTCGTCTATCTATTGCTGGGCATGAAGGGTAGCTTGAAAAATACTTTGTTTACTCAGCAAAACTATCTTAGAGGAAACTAAATTTTCATTTGCAAGTGGTTATTCGTTGGAGTTGGTGTCTGGGATAGGGACTGGGGAATGTGTCTACTTCTCCATTCAGCTCTTGGACCTCTTCTGGTGCAGTCTATTACTGGTTCTGTGCATGCTGCCCTGCTCTCTGTGGATCCAGATGTGTCTAGATCCTGTGGAATCTGTGGTGCCCTCCATCTCTCTGGCTCTTACACTCTTTCTGACTCCTCTTCCACAGTGTTTGCCAAGCCCTGAGATGAAGGTATTTGATGAATCTATCCCATTTAAAGCTGTGTGTTATAACGTCTCTCATTCTTTGCATAGTCTAGCTTTGGATCTCTGTGTTTGTTCCCGTCTGCTTCTGAGAACGCTTTTCTGATGATGGCTAAGCAGGGAACTTGTCCCTTCCTTCACAGCATTTAGCTGTGACCTTCATGGCCGGCAGCCTCCACCCTTCCCCTGGTGTTATCTCTCTGGCCCTTGTTCCCTTGGGAACAATACAGCCACTTTCACAGTAACTACCAAGGCTGCCTCAGGGCAGTCTCACCTGGAGACCAGCAGAAACCTGCTTGACTGGAAGCAGGCAACCTGCTGAGAAGATCCAAGGAATTCGCGGCCATTTGGGGGGCAGGGTGGTTTTCTAAAGACTATATATATTGGCTAAATAATAGTAAAGTCAGTCTCTATCGGCAACTGTCATCTTGACTCATCTCTCTTTCGTCTCCTTCCCATCACCCCCAGAATTCTCTTCCAGGTATTCCAGTTCGCTTGTGGCCGCGGGCGGCTACAGGAACTGACCTATTAGTATAGAAGAATATCTTTAGGAGTTATTTTATATTTGGTTTTACCCTAGGTCTCTGGACTATCTAGTCTCAGGTTCTTGGTCACCCAAGCAGTGTTGGGAAAGGGTTCCATCTCTTGGAGTGGGCTTATGTCAAATCAGATATTGGTTAGCTACTTCCACGGGTTTAGGCCATCATTGCATTAGTATATTTTGCAGGCAGGACATCATCGTAGCTTGAGGTATTTGTAGTTATGTTGGTGCTTGTATTCCTTCAGTCGCATGCCAAGTACTTTCCTGTACCAAAGATGCAAGAACATGGGAGTGAAAACTCAATGATTTCAAAGTGGCTCTCTGTGCACTAGCTCTAAGAAAAGGGGCAAGTGATCATGGAATTTCAGGATCTTATACATCATTTCTTAAGGCCTTAGACATCTTTTTAAAGTTATATTTTGTCACATATTAAATACCCTTAATACATGGAACACTAACTCAGAGTTCATTAGCTTCACTTGCTAATAAGTGAGGGAATACTATGACATTGCTCCTGGGAGCAATAAGGCAAAATGTCCATCAGAGCATCAAATGTTATTTAAATGACACCCTTAATTCATAAGAAGATATTACTTGGGTCAACCAAGAACATGGGGCTTGAATTAGCAGTATAATTTTGTACAATTTAAAGTAAACCTGTGAAGGTGTTTTTCTTAATCCCTGGGTGATGAAGCGTGAAATCAAATGCTCTTCTAAAGTAAATACTTAACAGAAATGCATATTACAGTCATTCAATATGAAATTTCCTAATTTACTTTTGTTTGAGATGCAATATATATGCCCATATAATACCCAAAGCAAACGTAATTTGGGAAAGACAAGACAGGAGCAAGAGCAAAATATAAAACATGGTAAATATGGAAATGGCATATAATGTATAAAATCATGCATGGGATCCTTTTATTTCTTTATGTGGAATGCTTACTGTATGCTTTTTTGTTTTTAAACTGATAATTGTTTACTCTTAGTGATCAGAATAAACATTCATATTGCAGAAAGATTGGAAGTTCTACAATCAAGCAGCTTCTGTCCAATTTACTCTATCAAAAGGTTTATATATCTTGATTAATTTTTCCCAGAAAGGTTGCATTGCTGTAGCCTCTTGAACTGCCTTCTCTCATCAGACTTTTATTTCAGTCACAGTAAAAGAATGCAGTAGAATCTCTGGAACCATCCTGACATACATGGGTGCGATTATTTTATCTTAAAGCTATCTTTTTTATGCTCCTCTTAGAGGTACCCATGTACCTAACGAGATAAGCCCCAAACTCTTGCATAAAACATTTACATTTAAAAATTTAGAGTGTGTGCTCAAATGACCAATCAAGTTCAAGTACATTAAAACTACTACAATTCACAGTATCTTCCAGTTATCTTTTTAAGAAATTGTAAAACAGTAAACATAGCATGTGAGTAAATAGTATTGGGACTTCTATGATCAAATGATACAACTTTCTTCTAGGCTAGAGACTTGCAACTAATTGACGAAATGGAAATCATGAGTAGTTTTGAGTTATACTGGTTTAATCTTCCTATTACTAATGGTAATCAATGTTTAGTATAATATAATCAAAACCACTATGTGTTATTGAGTTATTGTGCACTATATCAGTACAATGCTCAAGAAAGGTTTTCAAAATTTGTGATCATCCAGAGTCTTTCCAAAGCAATCCATCGTTGTACAAATCAGTATTTAGTTTTATTATACACACTGTTTTGGGGGGGTTTATTCATGTATCAACCTTCTATGAGAGTAAGCTTAAAAGTTAATTCAGTGCCATTTTTCCTCAGAAAAAGAGAGAAATGTGTGTGTGTGTGTGTGTGTGTGTGAGAGAGAGAGAGAGAGAGAGAGAGAGAGAGAGAGAGAGAGAGAGACTAATTCACTCTTTCTCAGTAATCATTAATTGCATGTAACTTTGTTTGTTTTATTGGTTATTTTATTTATTTGCATTCCAAATGTTGCCCCAGTTTTTGATTTCCCCTCTGAAATCCCTACCCCATGTCCCCCTACCTCTATGAGGGTGCTCCCTCACCCACCCATCCACTCCTGCCTTCCTGCCCTAGCAAACCCTTAAGCTGGGGCATCAAGCTTCCACAGGACCAAGGGCCTCCCCTTCCATTGATGCCAGATAAGGCAATCATCTGCTACTCATGCACCTGGACTCATGGGTCCCTCCATGTGTACTCTTTGGCTAGTGGTTTAGTCCCTGGGAGCTCTGGAGGATCTCCTTAATTGTTCTTCCTGTGAGGTTGTAAACACCGTCAGCTCTTTCAGTCCTTCCCCTAACTCTTCCTTTGGGGTCCCCATGCTCAGTCTGATGGTTGGCTGTGGTAGCTCTTTTTTAAATGTGAAGTCCTATGAGAATTCTCCCATCTATTGGTATTGTCATTATTAGCACCTCTTTAGGCAACCATATTGTTGAGATCTCCTGAACATCACATCCCTGTCACATAAGAAGCTACTTTTCACAGAAGTCTTATTCTAGTCCTCTGGCTCTTACAAGCTTTCCTCACCTCTTCCACAATATTACTTAAGCCTAGATATAGGAGTAGTTTTGTACATGCATCAATTTTGGGCGTCACCCTATTGCTCTGTACATTTTGCTCTGCTGTGGCTTTGTGTAATGGTTTCAATCTATAAAGAAAAAAAAAAAGACCCAAATTTCAAAACAGATTATAGGCCTGGACAAACAGTTCTCAAAAGAAGAAATATAAAAAAGCTAGGAAATGTCTCAAATTAGAATGGCTAAGATAAACAAAACAGCTGACAATACATGGTAGCCATAATGCAGGGCAGTCATATTTACTCCCCTTACCATAGCTCAAAATTATGTCCCACATATTGGACACAGGGGTTTTGTTAGACACAGTCTATAGCTCTTGAGGAGGCATTGTCACCTCAATGGGTGTAACTTCACTCAAACTATACATGTGCATACACGTATCTATCTATGTCTAGATACATGACAGATAAATAGATAGATGATAGATATCAATTGCCTTTATAAACAGATAGAAATCTTTCAGACTTTATCAGAATTTTCATCTTGGATTAGATGGAAAGTAATAGAAAGTTTTTCTACTGGCCAATGTACAAAGAATAAGAGACTAAGAAATGCTTGGTCCTAAATGCAGCATCTATATCAATTCCTTTATATCCATCACCCAATAAGTAAAGATCTTCAAGGAGGAATGTTTAAAAACAATGTGTTAGAGGTATTTGAAGAAAAGCATAATTACTAGCTAACAAGACATGTGCACATATGTACTTGAAGCAGTTTTGACATCATGCAAAAGTCCTGTACAAGCACAAGTTAGACAAGTTCTCAACATGTTGTGGGGAAAATGAGCATGAAGTTATTTCACTAGCTGAGAAGCTATTGGCATTTGATCTCATCTTTAGGGAGGCAGAGTAGTTATCTATAATGATTTGAAACCTGATAAGCAGACCACAGTCCAGGTCAAACTCTGTGTCTAATAGTAGTCACAGATGAGACTCCATGGACTTACAAAATGAAAGAGAAGGAAAGGATAACATAATTTGGTAAGTATGGATCTGGGGGGAGTTACGAAGTAAATTTCATCAGAACATTTAAAAAATTCTCATAGAATTAATAAAGAGAATTGGTTAAAATAATAATAGTTAAAATCAGAATACAACCATAATTTGAATAGATAGAATACATCATAAAATATTAAAATTGCCAAACTTGTTTCAAGAAACATTTGAACTAGTGTATTAATAATTAAATAGAATTAAACTTTTCCACTGACTAAAGTAAGGCATGAGATGATTATATAAGAATTTTTAAATTATTTATATTATTCCATAATATACTAGAAACATTAAACCGTGATATAAGACAAGAGTAAAAGGGTCTTTTTTCTGAAAAAAAAAACACTTTTCAATGTTCTTAAATAATATTATTAACATAAATCATTCAAATCTTTTAAGACAGGTATGTGTATTAGAATATGTATGTGTTAGGCTATGTTTTAGAATAATTGGAAATTCCATAGAAGATTTATAAAACCATGAAACACTTACAAACCATGTTTTAATTTTCCAAATTATTGTGAAAGCTATGAACAAGGAATAAATATAACAGTACATTTTAATTATATCTATTCAGAATCTAGTACAATTAAAGAAAGACCAAATAATACAAGAAAATGTCTCTGATATAAATACCCAGTATCATAATATGCTTATTAGTTCCTGATTATTCTGTACATTCCCTGTATATAATTTTTAAATTTTGCTGCCTCAGAATCAGAGTATTAAGTATTAAGAGTTCGATGAATGCTTAGAGTGAAGCATGCATTAGAATATTATTGGAATGGTCTATGAAATAATAATTTCAGTGAAAAGATGTCTGGAAACATGCAAAAAGCCTTTTTATGCAACAAAATACAGAGCATACATTCAGTGATTCATAGCCGTCTATTCATGAAAAATAGTTAGATTCCTAAAAATATAATCAACATAAGTTATTGAAAAAACAAACTATAAACTGACAAATGTTTTATGCAATCAATATTTTAGAATTGATATTTTAATCTTTATGCAAATTTCTTTATATATTATATACTTTGTATCTGTCCTAACTGTGCCTATGTGCACTATTAAGGCCACATGAATCTTGCGGGAGTCTTAGACTTGACAAATTGTAGGAAAGACCTGGATTTAATCTCTCATGACCAGAATTTCCCTACTTGGAAAACTTAAGAAATATAGGTTAAAGGAGCTGATAGTAATGGGTCAAATGTTTCAGTTCATTTAGGATACAATCAATCAGAACTTTGCTTTTTGTCATTATAATTTCTAGAGTTAGCATAGTCTGTAGCTCTTAGTAGGCATTTTCTTTTTACTGAATTGAATTCAGTGACAATTTCTTTTTCAGTTACTTTAAAAGTTACAGGATATAGAAGACATTTCCTCTAAGAGAAAAAACCTTCCTGGTTTTATCTTTCTCTCTTTTGTGACATTATATAAATAACATGTTGACCCACTGTTAAATATATTTTGTATTGTTCATACATATATTAACATTTATTAAAATGTTTATCAACTTCAAGATCTATTTTACAAAAAATAATAGATAATATTTTAAATAATTTAAAAATGTACAGATTGTGAAGAAAATCATAAGAACTTGGTAACTTCCTGTAAAACTGTGAAAATGTAAGGCATTTCTGTTTAGACTATCTGTCTGTATTTTATGTTCTTACTTCATATCTTGTTGTCTTGGACCTCACTAAAACTCTGCTACACTTACTGCATAGAAGTAAGCCACTTAAAACATTACTTAGGCACATTAATTAATTTGGCTTCTTATTTCCCAAAGCCTCAATTATTTAGCATAGTTCATACTTTGCATCTTCTATTTGGATCTGGGTGGGGGGAACACAGAAAGCATGCGAAGGCTTTGAAGCACTTAAAAACTTGAGCCAATTTCACCTGAAAAGTGCATACAATCTTCATTGTTTTTTAGGCAAAACCTTCCTGAAAAGTTAACCCTCTGAGTTTAAAATGGATCAACGAGCAGGGGTGTCTTAGCTCAGTTTCATTTACGACAGATTTGATGCATGTAATTATTAGTTTTTCATTATCTCAAGTCTTAACAAACTTATTTTACCTTTCGCCATGCAAACAGCCATAATTACATGCCATCATGTGTGAAGCAAACATCCAAATATAGAGAGTAAAAATTAAAAAAAAAATGTGTATCTTCAAATCTGTAACAATGACATAAAGAATGTGAAAAATTAGCCCTCAAAGGTGTTTGGGGCTTTTCTCTGTGAGACAAATGCTTGATCCTGATATTAATGAGTTGAATGTGGAGGCAGAGTGCCTAATCCCTCCAAGCCAGCAGGGTGGATATCTAAATCCAGGACTTAGGACAACAATACCCTGAAATAGCCCATTTTAGAAGTCAATCAGCAAACGCAAAATGTTATGGGTTTGATGGGTGTTATCTTATTTCCTTTTACTTTCTTTTATTTTATTGCTTTCAGTTCATGGCTTGTGAGAACTGAAAAGCACACATCCGCTTTCATAAGCTTCCTCCCAAATGATGAAAATATGAAAGTGTCAGAATCATGTTAGCTCTTCTTTCTCTTCAGTGGGTGGCAACTGAATGAAATATCTCTTAATTCAGTGAAAAGGGAGTGGGTTGTTTCTTCTTCTCAATTTATCATCAGGAAAATACCTGCAGCTGAGATGATTTCTGAGAGCCTTGAACTGAGCTCTCTGAATCTTCTTTGGCTGCATACTTCCTCCATCCACCTCTTCAGTCTTGCCACACCTCTGTGAGTCATTCTCTCCTTAACTGTCCTTCAGCATGTCCTGTTTCTGTGCAATATCTTAAATAGTTTAAGAGGGGCAACGTGTGCTCAGCTAATTCTCCAGACACTTCTGTCTTCCCCCCTTGCATCTTTAAGGGAAAAGGCTCTGCCTTGTTCTACAAAATCCCAACTGTCCCAAATATTTTCTTCCTTCTGTGCCTTTTGCCTTACTTTTGCATCAGATATCTTTATTTCCCAACTATTTATTGTTTTTATATATTCTGACAGATTTCTCAATCTCAGTTCCAATGCCTTTCTTATTTTTAAATTTTGTTTTTTTATTACTGGAATATTTAATAGATGAATAAAATATGCTATCATCCAACCCACCTCTGACTTGCACCCTTCCAACTCCTCCCACACTTCACCCAGCAATTTTTCTTCTGAGCATTCCATCCTTCCCTGCCATATCAATTCTGACATTACATATGCAAATACCACCAATAAAGCATATTCATAGTAATATATAATAAAGTATAATAATTACAATAAATGTGTTATAATAATAAATATATCAAATTCCTTTTTATTGGCTCATGAGGATGGCTTCATCTTTCATTTCACATAGTGGCAGAAATCTTACTGAGAGTCCTTTATCTTCTTGGTGGAGGTGGACACAGAAGGTTCTTCTACAATATTCATGGTCTTTTTCATGTCTTTTGTTCCTTACATAGGATGTTTTTAATGAGGAGCCTGAGCAAAGTTTCAATACTCTGTTGGATTATATTTGTTGATATTTGAAATTTATTCTCTGAGATGAAAGAAAACATTATTTGCTTATTTTTATTTCTATGAATTTTAATTTCAAAGGCAGTTTTCTAGTAGCAGAATAATAACAGGAAATTATCAACCTAATAGCTTAGTCACTGTCTTGCTACAGAAGGGCAAGTGATTCCATCTGTTGTTCATGTGTGTATAGACAACAGCACTCAGTACATTCTTGAGTTACCCCACTTTCCAATGAAATGTTTTAAAGTAAGGGCCTCTCAGATGGGTTACAAAGATATAAAATACACTTGAGTGGGTGGTGTCTTGCTTTTCTGCTGCTATAATAAGACACTACCAAACAAACCTATACCTGATGGAGTTTGTTGAGGGAGAATGAGTCTACGACCATCATGATGAGCAGTATGGGAACAGGCAGGCAGATATGGTGCAAGAGCAGTAACTAAAAGCTTACATGTTGATTCATAATATAAAGGCAGAGAGAGCTAATTGTAAATGGTGTCAGATTTTGCAAACTAAAATATCCACTCCTAGTCTCTCATCTCTTCCAACAAGGCCATACAGCCTAATGCTTCCCAAACAGTTCCATCACCTGGGGTCCAAGCATTCATATGAGTCTATGGGGGCGGGGCTGGATAGAATGGAAGGTAAGAAGGGTCTGGAAGGAGTTGGGGAAAGATGATAGATACATTTTATGAAGTTCTGAAAGAATAAATTATAACACTATTTTTAAAATTCAATTTGAAAATGGTACCTCTTGTCTATTAAAATCAGTCAATCGTGTCCAATTTTGCCATATTTTCCTGCATCTAATATTACAAGTATTTTCTACTATGTCATACCTGTGACAGAAGAAAACAAATATTTCCATATCAAGTACCATTAAATGTGCTGAAGGTTAAGAATTGTGGTCATGCTTCATTTAAATTTGCTTCCCCATAAACATAATTATAAATTGAAAACGGATATAAGTTCTTTCAAAATGTTTATTTCTAAGCACTGTTGATACCTGTGAATAAACAAAATTATTTCTTAAGCAGTTCTATTTCATATAAGAAAAAGTGATACTTTGGCAAATCTGTTAATATTTTTACAGTACACAGATTACAATGAAATAGTACATTATTTTATATCATTAAGAGTCTTTAAAAGTACAAATTTGCTCATTGCTCAAAATAATATATCAATGTAAGTGGAGTTATTTTTTAAAATTTTCGAGGCAATATATTAAAAATGTTCATCTTCATTCCCTTTAAGAAACATATTGGGAATGTGAAACATTTATAAGTGAGTAAAGTTGCATGAAGTTCAAAAAAAGACAAGAAACGTTTTATTTGAAAAATAAGCATTCTAGTATTGATGTGATAATTAAGTTATAAAGTAATGCTTTTAACCAGTAGTTTTAAAGTATATAGTGCTTAAATGATTGATAATTCAAAGAATTTATAATTATGTAGTCTACTAAAGTAATACATATTTCTAATTCCTAATGCATTTATGTGTTTTTATTAAATAATACTTTCTGAAATTTTATAATGACTACATGTCTTCTGTTTTCTTCTTTTTAACAGCTTTATCAGGTTGGAAGGATACCTTTATTTAGAGGCATGTGGATTCATTTTTCTTACTTCAAATTGTTCCTTGACCTCCTGAGGGCAGATCTAATTTTAATGGAGCCGGGAGCCTGACCCTGTCAAAGAAGCTAACCATTCCTTTGGAGCACAAATGACCAATGGAATGATCCCATAAAATCACCTGCCTCTAGCCTGACAGCCATGCTCAGAGCCCAGGAGGCAGAAAATGCCACAGCCTTAAATATCTTCACTACCAAATTACCAAGAAGATACAACAAACACATGAAAAGGACTAAGATTTTAAAAGTCAACACATAAGCAAAATCAATTTTATTCCACTATGGAAAATCAGTATTCCCGGATATTAGCCTGTCCAGAAAACAAAATAAAACAAAACAAAAACACCTCATTAGTGAAGTTTTGTCATTTAAAACATGGAAATTTAGAGACAAGAGGTTTCTCAAGTCAGAATTACTTCTCATTTCAACACATTTAGGCAAAACCAAAAACTGAACCAGCCAGAACATTGCATGACCGGGATAAGGAAGAATGTTGCTGTTTGCAGAGAGGCAGATGTCTGTGGCATGTGCGCCCTCAAAGCCATAACGGACAGCATTGGCACCAATTGCTTGAAAGTTACAGTGTTACATCCTTCGCCTCATATTTGTTGAGAGAGGAAGTCGGTTTGCACCGATTACTTCTCTGTGCACTTCTGATATTTGCACAGTCTCTACCATTCAGGGTAACAAAGTGTTTTGTTATTTGCACAGATGATCCCACCAGTTGCGAGACCACAAGAAGCAGTTTCTTGCAGGCATCGAAAAAAGATGGCTTTAGGTTTCTCATGATAGTGATTAAAAACAAAAACAAAAGCAAACAAACAAAAATACCAGTTCTTCAAAGAGGTGGATTTGTTTCTGAACCAAACTGTACAAAGAAAACGTCGTGGTGGTCAAATAAATGAAAATGATATCAAAACGGTTTTTATATCATTACATTAATATTACGACGAAGTTGAATATGGTAAACTGCAAACTAAACATTGATGCTTGAGTCTATTTGTTCAATTAATTTAAAAAGTCATTTGTAATTTGTATTTGACATATAATAATTTTTATACCCATTTCTCTCTCTGTTTCATGGGAAAATGTACCAGACAAACAAACATTTTCAGTTTATTTTTCTAAATAAATGTGTTGTTTGTAGAAGCTGTGGTTGTTTATTTAATTTAGATTTTGTTACCTGAGAGTTCCTTCTTTTGTTTGACTAAGAGGCTCTTTGTACAATTAAGACTTGAAGATAGTTTTAGTCCCTGGGAGTTCTGGGGGATACTGGTTGGTTCATATTGTTGTTCCTCCTATAGGGCTACAAACCCCTTCAGCTCCTTGGGTCCTTTCTCTAGTTCCTCCATTGGGGACCCTGTGCTCAGTGCAATGGTTGGCTGAGAGCATCCACCTCTGTATTTTTCAGGCACTGGCAGAGCCTCTCAGGAGACAGCCTCATCAGGCTCCTGTCAACAAACACTTGTTGGCATCCACAATCGTGACTGTGTTTGGTAAACCACCAACTAAAGAGTACACATAGAGGGACCCATGGCTCCAGCTGCATGTGTAGCAGAGGATGGCCTTGTCGTCTGTCAATGAGAGGAGTTGCCCTTGGTTCTGTGAAGGCTCATTGCCCCAGAGTAGGCGAATGCCAAGACAGGGAAATGGGAGTAGGTGGGTTAGGGAGCAGGGGGAAGGGGATGGGTTGGGAGTTTTCTTCAGAGGGGAAATGAGGAAAGGGATAACATTAAATATGAAATGTAAATAAAGAAAATATCTAATAATAATTTTAAAAAGACTTAAAGATAGACTGAGATTTTAAATCTGTTTATAATACAAAACCATGCTCTGTTTTCTAAAACCTCAGAAGATGATACCTTTTTGCACCATCTCTTTCTTTATAAAGGGATATTTAACATCATTGAAGCTGTATCAGGAATTATTATCCATACAAAAATGTTGCTTGTAAACTAAGTCCAGATCTTATAACAGTAAAGATTTTTCTGTCTTCTTACAGCGAATAAAATTAGATTTAAACACTTAGGTCATTAATCATAGTTAATGAGCCCTTATTGCCCCCACCAACAGAGATCTGTTTACGACATCCATAATTATACTTCAAATTGATTAGAAAATCAGACAGGAGGAAACATGAACCTCTCAATCAACGAAGGCTTACCAAGGACTCCCAAAGGCGCATCTACACTTACATCTTCTCCGCTGGCCGGCGTTGGTAACTGCTACTACCAGCAGTAAATAGTGTGAGGGGAAATTCAAGTATATTGTTTTTAACAACTAAAAGAATGGGTTCTTGGATTTATTCATAAAATTTATTTTGATACCGAAGTCCTGTCATGTTGTCCTGTGCACAATGATTGGCTGATTTTCTATGAACTATCTTGGCACTTCCAATATCCTGTAACATAATTTAAAAAAATGTTTTCAATGCAACATTTGAACCTCTGAAAATTAAGACACTAAACCTGAAAAATAATACATCTGGAAATCAAATTGCCATTCCTGTGGGTTGTTAAGCACTAATGGATGAGAGTCTGGATTCATTCCCATCATTTAAAATTACAGTGATTGCTTCAAACTGTAAATTATTTGAAATTATATACAGAATGTCAGCTTTCCCCATCTACCAGCAAATGTCCTCAATAATGAATAGTTGAAATCATAGCTCTTTGTTTGTAAACACGATCTGCCATTAGCAGTACAATCTATAATGCACTCTCTAGAAACTCCTGAAAGATTTGCTACGACATGAAATGATTATTTTCCTCATCAACACAGTAATTCTCTTAGGAATTTATAAAGTAAATTAGAATGAGGCAGAATATGGATGGCCAAACCAGGGGTGGGTATGTCTAAAATCTTTTATTTAAGTTTTTCCCTTTGGATAGTTCATTTATTTTCTATTCAAGTTTACTTCTCTCTCTTCAAATTCAAATTTTAAACTTCTCTTTACATTTTAATTCAAACTTCTGTACTTTTATAAAACCTATGAAGCCCCCTTTGGTGCCCACACAGAAGTATTAGTAATAGATTATTTTCAAATCACAAAGAACCAGATGCATAATATTCACCTCCTCTTCAGCCTTGGTTTTTAGAGACAAGTACATAGTATGAAAACAAATCCTCACTGTATTGGCCCAAATCCTGCTCTTTGTAGAAGACGATTCCTTTATGGGTGTGTCTTATGTGTACTCTCTTGAGATGTAAGAACAAGAAGAAGAGGAAAAAGTATGGGACTATTATTTCAATGGGATTTAACACATGGCAAATAGAACTTCATCAAACCTTCAGTTTCACTGGTTAACAAAAAAAATGTAACTGTGTAAGTTCAATGATGAAAGAAAATATGTTATGCAGGGGCAATATATTCAGTAGGAGAAGGGAATACTGAGCAGACATCTGAAGTAAATGCCTGACTGAAGGTAAAACACAAACACAAAGAAATCAGGCACACAGTAATGTAAAGAGGATGAACCTAGTGGTCAGAAGACCTGAAGTGAGCTAAATTGTGTGGAGGAAAGAGCACAGCAAGTAACACAAAGAAAAGCAGTTACGGGGAAGCCGGACCCTTTCTCTCTGTGTCCTCAGTGAAAACAGAACAAAACACGCCATATAAACACCACTGACAGTGACCATACAGAAATCAAGAAACCATAGCATTGTCCTGAAATGGCAAGTGTAGGCAATTTCACTCTTGGAAAGAGTACACAAGTTTCTTGCCCACCACCTCCCCACCCACATGAATGAAAGCTTTACTTGATTCCCAAAATATGTAATGCAAAAAGTTATCCAACAAGAACATAAAGATGCCTGAATGAACGTGAGTCACAAACCAGGGGACTCATGAGAAAAGGATGGCAAGGGGCAATTTCAGCTAAAGCACTCAAAATGGCTGTGGAAATATGTTTATCCGGCACTCGCTAATAAGGATCTAAAAACTCATTCAGTAGACATGGATTATAGAGACATGAGAAATACAGGAAAACAGATAAAAATCTTACAGAAAAAAACAATCTGTCTTGATCTATTTTTACTTAAGGGAAACAGTAACAAAAATGGTGCAAGTCTGTTAACTCTAGAATGTAATTCTTTTATTTGTATTTGTTTTTTTCCCCTCAAGATAAGGTTTCTCAGTGTAACAGAACAGACCTGCCTGTCCTGGACCTGTTTTTGTACCTGTCTTTGTAGACCAGGCTGGCCTCAAACTCTCAGAGACCCATTTGCCTCTGTCTTCCAAGTGCTGGGATTGAAGGTGTGGACCATGACACCTGACTGGCATGTAATTCTTAAGATATTCACGAACTAGGCTTCCTCTAAGTCTCTGCTCTGAGACTCTCAAAATATGAATATTTTGCTCATTGTACACAATAGTTTCTAGGACCCTCATATGTTACACACCTGTTCCAAGCCATAGGTAGTGGGAAGACTTTATTCTTTCTTTTAAATGAAGCTGTGTAAAATAATCATACAATACTGTGTTACATTTTTATGCTTCAAACTGGTTGGACTGGAATTAGGGGTACCAGAGAACAGCCTTTGTGGGCTGGGGTGTAGTTTAAGAGCATTTACCTGCAAGTATTATATTCAATATTCAGCATGGAACACAATAGGACTTTGGGCACAGAGATACAATGGATAAACTTCACATTCTGAGAGCCACAGAAGCTGAGAAAATGAAAAATTATATACAGAATAATCTAAACTTTCAAATCCCACTGATAGTAGACCAGCCATTTATCATGTTCCGTGGTAAAAAGAAAAGGAGTGGAAAGGAGTCATATCTTTTGCATGATAACTCTGGGTGATTCGTTTTTTCCTCACTTTGCTCCCTGCTGTGCACATGCACCTGAGGAGGCACATCTGTGGCTCCTGCTGTGAATAGTGACAGTGGCTCTCACTGCTCAAGAGAGTGTTCCTTAGAGATCATCCAAGACGTTGCTGACAGAAATTGTTAGCTTATGGCCTTTTGACTGCAGCAATATGACTTGTATACACTTTAGTACCCTGTCTTTAATCAACTGTGATTTCTTTGACCCTTAATATATGGTATTTTGATCTTGAGGCAGAGTCTCATTGTGTAGCCCTAGGTGATCTAGAACTCTGTATGTGTACCAAGCGGGCCTCAAACTTAGAGATCCACCCATTTCTACCACTCTAGTTCTGGGAATAAAGGTGTTGCTAGCATTAAGAATAGTATTTTAGGGAGAAAGACGGAGAGAAAGAGAGAGAGAACCTAACGTATCTAATCTTTGTTTCTTTTCTTTCTTTCTTTCCTTCTTCCTTCCTTTCTTTCTTTTTCTTCCTTCCTTCTTTCCTTCTTTCCTTCTTTTCTTCCTTTCTCTTTCTTTCTTTCTTTCTTTCTTTCTTTCTTTCTTTCTTTCTTTCTTTCTTTCTTTCTTTCTTTCTTTCTTTCTTTCTTCCTTCCTTCCTTCCTTCCTTCCTTCCTTTCTTCCTTTATCTCTTTCTTTCTTTCATTAGTAGACACTTAAAGTTGAAGGCACATTTTGTTCTGAGTCTCCAAATGCCTCAGCCACATGGATTGGGTTTAACTAAAGGGGAGATTGTGGCAATGAGACCCAGATTTTCCAGAGGCTTTGATTGAAAAACTAAATACCACCCAAAACTTAAGGAAATTATTAAGCCATGCTTGGGGAGGGGAGGTTAAAGTTGGCTCTCCAATGCTCAGTGATCCGCTAATCTGACTAACTGGTGAGCATTGTGTAGAGAGACCCTGAGCACAAAAGAAGTGAATAAGGAAGATACTCTTTGTGAGGCCCCAGTAAGGAGGCTTGAACAAAATAGTCATAAGAGGCAGAGGGAGGGAGAGAAGTTGATAGAAAAAGGGACAGGGAGGGGAATGTGGAGCAGGAACAGGTGTACAGAAAGACAAGAGAGATACCCAGAGATCCAAAAAAATGAATGGACATCTGTAGCTGCTGGGGATCTTCCAGAAGTCAATGTAGGAGTCCTTAGCCAAGGTGTCCTACAGTGGTGACATGGGGCCTGAAGAGGATACCTTCATCTAGCCAGGCAGGATGCCCAGAGGAGGAATAAGGACACCAACCCATACACAAAACTTTTTACCCAAAAGTTGTTCTGTCTAAAAGAAATACAGGGACAAAGGTGGAACAAAGTGAAGAAATAGCCAACCAATAACAGCCCCAACTTGAAACCCATCTCATGGGCAAACACCAGTCCTTGACATTATTAATGATACTCTGTTATGCTTGTAGACAGGAGCCTAACATAACTGTACTCTGAGAGGTCCCACCCAGCAGCTGACTAAAATAGATGCAGATACATACACAGCCAAACATTGGATAGAGATTGGGGACTCTTAAGGAAGAGTTGGGGGAAGGATTGTAGACCCTGAAGGGACGGAAATCCCTCAAGAAGACCAACAGGGTCAACTAATCTGGAGTCTCAGAGAGTCTGGGAGTTCTCAGAAACTGACCCATCAACCAAAGAACACAAGGAATGAGTCCCCAAGCTTACATATACCAGCTCTGTCCCCATGTAGACTCCCCATCACTGGAGCAGAGGCTCTCCCTAATGCTGTAGCCAGATTGTGGTACCAATTTCACAACAGGGCTGCCTTGTCTGGCAGAGACTTGATGTTCCAGGGATAGGGGATAGGAGGGACTCTCTCAGAGAAGAAGGGGAGAAGGAGTAGGGGAGGGTCTGTATGTAGCAGGGAACAGGAGAGGGCATTGCTTAATGTAAATAAATGAATAAATTAAAATTTATAAATTTTTAAATTTTGTATTAGATATTTTCTTTATTTATATTTCAAATGTTATCCTCTTTCCTTGTTTCCCCCTGAAAACCCCCTAACCCATGTCCCCTCCCCCTGATCATCAACCCACCCACTCCAGCTTCCCTGTCTCAGTGTTCCCTATACTGGAGCATCAAACCTTCTAAGGACCAAGGACTTCTCTTCTCTTTGATGTCCAACAAAGCTATCTTCTGCTACATATGCAGCTGAAACCATGGGTTGCTCCATGTGTAGTTTTTGGTTGGTGGTTTAGTCCCTGGGAGCTCTGGGGGTACTGGTTGGTTCATACTGTTGTTCCTCCTATGGCACTGCAAACCCCTTCAGCTCCTTGGGTCCTTTCTCTAGCTCCTCTATTGGGGACCCAGTGCTCAGTCCAATGGTTGGCTGAGAGCATCTCCCTCTTTATTTGTCAGGCACTGGCAGAGCCTCTCAGGAGACAGCTATATCAGGCTCCTGTCAGCAAGCACTTGGCATCCACAACAGTGTCTGGGTTTGATGACAGTATATGGGATGCATCCCTGAGTGGGGCAGTCTCTGGATGGTCTTTCCTTCAGTCTCTGATTCACTCCTTGTCTCTGGATCTCCTCCTGTGGGTATTTTGTTTCCCCTTCTAAGAAGGACCAGAGTATCCATACTTTGATCTTCCTTCTTCTTGAGCTTTGTTTGGTCTGTGAATTGTATCTTGGATATTTCAAGCTTCTGGGCTAATATCCACTTATCTGTGAGTGCATATTATGTGTTCTTTTGTAATTGGGTTAACTCACACAGGATGATATTTTCTAATTCCACCCTTTTGCCTAAGAATTTCATGAATTCACTGTTTTTAGTAGCTGAAGAGTATTACATCCTGTGAATTTAAAAATAATTAATAATTAATTAATGTTGTTTGAAAGTAAAAATAAAATAATAAGCATCTTCTTTGCATTCAGGTTTGTATTTGGTTTTGAAAATATTTTAAAGTTTTTTATTCTTTATTTTAGGTATATGTGTGTTGGGAGGGTAGTATGTATTTGTGAGTTCATTTGCCTATTGGGGCTAGCATTGTCAGCTCTTCCTGAGCTTATAGGCAGTTGTAAGCCATTAGTCATATATATTCCACATCTCTGCAAAAGCATCATGAGCTCTTAGCAGCCAAGCCATTTCTCTGGCTCCTTAAAAAAAAACATTTATCATTTTAAATTAAAACTGACACACACAAAAAAGCAAAGCATCCATTTATCACCCAATAGGCCATCCTATTTACACAGAGAGCTGTTTAATTCATTGACCCTTTTATAAAGACCCGTGGCTGGTGGTTAATCGATTCTGTAGGTTTTCTTGCAGTGTCCTTGACCCCCCGGATCTCCTAATCCTTTCTCCCCCTCTCCCATAAGATTCCCTGAATGCCTAATGTTTCACTGTGGGTCTCTGCTTCTATTTCCATCAACTACTCTCAGAGGACAGTTAAGTTAGGTTCCTATGTGCAAGTATAGGAGAATACCACTAATAGTGTCAGGTAGGCTCTCTCTCATAGCATGGGTCTCATGTTTTGCCAGTCATTGATTGGTATTTCCTCCAATTTCTGCTTCATCTTTATATATCCTGTATATCTTGTAGGCAGGACAAATTTTGGATTGAAAATGTTGTGAATTGGTTGGGGTTCCTATTCCTCCTTTGGAAGTCTTGCCTGGTTACAGGAGGTGGCTATATCAGTTTCCATAGCCCCTATTGTTATGTGTCTTATCTAGGGTCACATATATTCCTGGGAGTTTCCCTTATCCTAGATTTCTAATTTGTCTCAAAGATGCACACACCACACCATCGCAGGCCTCCTAATTCTTTCACCCTCCCTCTTTAATTATCTCTCCCTTCCTCTTCCCCACATTTAATGCTTCCTGTTACTGTCCCAACCAACTCTCCTACCCAGTTCCCTTCCTCCATTCATCCCCAATGTCTATTCTATTTCCTCTTAGGACTAAGAGTCAAGCATCCTCCTTTGTTACTTAATTTCTTTTGGTTTATGGATTGCAGCATGATTATCTCTACTTCAAGGCTAATATCCATTTCTAAGTGGGTACAAACAACATGCGTCTTTCTGGGTCTGGGTGACCTCACTCAGAAAATACATGTGATGGACCTATGCCCATACACAATATATAACAGATGGTCTTCTTGGTCTTCTCACAGGACCCAAAACAATTGCTGCATGGCCTGTCTCTGATTCTTTTGTCTGCCTTTGGATCCATTTTCTCTAACTGAGCTGCCTAGAGTGGGCTCAAAAGGAGAAGAAGCATCTAGTCCTACTGAAACTTGATATGCCTAAGCTGGTCGATATCCTTCCCTTCTCTGAGAAGAAAGGGAGAAGGAGGTAAGGGAGGGGAGGGGACATGGGAGAGAAAGATAGTGTTGAAAATTAAATAAATAAATAAATTTGAAAAAAAGACCTATGGAAACAGCACTAACATATAAATGCACTTCGATATGTAATATACATTAATCTCCATTACTTAAAGACCATTTCAGACATAAGGAAAAACCCCTGTAATAAAGCACTTCTCTAGTTTGCATAAGGCCCTGGGTTTAACATCTAGTAGTGAGAATCATATACACATATGAAACTTCCTGTCCAACAGCCTCTTTAAGGTTAATCAGTTAAAGATTTCAGCTACATGTTTTCTGTTTGTTTTTCAGATAACAAGTCACATTACAATCTTTTGTTTCTGACTCTTGCCTCATTAGTCTACTGACCATGTAGACAAAGTCAAATAACATTTCAGTGCTATCGCTGTTTTTGTCTCTTTAATCATCATATCAAGTTATTTTTTTATTTTTATTTGTAATAATGGTACACATTTGTGATGGATAATACACAGTCTTGATTCATTGTACATTGGGTAATGATTATAACAGGTAATTATAGCCCATCTATTACCAAAATCTCGTAATTTTGGTAAGTATAATGTCTCTCCTTTCTCTGAAATATACAATTGTTAATTATATTCTCTATTGTTAATTATATTCATCTAACTGTACAACGAAACACCAGGATGGATTTCTTTGGGCAACCTATAATATTGAATATATAGGTGTGGTTCTCCCATGGCACTCTAGACTCTGGAAATCACATGTGACCCTCAATTTCTACAATTACCATTTTGAGATTTTACATGGATGCGATTGTACAATGTATTGGGATCTGTGTATATGTGTTGTGTGTATGTCTGTGTGTGTGTGTGTGTCTGTGTCTGTCTGTCTGTCTGTCTTTTTGTCTACCTGTCAATTTGTGTGTCTTTCTGTCTCATATGAAAATGCCTTGTCACAGGAATTTGGCCTTTGAAAGCAGAGATAAAACTTTCTGCATTCATCTCTTTATTACCACTGTCACCTGTCTCTCCCTTCCCTGTCTGTCTGTCTATCTAATTATCTGTCTGTCTGTCTGTCATCTATCTTTTATATTTATTATTTACTTATCTATCATCTATTAGACTCTAGAAATAAACCCTGAATGTATTGCTATTTGTAAATTTTTCTATTAAAGTATTGAGCAAACAAAAGTGTAGAAATATCTGCCTTTCTTATGTCTTTGTAATTGACATTTGCAACTCCTGGTTACATGCTTTTAGAGTTTAATTTTTTCAAATCTCAGCTAGGAGTTAAGGTACATTTTACTCTTGTAGTTGATTCTGTATGACACACTGGTGTAGATTTCCTATACAATAGGGAAGCTGAGGTCAGTTCCTTTTTGAAAAATACATGTGGGTATTGTTACAAAGTTTACAAATGCCCCAGGTTGAAATATTTGTTTCAGTTACTTGGTAGTAATGAGATGGGCTTCTTCCTTTGTTTCTTTGTTTTATATGAGAACATTTTACTTAGAACTTGGATATAAAACTCAAAATCAAAAACAAAAGGCCTGTATTAGAGACTGGTATGAGACTTCTGCAATAAATATGAATAGAGTAATCATTATTTCACCAAAGCTCAGAATTAGTTATTAGCTTAGGAAACATGAGGAAGAAAGATAATTGTATGAATAGCTTAAAAGTACAATATGCTCGATAAATATGCTTATTGGCCTTTAGAAATTATCATGATTTCATGTAATATTTGCTTGTGATTTCTGCTAGTGATGAGTCTTATTTTTAAAGAAACAATTAAAATTCTCTGTCTCTAGAAGGAAATCATAATTTTGTAAGCAAATGGCTATTCAATTAGAATGTAAACTTTGAGCTGTGTTCTTCCATGTGATACTTAATAACCACTGTGTTTTGATCATGAAATTGTCTCCCTTGGAGATAATTAATATGGAATAGATAGGGATTCCCACTCAAATAGCCTGGCAATCATGGTAAGGAAAGAACCATCCTACTGAAATTTCAACTATCAGAAGAGTCACATTACACATTTAAAATATAACTAAACTCCCAAATAGTGTCTACGTATTTAGGTAAGTATATTATCATAATTAATGAATACATGTTTATGAAACTAAAGCCCATTCTTTAAGACATAAATCTCCCTTTGCTTTCACCCAAAATAAGAAGATTCTACACTGTGTCATTTAGACAAATGTTATTTGTGAACAAACCAAGAAAAGTGTTTATAATTCATAGTTGTTCTTTTAGGATTTGTGATGTAAATTGGCCATTCAGATGCTTCCCAAATAAGCAACACAATTAGACTGAGAAAAGTAGTATAACTCAATAACTCTAATTTAGGCACTTTTTTTTCTTGGTTATGGTTATAGTGGTAGTGGTAGTAGTGGCAGTGGTGAGGGTGGTGATGATGATGGTTTTATTTTGTTCTTTAGAAAACTCTACACTGATTTCCATAGTAGACACAACAATTTATAATCCAGAACTGAGTAAGGATATCTCCTTCCCCATATCCTTGCCCACCCAGATACTTGCCAACTGATAAATTGATAATGTAATATACACACTAGAAATTTATTCAGCCACAGGAAAACTAAAGTTATGACTTTTGCAGGAAAATGGATAGGTGAGGGAACTATTAATTAAGTGAGGTAATCCACCTTCAGATCGTCAAAACTGCATGTTAGCTCATGGAAGTGAGTCTTGGATTTCAATTTACACACACATTGTGTGTATGTGAGGATAGGTGTATATGTAGAGATATAGATCATGATTCTTAATAGAGGACTGTGAGAAAATGACTTTCAAGAAGAAGGAGGAGGAAGAAGAGAATAAGAAGAGAAGGAAGAGGAAGTACTAAAACACATGGAACATGAAAGTGAAAATGGAAACTGTAGGATAAAAGGGCATAAATGGGACTGGAGGTTGGGGAAGAATATGGGGGATGGGAACAAACAAACATGTATGAAAGAATCATAATGAAGCCTATTACTTTGTTCAATTTAGAAATCAATAAAAGCAGAAAGAAAATTAGGATAACTGTATCAAAATTTTAGCAAGAGGAAAAACAAAGAATTGCTTCTATTAGACTACATGTCTATATGGTACTAAAGATTGAAGACAGGGTCGTGGACATGTTAGACATGTCCCATTGAACTACATCATCATTCAGTCCTTTATGTCAATATTTTAAGGAGGAAGAAGACACACTTTTATGTGAGTGAGCACTTTTAAACGTCTTATTTTCAAATAAAAAAGTTCTGTCAATGTTTTCTGTTAGGAATCCTGGCATAGATAACTGGATTATTAACTCACCTGGGTAAGTACCAAGGTATATTGTCCTGACCACATTCTGTAATTATCTGGTTCCAATTTTTGGGAACATACGCTTCTGAAAGTTTCTCCATTCAGTCTAAGTTTGAAGGAGATAGTTAATCTTTCTGCAAAGTCACAGCCTATAAATTTAGGGTAAATGTTTAGTAATCTTCCTCATAACTCTTCTTTTCTGATTTGAGAAATATTAAGTAAATACTGTGTGCGAAGCCGTGGCTATTGAACAGAGATTCCACAAAGAATAAGATAAAGGTTTTTCCCTCAGTAAATCTAGAGTGTATTCAGGAGAACAATGAACCTGGAAGTAAAATTTGAGTAAGACAAGACATGTGCAGAGCTGGCAGTCAGTACCCTTTCATACTCAAGCCAAATTCTGGGGAACCTTGCATTTAACTTCTAAATGCATATACTTTCTTAAATTTTGATGTCCTCATTTGAAGGCCAGAATCCACATGACGAAAGGAGAAAAGCAATACCCCAAAATCTATCCTCTGCCTACTATATACCTGCCATGGATTGTGTGTACCTAACAGAAGACACACACACACACACACACACACACACACACACACACATTTTTAGCTTAATATACTTTTAAAATGGGATATCTTAATTGTTCAATCTAATATCACCACTTACATTGGAATGTCACCAAAGGAAATAAACTCCTGTTAATTCTTTACCAATTGAGATGCATATTAAAATTTACGTTAAAATTGTCCTTCAAGGAATATGTTTTCAGTCCAAGTGATTTTGACAGTAAATTACTTATTTTGTTTTTGAAATTTTCTTCTAGAACAAACATTTATAATAAAGGCATGATATACAATTAGACAAAATCAGATAACATGACAGGAAAAGAAGGAAATATTTACTAATACAGTTTTACTGATCACAATTTTTATTTATTAAATATGCAATTTAACTTATGTCTCCTCATAAGTCAGAGAAGAACTGTAAACTATTTAGCTGTATATATAGTCCAATAGAAAATGGAAAATAAAGTACCAACAAACTGAATAAGAACCAAGAACTTGATAGCAGAGTGTTGTGCATGAAGAGTTTTGAGGGCTACTAGACTAAAGCAGGCTGATTGTCACTTCCTATTTTAGTAAAACCAATATTTAAAACTGTAGTGCAATTTTAAATCAGCAGCAAGGCTACTCAGGCTGAAATAAAAACACATCTTCAGTACAGACCATTAATCCAAAACAATGTGGATAAATCTGGTTTGTAGAAGGAAACAGTCATATTTGAAAAGGAAGCCTATTCGAGGGTCAGATAAAGTAATGAATCAGAAAATGGCTTGACAGAATGAATCAGAGACAGAATATGCCTGCCTCTCACAAGAACAGACATGAAAGGTAGGCTATTGAAGAGCAGTGGAGGAAGAGAGAGACAGCCGAGAGTCAGTGTAGTGAACGTAGTAAAGTGTAGCTGTGTTTGTTCTTGAGTTCTTGCAGTGCAGTTAAGTACAGGTCAGCAGAAGCCAGAAGATTAGAACAAAGCGCAAGAGTTAGTTTGAGACCAAACAGAGCAATTCAGTGAGAAGCATTGGGAAACCAGTTTGAATCAGACAGCTTGGAGAGGATTTTGAGCCAGAACAGCTAAATTGAACCAGCCAGCCAGAGTTCACAAAGAACTAGAAAGGGTGAGTTTATTCAGGAGTAAGCCTTTGAGACAGTTACAATTGGAGAATACATGTAAATTTTATGTGAAACAACTAAATGACTGCTTATTGATCTGCTGTTCTCTATAAGATGATGATTTATTCCCAATTTTAGAGTTTCAAAAGTCTACCAGTTTTCTTTCTCACCCTACGTATACACACTTGCATTCTCATCCACAGTTCAGGATGAATCTGTCCCTCCCAGGTATCCGTGAAGTATCTCTCTCTGCCCATTCTCAGTCGCTCAATTTGTCTGATTTCTCTGGCCTCTCAATTTTGCATCTCACCAACTGTCCCAATGCCCTCCTCCAGGCTGACTTTCTCTAGGTTGAATACCACACCTACTCTCACACAAGATTTCCTTGCATATTTCATTTAAATATTTACTAATAAACCATGACTCTAGCCTGGCACAAGTGTCAGCACTAATTTTAATTACTACATTCAAGACTTGCAAAGAAGATCCCACATTTTGTACTGTATAAGACAGGACTTTTTTTGCTTACATGCTACTTCTCCTCTTCCGTCCTTTTCCAAATCACACCAGTCTACTCAGCCAACCCTACCTTAGAGTAGCTCTCTCTTTTATATTTTGTTAGACCCTAGCTACCATCATTCTATAGCATAGTGAAGTTTCCTCTGATAATGCTAATACTCCCTGAAATATGCCTGATAAAGACACAGTTTGTAGCATGATCCACACTAATCCTTTGAAATTAAGAGATGGCTTATTAGTCAATAAAATTCTTAAGTACCATTCAGGGTTCCAGTAGGAATATTTGTTTCTATTTGAACAAAGATAATCCTGAGGAAAGATGGGCAAATATATAATGATTCTGGAATTGATGTTTTGCTCCATGTCTCTGTTATTCCCAGTGGTATCAGCTGCATTCTAAACATTTATATGTAAATATATGTAAGACTTGAGAATTAACTTTGTTTTTCTTACTTTATTTTATATTAGAAATAAATCAATATATTTAGAGACCTGTCTTATATTAATTAACTAAGTTATGGAATTTATGAAACAAAATACACAATCAAATGTTTCTATAGTACTGTTAATTAGATGGAGAAGAGAGACTACAATTTGTTGAAAATTATGATGTAAAAATCTGTTATAATTATGAGTATTGATGGTGCAGCCTTTGTGGTGTACATCACAATGCACGGCAGGCCAGGCTCCCTGGGCAGAGGCACAAACACTTAAATGTGCTGGTTCATTTGTTAATATTTCCTGAAACAGGAACCTATGTTATAGAAGAAAAGAACTGACTCCTGCAAATTCCCATAAATTTAATTAATGGATTCTAAGAATATTTTATTGTTTTCTGAAACATAACAGCATTCTACAAAGTCTGATAGACAGTGCGTGTGAGCAAAGACATAATAATAAGACATAAATTTACCAAATGGAGTCCTTACAAGGTGATGGTAAGAAGTTTAAAGGCAATATAAAAGTGTAAGAGGAACAAAAATGTCAGAAAATGAAGACTTTTTTTTAAAATTTCTAGCTCATGAAAATCATTTTTGCAAGACATCTTTGATAAGGTGACATTTGAGCAGACAGCCAGAGGACCTTTGAGATTGAGACTATGTAATCAATTAGAAGAGAATTCAGGGAGTGACTGCCTGGGTCAGGAGAATACTGATAGTACCTGGGGGTATCATTTCAATTAGCGTGCAGTGAGGGAAGTGACGACAGGATATGAAGCAGACTGAGTGGGTGAAAGAGGGGAATACTTTGGAAAATACTATGATGATAAATAGGTTTGGATTTCACTATGAATAAATGAGTCAATATTATCACACTAATTATATCTGAGTTACAGCAAGATCTTAGAATAAGCTAAGTTATCCAGAACCTGTTGTGGATGGCTCCATGCTGCTTGTATTTTTGTTAATTCTGCTCAGGTGGCTTCTTGTGAACCAGTCCCCTAATGAATAAAGGAGCCAATTACTGGGTGAGTAGGCAGGACTTCTAGGTTGGTCAGTGGAAGAGAGAAAGCAGGAGAGAGTTAGGCCTTTTGGAAATTGGGACAGCATATTGGTAAGATGTAGCTGCTAAGGTTTCGTGGTATCATGGCACATCGACAAGGATTCACCACTGGAGGAATCAGATTTTAATAATGCTTACAAGATTAGCTTTTAGCTGTTGCACCTAGAGATTGAGTTACCATTGTTTCTGAACTAAATTTGTGTTGCATTTTCCTCCAGGAGGCAAGTAGTCTGGGTTCAAGAGAGAAAGGTACAGTGGCAAAATGTGGGTTTGCCAGATGTGCACCACAAAGGCCATGTGATAGCCACTAGTGGGAACCTAGTGAGCTGGTTGAAGAGATTGAGGAGTTCTGAGTGAGAGTCTCCACAAGATAAAAATCAAGACGGCCATTGCCTGCCAGTGCATGGCAGGCCAGGCTGCCAGGTCAGAGGCACAAACATGGAAACATGCTGACTCATTTTTAAATATTTCCCACAACAGGACCCCTTGTGATAGAAGGAAAGAACTGACTCCTGTAAATTGTCCCCGGATTGTCACACATATACCTTGACACACACAGACAGGCCCAAGTACACACACACACACATACACACACACACACACACATACATGCACACACGTATGCACACACACAGAGACACACACAGAATAACTTTTAAAAGAGCTCAGTCTAGACAAAACCTACCACAAAATTGGAAGTTAAAAGAAAAATTGGAATAGTAGTTCAATAATCCCAAAAAGTTATGTGATGTTCTTACCAATATGAGTCAGAGTGAAGGGATTGAGAAATACTGTGATTTGAAAGTGTAGGAATCAGCATTTTCTCATAGATTGATGGATTACAGGTTGCAGGAGACACAGAGATATAGATTGTCAAGACTGGTTTCTAAAAAAGCAACAATTTTGAGAAAGGGAATCAAGGTTCAGTTTAGGACATCCTAAGGCGGATATGCATATTGAATATAGACATGAATTTTATCAAGGAGGTAGATATTTATCAAGCATGATCCAAGATTTAGAAATACATGTGCTGATTATCAGGATAATAATTCAGAGCAGATACATAGTATCTGGTGGAATTATCTAGGAAGGAACATATAGATACACTCTTTGGATAATATATTATTTACAAATTATGGACATGAGGAAAAAACAAAGAGATAAGGGAAGGCTGAGATATTAAATGAAAACCTAAGAAAAATTAAATAAATTTAATATGTCAAAACCCAAAATGGGATGAAAATGGCCACTACTATTTTAATAAAAAGCATCTTGGTTAAACTAAAGGCAATCTACTTAGTTTATGCTGAAATGTATGTGGGCCAGGTTATACTCCATGTAGAGATCATTATAATGGTTCATATTCTATAATCAATATGTGGACGTTTCCATGAAAAAAATCACTTCCTAGATTCCTGGCCTCTCTCCAACTGTATTATTTACCTTTATATTGCTGTGATAAAATAAGATAACTAATATAATTTATAGAACAAAGAGTTTAAGTGGGCTTATGTTTGCAGAGGACTAAGTGTATGTCATGACAGTGAAGTCATTACAGTGGGCACAGAGACCAGAGTTGGAAGCTACGAGTTCATATTCTCAACTTCAAGTAGGAGGCAGAGAGAGCAAACTGAAAATCTCATGAGGCCTTCTCAAAGCATGCTCCAGCGCTGTAATTCTTCCAGGAAGGCTATGACATCCAAATGACCACCAACTAGAGGCAGAGTGTTCAAATATGAAATATTATTTAGCAGTATTTCTCATTCAAACCTCCACACGACACAGACAGCTCAACAGATGTTTACTTTTCATAATTCCAGGATGAATTATATTGTATCTGCTTTGGGGAGTCAGAATAAATACAGAGGAGTTCAGAATGCTGTTAAAACTAAAGCAGAAATTATGCTGTTCTGTTTCAAAGAAGCAACCAATGCTGATTTGTTGTAAAAGTCTAAGTAGAAAAGAGTGACCCTTAGGGACATTGTGACCCATGCACTGTTGTGATATTTGTGATGCTTATCTGGACAGTGTGATAACAAGTTCAGGAACAGTTAGTGTTGGTATGCTAGGCTTCATGCTTAACGTTTCAAATCAAAGACAGTCTTATTTATTTGTGAAAACCATTAGACACTCTATGACAAGGCTAGGTGCTTACCACTTCTTTATCCTGCTGCCACCAATGGCAAACGTCCATCCAGTAGTCTGATGTTGAGTAACAAAGCAATGTTGCTATAGTGCCCTTTCTTCTTCCAAACACCTTGGAACAGTACCTCATCACTTTAGTCTAATATCGGTTTCTAGTACCACTGTTCTAAATTTCTATATAAAATCCCCTGGTATGACATAGACTAACTTCCTGCTCAGCTACTTGAATGTGATAATCTCTTCCTCCAGCATCTTTCCCATAATGAACTTAGAAGGGTCAGGCACTATTACCTGTCTCCACTGTACATGAGATTAATAACTGATAGACCAAAAGAAGAATAGGACTAACCCTGAAGATGAAGGGACATTTCAGAATGAAAGAGTCCATGATCAAGGTGATTTTCCAGCTCGCTGAGCAATGTTTAACAGAGATCAACAAGAAAAACAAGTTTTTACTAGATTTAACTTTCCCATAAATGCTGTTAAACAGCAAAACAAATACTGAATTCTAAGTAGTAAGAAATCGCAGCCATATGGAACAAGCATCTGGCACTGAGTGTAATTTAAGAATAGGGTGATTGTCCTCAGCCCATCAGAAGGATACTGAATAACAGGAGAGGTTGAAGCGATTTTCACCTTTTTTAAAAAAATAAAACTTGATGTTTTCACATGCTGAATTTTCAAACCAAGGATATCACAAATATTTCTAATTATATAGAAAAAAAAACCAGAGGAAGCAATAATACCAACACAAATGGAATTAGACACAATTTGATCTTTGTTGGGGGACAGTTTCCTGTGTCCACAGATAACTAGGGAAACTAGGAATGTGAAAGACACAGGGCCTTGTCCACAATAGATAAAATAATATACCTGTTTTCTTCAGCGTGGATATTGATAATGACCTAATGATAATTTTTCTATCTGTATTGACAGAACTTAGCCTCATTTTGCTATGGACCTCATTCAAATCCTCCAGAATGATTTCCCAGACATTTCCCTTTATCATTAGCTCTCAGTGAAAACATTCTTAAGAAGAGATGTCATATGCAATACATAGCTTACAGATGTCAGAAACCACACTAGATTCTAGACCTTTTATGGTCACATGTACTTTGTAAAAAAAAAAAAAAAAAAAGTTTTTAAGTAGTCACAACTTAAGCTTTATTGCAACTTTAGAATTAGAAAAATTGTTGTCTTGAAACATTTCCCCAAAGTGTACTGTGTTTTAAATATGCTGACAATGGAGATTGGCACCCATGATACCCTCCTACACCCCACAGCCTGCCTGTCTCCTAGGAGGTTTGCAGTAACCAGTATCAAAGATGAGACTCCTGCCTAAATACCCACTCCAGCTAAGACACCCACAGAGCTGACTCAAGCCCTGCCCTCAGCCCAGCTGACTCAAGACTCCTTGCCCAACCTCCATCTTCCTTCTGGTCTTTTCCACCTGGCCCAATACCCTCCCACACCCCATAGCCTGCTGTTCTCCCAGGAGGTCTGCAGTAACTAGTGGAAAGTCTTTCTGATCTGTACCTCCATCTGCAACTGGGGCAGATCCTGCCTCTAGAACCCAAAGTCTGCCTGTCTCACAGAAGGTTTCCCCTAACCAGGAACACAGGAGGTCTTCTCTAAACAGGAACACAGGAGGCCTGATCTAACCATAGATAGAGGAGCCCCACACCATAACCAGACACAGCACTGCCTACCTCCTAAAAGGGCAGCTCTAACCCAGGTCACATAGCTCTATCTGCCTCCAAGGAGATCAGATCCACTCAGAGACACCCAAGCCAGTTAACACGAGAAATAAACAGATGGCAAGAGGAAAGTACAAAAATCTAAGCATCAGAAGCCAATGAAATTTGGCTCCATCAGAAACCAGTTCTCCCACCACAGCAAGCCCTGGATACACGGACACACCTGAAAAGCAAGATTCTGACCTAAAATCTAAAATCCCATTACATGAAGATGATAGAAGGATTCAACGATATATATATATATATATATCCCTTAAATAAATACAGGTAAAAACTGGCAAACAGATAGAAGCCATTAAAGAGCAAATAAATAAGTCCTTAAAGAAATACAGGAAAATACAATCAAGCAGGTGCAGGAATTGAACAAAACAGTCCAAGACCTAAAAGTAGAAAGAAAGACAATAATGAACACAGAAATGGAGACAACCCTAGAGATGGATAAATTAGGAAAGATATCCGGAGCCACAGATGCAAGTACCACCTTGAGAATACAAGAGACAGAAGAGAGAATCTCAGCCATAGAAGACAGCATGGAAGATACTGACACCATGGTTAAAGAAAATACAAACTGCAAAAAGCCCCTAGACCAAAACATCCAGGAAGTTCAGGAAACAATGAAAACCAAAGCTAAGAATGATAGGAATAGATGAGAGTGACAATTCCCAGCTCAAAGGGAAAAAAAAATCTTCAAAATAACCATAGAAGAAAAACTAACTAACCCAAAGAAAGAGATGGCCATAAAATAAATAGATTTGACAAGAAAAGAAAATTCCCCCATCACATAATAATGAAAACAGTAAAAATAGTAAGGGGAAAGTCCAAGTAACATATAAAGGCAGACCTATAAGAATTACATCATACTTCACAACTGACTCTAAAAGCCAGAAGATCCTAGACAGATGTCACACAGATCCTAAGAGAACACAAATACACTAATGACTCAGGTTCTAAGAGCCACAATTGACAAATGGGACCTCATGGAACAGAAAAGCTTCTGTAAGGCAAAGGACAATGTCAATAGGACAAAATGGTGATCTGTAGATTGGTAAAAGATCTTTACTAACTCTATATCTGACAGAGAGCTACTATCTATAATGTACAAAGAGTTCCATCAAAAAACAAATAATCTAATTAAAACATAGGCTACAGAGCTAAATAGGGATTTCTCAACCAGGAATCTGGAATGGCTGAGAAGCACCTAAAGAAATGTTCAACATTTTTAGTAATCAGGGAAATGCAATTCAAAACTACCTTAAGATTCTACCTTACATCAATCAAAATGGCTGAGATACAAACCGCAGTCAACAGCAAATGCTGGTGAGGAGGTTGAGAAAGGAAAACTCTTCCATTGCTGGTGGGATTGCAAACAGACACAACCACTCTGGAAATCAATCTGGCGGTTCCTCAGAAAACTGGAATTTTCCATAAAGCCTCAGCTATACCAATCCTGGGCATATACCCAAAAGGTACTCCACTCTACATAAGAGCATATGATCCACTATGTTCATAGCAGCCATATTTGTTTGTAATAGCCAGAAATTGGGAACAACCCAGATATCCCTCAACAGAACAATAGATACAGAAAATGTGGTTCAATTACTCAATGGAATAGTATTCAGCTATTAAAAACAAGGAACTCATGATTTTTTTTAGGCAAATAAAAGACATTAGAAAATATCATCCTGAGTAACCCAGATTCCAAAGGACATGCATGATAAGTACTCATTGATAAGAGTATATTAGCTAAAAGGTACAGAATACCTAGGATGCACAACCCATAGACTGTACCCACAACCTGTAAGTTTAACAAGCAGGAACGAATCCCCAAGTGAGTATACTTCAATAACACTTAGAAGGGGCAACGAAGTAATCACAGGAGGCAAAGAGATGGAGGGATCTCAGTGGAAGAGGGGAGGGAGAGGGGAAAAGGAACAGGATCAGGGATTGGGGGGGGGGGCGACATGGGAACAGTAGAAAATCCCAGAGGGCCAGGAGAATGAATGGAAATATGCAGTCTCTGGGTGTGAGGTGGGGAGTCCCTCTAGAAAGTATCAGAAACCCAGGAGGTGAGAGAATCTCAGGACTCAGTGTGAGTGTAACCTTAGCCAAAATATCCAACAGTAAGGAGAGGGAATTTGAAGAATCCACCTCCAGTCCAGAGACAGGGCTTCAAGTGAAGGGACAGGGTTACCAACCTACTGTCAAAATTTCTGACCCAGAATTCTTCCCATCTAAAAGAACTGCAGGGACAAAATGGAGAAGAGGCTGAAGGAAAAGGGATCCCATGATCCACTTAACAAGGGACCCATCTCATGGGGGAACACCAAGGCCTGACATTATAACTATGATGTGCTTATAGTCAGGAGCTGATCTCTGAGAGGCCTTACCAGCAGCTGACTGACACACACAGAGACATACCCAACCATTGGACTGAAGTCAGGGACCCATTGGTTGAATCAGGGGAAGGACTGAAGAAGCTGAAAGGGGGGGTCAGATCACCCCATAGGGAGACCAACATTCTTAACTAACCTGCACCACTGTGAGCCCTAGAGACTAGGCCACCAAACAGGCAGCATTCAAGGACCATTCTAAAGTTCCTGACATATATGTAGCAGAGGATTGCCTGGTTTAGCCTCAGTGGGAGAAGATGTGCCTAATCCTGGATACTGGAGACCCCAGGGAAAGAATATGACTGGGGTGGAGCACTCTCTTGGAGGCAAGGGGGAGGAGCAATGGATGAGGCTCTGAGAGGCGGGGACCAGGAAGGAAACAATGTCTAGAGTATAAATAAATAAAATTATTTAAACTTTTTAAAAAATTAATGAATGAATGAATGAAAAAATCTGACAATGAACTGCTGGCATTAGACTCTGAAGTTTGATCCAGGTTAACAAAGTCTATCTGAACTGGATTTTCATTCTCATCTCTTTGCTGATCCACTTACCTGTTGTGTCCCCTCAGTTCCTAAAATGGTACATGTTGGAATTAATGGAGAAAATATTTCCAATATGTGAATAATTATTCAAAGAAACTATAGAATAATGAGTTTCTAGAAGACCAAAGTAAACAAAAACTGGCATAATGAAGGATTTCTAAATATATTTTTTAAATATGTATTTTTAGGAAAGAACTAGTCACAATGATATGCAAACATTAGTGGATTAGTTATTTTTTGTTGTGGTGATAAAATACCTCAACATAAGAATAAGTTATGGAAGAAAGAGTTTAATTTGGATTACAGTTCTAGCAGAGTCCATAATGGTAGCAAAAGCATGGAGGCAGGGTTACACAGTTTCAACCTCAAGCACAAAGAATAGAAACCAATTCCACCCCAGTGATTTACTTACTCCATCTAGGGCGTTCATCTCCCCAAATTGTACTACAACTGGGAAGCAAATGTCCAAATACCTTAGCCTATGGGGAATATTTCTTATTAAATCTGCTCATAATTAACTAATGTTAATAAGTTTTCTTTATTATATCATTTTTCCAGTGGAGTTTCATCTAAAAAAATATCCACAGAAGGGATTTTGATATTTGTGTTTCATTCCTGATCAGAGAAGTAAAATCAGTAATAAGGAATAGCAAGGAAATGTGTACTTTGACTAAAGTGGGGGAGTAGGCATGTATCATTGTCCCCCTGTTTACCAACCCAAATTAACAGGTCAAGTTTAAAATTCATAAAATTAGAGATTTTCATTTGCATTAGATAAATTTGCAAAGTAGTATTTAACTTACAGAAAGCACTGATTAATCTCAATATTTTCTTTGGCTTGATGGCCACTGACTGGTTGCTCATAAATTTGAATTTGATAGATGGTACTGGAAGGATCTGTTAAGTGCAGGGACTAGTACATTATCCACTGCTTACAGCCCAAGTATATAATCTGAGCATCCATCTGGCTGCTGTATAAAGTGTTTCAGTCCATTCATTACCCTAAATGTCAAATGCAGAGTTGAGGTATGAAAGTCATGATAACCTTCTCTTGTTTAATAGAGTCATGCCAAATAATCAACTGCTCTATTGCCTTGCTTCTTAAATTATTATTAAAGTATCTATTAGATACTTTTGTCTGCTGAGATGATTACTTCTATGCTGTACTCCTTTCTGAAGATTGTGTTATAATTAAAATCAAGAAATGGCTTAAGGAAACTTCTTGTCACCAAAAATAGTCCTTATATGCTTGTTGTTAGGATGGAAAGAATCCTACTTGTGATTAATAACTATAATTCAAAGATAAAAGTGAATGATCAGAATAGTTTAATAGCTGGAATCCATAAAGAGGAACTAATCCAATCCCCTAGACAGTTTTTATCCTGAAATGTGATCAATGCCTTAAAAGCTAAGAATTGAAATAGATAAAAGTTACTTTCTCATTTCATTGTCCTGGCTTCAAATTTTTCCCAGTGAGTGTCTAATGTGTGAAAATTGAGCTCTATGGAGACAAGAGTATTGTAATTTTTCTGCTTTGTGTGGAGAGGGAATATATTATATCCATGGCTTATGGAGCCTTGGGAGGAGATCCTAACTTTTAAATGCTGACAATTTTGAGTTTGTCAATTTAAGCTTACATATAACTTTTCTTTATAGACTATAAAATGAATATATGAATATTAAGATGGAACAAATTTGATGAGACTTATCACTTTGTGATAACTATATACACATACTTTTCTAAGATCAGACTTTTACATGTTCTTCTGGTCACATTTAGTGACACCTGAGTTCCCAACTGTCCTTTCCTCCATCAGTAGGAGTCAGGACAGCACAATACAGTATCCTGTGCCTCCAAATATTGGAAGAAATATTTTGGAATGCTAATACATCTTCAAACAACAGCACTATTAGCAAATATCAAAGAAGCTTTGCATCACTAAACATGGTCTGATTGAATTTCAGTGTGTAAAGTTCATCAAATATCTCAAAATGTCTCCATTCCCTGAGTCCAGAGCCTAGTGTGTTTTCCATTTGTGTGTCTTATTTCTTTGATCAACTTTAACCTAAAACTGTCACTGTCTTCCTCATGTGACTTACATTTTCCAAAGAGCAGTTGCCATTGATGATGTGAAAGATAGCTAATTTGGTTTCTGATGTTTCTTGGTAAAAATTATTTGTGGCTTAAGTATCTGTATCAAGAACTTCACAGAAATAATGATGCCAACTCTTAATAAATTTTATCAAGAGGCCAATCAATGAGAATGCTTCTTACACATTTTTGTAAAATTAACTCTGGCTATTTACAGTGGTAACAGATATGCTTTCTCATTGTCATGTTGATTTTACTTATATTTTAAATCAGTTTGTGCATGTGTTTCACAAAAGAATCAGTCAAACATTTGCCTACTAGTTTTAGTGTCGATTAACAATTATTCATCTCAGTCATGTTCTATGTTCATCACTGGAGATTTGGTAAAATGTTTTCTTATAGTTTTGTCTATATTAGTGTGGCTTATTTTTTCAATGAACTCTTAAGAGAAGATATTTTTGTTTTGTTGTGTTTTGTGTCTTATCAGAGATGGCAATGAGGACTATAGTTCTAGATGTACTAACAACCTTGCTTTTGTGGCTTCTATAGTTCTGCTTCTGCTAATTGTTCTTGTGAACTGAATTATGTCAACTCAGGATATGTTTTTTTGTGCTTAAAAGCTTACCCTCAGAAAGGCCAGGGGCTACACTGGGATCCCGGATACCCAAGACTTTATATTGGTTTAAACTTATGTCCAAGTAGTCTTCTCTGGTGGGAGCCCTGCAACATTTTATTGCATGCTTCATTAGCAGCTTGCCCCAACCTGCGGTATGTGCTTTAGCATTATAATGAGCCATAGGTTCAAACCAGAATCACACCATTTCATAACACTCCTCTCTTAGTCTGTGATAACTACAGAAACTCCAGTAATTTGGTCTTAAAGTAAAGTAACTGGTTACTACAAATTCTTGAGTCTTCCTCCCTAGAGATACCCAGTAATGACCTGCCTTGCTGGTCATTCACTTAGTTTGATTACCTACCATTTTTTAACCAACTACTTACTGACTATCCCTAGCAATGGTCAAATGCAGGTCAAAAGGAGGAGTAGGAGGGGAGGAGAAGGAAGGAGGGAAGAAGAAAGGAGAAGGAGGAGGAGAAAGAGAAGGAGAACGAGGAGGAAGAGGAGAAGGAGGAGGAGGAGAAGGACGAGGAAGAGGATGATGATGATACTACTACTACTACTACTACTACTACTACTACTACTACTACTACTACTACTACTACGAAGAAGAAGAAGAAGAAGAAGAAGAAGAAGAATTCAATTTCTTTCCATGCTATTGTTCTATCACTTCCTAAGTAAGCCTCTGATTTTTAGGGAGCCCACCCTCTGCAGATTGTTCACCCAAATAAAGGCATGCTTGGTTTTAAATCTTTTGATCTTGTGTTTATTTTTCCTTCTCTTTGGCCTTTCAACAGACCAACTTCAGACACTGAGGAGTGTCTAGTCGCACTTGTGGAAAGATTTAGTGAGTTTCAGCCTGGATTTTTCCAGACTCTTTCTCAGCCAACTTGTTTCTTTCATACGTTAATTTTGTAAAGCTTCATAAGGCCTTTTAGATCTCTCCTATTTTGCTTCAGTGCCATGTTTCCCCCCTATATTGTTGGATTCAATTAATTTTTAAAATTTTCTTTGTTTCTATCATTTTTTATTTTTATGTCTCTGTCAATTTTTGATATTATAGTTAGTGTCATACTTAAAATGGGGAAAATATTCACTTCGAAAGTGCTGTTTTTAAAGTCATTTATTCAGGAATACTTCTCAGAACTTCAGGATTTGTAGTAAAATTGTGGGCAAACAAATTTAATTACTGTATAATATGTAAAACATCTTAAGCCATTTTACATCCTATTACAACCATTTTGGCAAGCTGTGCTTTCTAATAATTTCCCTGTTCTTTCTGAGTTGTTAAAGCTTATTAGAATAGAGTTGGTCATGATTACTCTCTTAGATACTTTAAGCACATATGACATTTTTAAAAATTATATTAAAAATTTGTATTGTGTGTCTTTGTGCACACTGTGTGTGTTTGTGTGTGTATATGTATGTGTGCATATTTGTTTAGGTACACATGCTCATGTATACATATGTAGTAAGAAGTATGTCTTCTTCTGTGGTTATGTTTTATTTTTGAGCCTCTCACTAAACCTGGAATTCTCCATTTTCATTACACTGGTTGGCCAGCAAGCTCTGGGAATTTTCAGATTGGTCTGCTTTCTCTTCCAGTGCTAGGATTACAGATGCAAGCTACCACACACAGGTTTTATGTGTGCTAGGGATTTGTTCTAGGTTTATCATTGTTTTGACAAAACACCATGAGAGAAACAACTTGGGGAAGAGAGGGTTCATTTGGTTTATACTTCTACACTACTGTTAATCATTGAAGGAAGTCAGAGCAGGAACTCAAAACAATTATATGAGCCTGGAAGCAGGTGCTAATGCAGAGGCCATAGAGGAATGGAGTGTACTGACAATGGACTGGCTCCTTCCTCATCAATTACTGATTTAAAAAATGTCCTATGGCCTGCCTGCCTGTAGGCTGACTTTATGAAGACATTTGAATTCATTATGAAGCATTCCCTCCTCTCAGATGTCTATAGCTTGTATCAAATTGACATAAATTAATTAACCAGCATGGAATTCAATGCAAATCCTCATACTTGCAGAGCAAGAACTTACCCCTTTTACTTCTCCTTAACCCATCATTCTTAATAATATTATTTTGTGTTTTCTCTCTCTCTCTCTCTCTCTCTCTCTCTTTCTTTCTTTCTTTTTTTTTTTTTTTTTTTTTTTGGTTTTTCAAGACAGGGTTTCTCTGTGTAGACCTAGCTGTTCTGGAACTCACTCGGTAGACCAGGCTGGCCTCGAACTCAGACATCCACCTGCCTCTGCCTCCCAAGTGCCAGGATTAAAGGCATGTGCCACCACTGCCTGGTGTTTTCTCTCACTTTTATTGATTAGTTTTCTAGGGTAATATAATTTTCAATATAGCCAAATTTTTATTGTAGTTGCTTATGATTTTGATAAAGCAGTAGCTATAGAATTTTAGCTCATATTATTAGGTGATACATTTAAATATTCAAATAATTTATTGACTGAAAAGATATAAGTTAAAATTATAGATGCTCTATGAATCATCAGAAATAAGTCTAATTATAGTAAAATATGTAGTTCAGAAATCTTGAAAAGCAATAGATGCTTATCCATTCTTGTAATTGGTCACTATAACAATTTCTAATTATGTAATACGATAGTAATTCTACATTTTAATTTAACAACAAAATTTTCAGTTCTAATTATGTCATATGTATGCATCTCTTACTAAAGTAAATTATTTTAAATGTTATCATAGTGTTTTCAATTAGACTTAACTACAAAGAAATTCATTAATAATTAGATACAATTATATTCTATTGACATTTGTTTAGAATTTTCTATTATGCATAGTCTTCATTTTATAACAGTAAAACAGTGAAATATATCTACAGTTCAAGCTAAATTAAGTCATTTTGTAATCAGTATTAGATAAATTTAAGTGTCATAAATCATTTAGTATATTTATAATTATTAAGGTATTTTACCATGTTTTAAAATACTATAGAATTTATTTATCAAGCAATATATAGTGCAAAATAGAAGCACATATAAGAGATAAAAATGAATAAGCTAAACATATGTTTTACTCGATATTCCTAAAAGTCAAATTGCTGATTCATTTAAAACACCATGTTTGAAAATAACTTTGAGAGAGTGAAAAATGACTGCAAGAAATGAATGATTAATTATGTGAGTGTGTAAATGCTATTCCATTTAGTCACAAACTGAGAAGAATATTTGAGCATAGAGGTTGTAAGTCTAAAATTATAAAAAGCCCTATGGACTGCATACCATTAGCTACAAATGAAACCCTGCCATAAATTATAGGGAACAACCAAACTTTCTTGTGGAAGTGCAGCTAAAGCATATCTGAATTCCTTAGAAACAAGGACCATGATAGTGTTAACTTCTTTTAATTTGAAGGATTTTTCTCTGTTTCTCATTTCTTTACACTTGTATCAGTTTGATGACTATTGTTTATGATCAATAACCAATTTCTTTTAAGTGTACTTAAAGGTTACAATTTGATTGGCTCAGAGTAATGAGGATTTACTGGAATGTGAGTCATCCTTATTTAAAGAACTATTGAGCCATTAATTTTCAAAAGCTTTGATATGCTGCCTGTATTTATCACTGTCTCTGGCTAATGGAAACTTGGGTTCAGATGATAGTTTAAGCCAAACATCAATTTTAATCAGTTAGTCCAGTTTCTTCCAAGTATGCTTTTCACAGAAACTAGTATAACAGTGTCAGTCATAGCCAGCTGATGCAGAGATTCAATCAAAAAGGTACACAAGAGTTAGATGTACACAAAGAAGTTATGACAGAGTTGGAATCCTGTGCTCATTACTAACAAGAAACCTGAGATTCATTTATTTAAAAAAAATGCTATAGCCAGTTGAAGCAGTACATACCCTTAATCCAAGCACTTGGGAGACAGACACAGTGGATCCTCTATGAATTGGTGTCTATCATAATCTACACAACGATTTCTAGGAGCCAGAGATATGTAGAGAGGCCCCGTCTCCAAACAAAACAAAATAAAGCAAAATGAAGCAAAAATGTCATATATTTACTTGTATGAATATAACACTATTAAAATATTATACACAACTTACATATTTAAAGTTTGTCCTATACATGTGACAGAACATTTATAAAAGTAATAATTGCTACCACTTTCTAACCTGCACCTCATTTACCATCATAGGTATTCAGTAATCAGGTAGTGAGCAATTCGGAAATACATTTATCCAAAGCACATTCCCTGAGATTTTCCTCACAGGTCTTTTTGTCATTTGTTTTCAGGCTGAATCAGGTAACAATTTATTATAGAAAATTATCAGCATATTCAATTTCATCTTCAGTTTTATATCAGTGTGATGAATTGCTCAGAGCAGAAGATATATATTAAATATTCCATAGATAATCTCTCTCCTTGTGGAAGTAAAATAAAAAGAAATACTAAGATATTCACTATTCATTTAATTCACTATTTTGTGGAACATTCTATTAAATTCAAGCACACTTCTTCTAAATCATCATTATCACAGCTTTGATCTTTGAAAGTTAGCAATACCCTACTAAGAATATATTATCCTAGACCTTAACTGACCATTTCATATAAATTGTGGAAAATATCACATATAGAGTCATTCGGACTTTAGTATACCCCAGTGTCTATCTCTGTGCTAGTCACCGGAAAACAAATAAGGTTACTCCATCATTTCAAAAACTCACAGTTTACATACTGACAATATGCACACTGATAAAATGTGGCAAGTCCTCTTGTAAATAATGTTTACCACAAACTAAATTCCATCCCCATAGAATATTGTTATTAATGCACAACAACCAGAACATTATAGTTATTTTGGAGATGGCACCTTCTGGGGATAATTAGATTAGGCCAGACCAGGTCATGAGAGTGACACCCTCCAAAAAAGATTAGTACATTTTAAGAAAGAACTCACTGAGTGCAGGCAGACCCCTGGCAGTTTGCACCACCAGAGATCTAAAGCTCAGGGTGATTCAGTACCTAGTGATCCTTTTCTGTCCCAGCAGGCAGCAAATATGGCTGCGGGGCTTCTCTCCTTCCGCAGCTCCCTGGGCAGGACATAGGCCCTGTGCCTGGCGGGCTGGCAGACAAACCTGCCTGTTACTGGTTTTGAAGGCATGAAGTGGTCATGCATAGGAGCAGAGGCTTGTCACCATGAAGAGAGCCTATGAAGAGGCTATTGGTGAAGCCTAATTACAGTGGAAGATAGCAATGTTTTGGAGATGCCAGTACCATGCGATGACCACCAAGAACAGTAGCAGCAGTGGAGCACAGGCAGATGGAGCCTAGAAGACAAGCTGTGTTCTACAAAGGGCAGAGCTGGAGAAGTGATGCTAGGCCTTGGAGGAGCCCAGAAGATCATGAGTTGGATCCCAGACATTGAACCATTGGAGTTTGAGTTTTGCTTTTGGTTGTGACTGTGCCTTGATATGTTTCCCTCTTGAAGGAAGAAAGTATTTTAGTGGAGCCCACAGTTAAAGGACTTTGAATTTTTAAAAGACTTTGAATTTTAAAGATATTGGACATTTTAAGGTGATTGAACTTTTAATATGTAAAGACTGTGGGACTTTTAACGTAACTTAGATCTTGGGGATGAATAAGAAAGTAAGGGTTGAGGCTTAATAGTGATGTATTTGTGTGTCAAGTTGACAAGGGGTCAATTGTACTGCCTAGTTTTGTGTGTCAACTTGACACAGGCTGGAGTTATCACAGAGAAAGGAGCTTCAGTTGGGGAAGTGCCTCCATGAGATCCAGCTGTGGGGCATTTTCTCAATTAGTGATCAAGGGGGAAGGGCCCCTTGTGGGTGGTACCACCTTTGAGCTGGTGATCTTGGGTTCTATAAGAGAGCAGGCTGAGCAAGCCAGATGAAGCAAGCCAGTAAGGAACATCTCCCCATAGCCTCTGCTTCAGCTCCTGCTTCCTAACATGCTTGAGTTCCAGTCCTGACTACCTTTTGTGATGAACAGCAATGCAGAAGTGTAAGCTTAATAAACCCTTTCCTCCTCAACTTGCTTCTTGGTCATGATGTTTGTGCAGGAATAGAAACCCTGACAATACATATAATAGTTCTTCAACTATTTTTACTTTTAAGTCTTATTAATTAAGAGACAGATTTTGAACATCTGCAGATATTATTGCCAGGAGTCAGCTCTTCTTGTCTCTCTGTTAATATGTTTGGCTAAATAATGTGAGAGGACTTGACCTGGCTGACTGCATGGAGTCAAGTAGGAATCTCTCCAGTTCATGTGTCCATGTGATCTACCAGGACCCTGACAGACTGGCTGGATGATTTACTCAGTGAACATCACCAAAACAATAACGCTTTGAGTTTGCCTAGAGACAAAACTGTTCAGTCAAGATCAGTATACAAATGCTGAGACATAAGCCGAGTTCCTGGATTCCCAAGTCACTGACTAAATTGGTGGAGACCTAGAGTCCCTGTTTCCCTGTGGCATCTTACCTCATCCAAATCTGTCCTCTGTCAAAAGCAGCCTTAATGTCCCTTCAACTTCAGTAAGCACTCAACAGATTTCTCCCTCACTACAAGCCACACTCAACTTCTTATAAGCTTTTACTTTAGAGAATCTGCCCTAGATATTTTCTCTGTGTGTGTGAGAAAATTCTCCCCTGCTGTTAAGATTCTTATAACACAGGAAAGGCTCTTGTATTTTGGCTGACTCTCAGGAAAGGAATCATCATAAAGGTTCTGCTTTATGTCCTTGTCTCAGAAGAAGGGTAAATTCCTAACTTCCACAGGCAGAGATTGCTGCTGGCTTCACCTAGACCAACCCTTGGGCTCTGTCATACTTCTGCTAGCCCATTGCAAGGCTGAGAAATTCCTCTACAGTGCCTGTTTCAAGCAGGAGTGAATGTGATCTCTCCCTCTTACCACAGAGCTCTTGAATCAAATCTTGCTGTTGGTAACTTCTCTATTTGCATTTTCTTGACAGCACCAATCTGTAGGCGAATAAGGCCTAAGGTGGTTTTCATACACCACTTCTAACAGGAGGTGATTCTGAGCTCTGACCATTTTCTCTACATTCTGCTCAGCTGGCTATCTCTCTATGACAGAGAAGACAAGATATCTAATATTTTGAGAAATGTGCGCTAGTTTCTTTCACTTTTAAAAAACTTTGTCTTATTTAAAGTCAATAATGCTAAATATATTTAATGGAAAACCCCTGAAACAAACACTTCATAAGTTTTAAATGACATGCCATATTTTAGGTAAAGTTTCTACCTGCTTTTTTCCCCCACCTCCCCTGTCTATAAGTCATCCGATTTGCCAAGACATCTACCGCGCATGCTTCTTCCTTCCTGCTCAGGAAGCACGTGGTTCTCAGAAGTATCAGATAAAAGCTGTGGCGGTAGTTATTATTTACAACCTGTCCCACTCATTCATTGTTATTTTACCAACAGTATTATGATGTGTCGTGGTGTATAATATGAGCAGGGCTGTGTAATATATACGTCTGGTCCTCTGCTTAGTTTCAGTGATCCATCCGAAGCAGGTAAGGGAGGATCATTTTTCTAGTAAACTACAGATGGAAGAAGACAAAGTTGCTACTTTTCTGTTCCTCAAACTTTTATCAGGTCGGGAGGGTCGAGTCACACAGCCGTGCTTTATGAGAGGCAACCAACCATATTCCTTCACCACCTTCTCAAGAGCAGTGAACTCCTGGCTCTTGCTGATAATTAGCATAAGTAAACGCAGCTCTTTCCAGGTTGTCTGGCATCTTTGCACCTCCATATCACCCTCCGGGGAAGCATAACACAGACTGGCCTGCTAGGGCTTCGCAGTGCTTCAGCTGCTCCTCTTCTTGCACAGCCCTCACATTAGCATGCAAATGTCCTCTTTAATGTCTGAAGATTCAGGCCAGCTTCTTCCTTTTCATTAAGCTCCCTTCACATCCACACCAAGGTGAGACTCTCTGTCTCAGTACCTGTAGCCAGGGAGCTTGCACAGAGCTGCTCACGCATTTTGACTCCAGTTTTACCAGTGGCCTACTTTGAAAAGTGCTTCTGGGAACTGACAGTGGAGCCTGGGTGTGGCTTTCATTCCTTAACATCTGGAACAGTGCACTTTCAGAACACAAGCTCTCTCTCTCTCTCTCTCTCTGCACCTGTTCGAAAAGGAAATTCTGTATAGATTTAGTTAGCTTCACCAGCTTCTATAACAAGGCCCTAACCCTTTTGGGTTTCTAGGGCTGGGCAATTAATCAACATGCTGTAGCAGGGGCCAGAACCCACCTCTCTCAGTAAACTGGAGGGACTGTCAATGCAAAACGTATCCAAAAACAAAAACCCAAAGCAAACCAGAAAACAAACAAAAAAGATAGCTCTCATCTTAATCGAATAAGAGATAGTTTATTCTGGTGTCATTTTGAGTGACCGTGGCTCTGGGAGCACAGATTTAGTTTATTCTAACTCTCATGTTCCAAAACAGAAGCAGTTTCACGACATTTTTCTGGTTTTACAAAACAGAGGAAGTCTGTACTAAAGCAAGTTTAAAATAAATGGATGGGTACACCCGAGCAGCAGGCACTTCGAGATGGGGAAAGCTTTTCTAAAGGCCCAGGATGCAATGTGATGACAGTCTTACCTTTCCCATTGGTAAAAGCTAGTTGCCTGGTAAGGTAATAGATCCTAAAAGGTTGTTTACCTACTGTCGTTATTTCTGACACAGAGAAGGGCAAGAAATGGCTGTTCCTGAGGGAAGAACTTAGCCTAAGATAAAGTAATTAGACTCTGGTCCTGCAGCACTGCAATCTCTCTATAGTACTAAAATTCTAATCAGCCAATCAGTCTCTTCAGACAAAGATTCCTTTCTGGAGTTTCATTCAGAGCCATCAGAAGCTCTTTGTCTGAAGTTTGAATTCCCTGTTCTCCTTGGTAAACTATTGGAACTCTTCAGTCCTTAATTCCACTCCTTAGTTGGCTTTCTCCAGGGCTGAGGTCAGCATTGCTCCATTCAAGTCTTCTATATTTTTTCTATGGTGTCACATTATGGGGAACAAATTTATTTCCCTAAAGCAATAAACAAATCAGGTTTAAAAAGGGAAAATAGAAGGCTGTCAGCTTACCTTGAAAGGTTTCACCAATGCAGATTGACATGAACATTTTCTCTACTGGAGAAGGTACTTGGTGTTGATTTCATTCTTTATGATCTTTAAACAGAATGTCAAAAGATATACATCTATACTTTACCCACTTTCATTTCTAAACCCAAAACTAGAAGGAACTTGGTGTGAGGAATTAAAAGCAGAGATTTTATTAATCCCAATGAGTTCCATTTGAAACATTTCCCCCCCAGGAGTACCTTTGTATTTGTGAATGTAAATTTAAGCAAGCATCCTCTAATTTAATAAGAGTAGAATGTAACTAGAATTAATCTAAGGAAACTTCCATCTCCTACAGCATTCTGCCAACTTGGTCTAGTGAAATTATTTTATATGGGCTTGTTCATCAAGGCCTTGAAGTTTAAATTAGCTTTGTAAAATGGAATAGTGGCCTGCTGGTGAGAACAGGAGATGGAAACCAACCTGGCAGCTGGCCAGGGGACCTGAAGTAGTCCTTCGTGACTTGCTTTCTTGTTTCTTCTGATAAGTGAAGCCCTCAGAGAAGCTATTGTGAGACTGGGACTGAAACTGTAGTCTATAAGCCAGGGCAGCCACTGAACTAGACTCCTTCATGGGTGGAGAGCGAGGTTAATTGTGGATCAAAGCTACATGGGGCTAGGGTGGGGGTAGAGAAAAGCTAACAGAATGGTGCTCAAGCAAGCAGATATTATATGTCAGCAGGATGAGGTCTTTGAGCTGATACAGGCTGTTGGAATGACCAGGAAATAGGTAGGGAACTAGAGATCCTTTCCCAATGTAGTTGACCTTTGGGAAAAAGAGTGTGTATGTGAGTGAGTGAGTGTGTGTGTGTGTGTGTGTGTGTGTCCTTTTGTTTATGACAAGGGTGTTATGGTGTTATGGCTACTTCCTGTGGAACTGAAAGCAGGACACTATGGGAACCCAGGAAGGCAAATTGACAGCTTTACTGGTTTTGTAGGACTGTTAAGGCCAGAGGAGTGGTCTGGATTCGGAGCAGTTGCAGAGCTGAAGTTGGTTCCAGGATGGTATTTGTCAGCTTGAGTGGAAATCCAATGAGACAGACATAGACTAAGAAAGCGGGTCAAAGAGCGAGGGGATTCTTTACTTGAAATTTCTAACCATGTCTCAAAGTTTGGAGGCCAAGAATACAAGGGCGACTACATCCAAAAGGAAGGGAAGGGAGGAGCACATCCTCCTTAAAGCTTACATAATATTTTTTAAATTAATAAAGAGATAAAAGTTTTATTTATATCAGTAGAAACACTGTGTTTAATCTGGACTGAAGTCCTCACTGTAGAGAAAGCAGTTAATAAGTGTCTGTAACCAGATCCAGTAGTTTCATGCTTTTGAGACACAGCAAATGTACAACTTGAAAAGTTATCAGCTTGATAGAAGCATGGACATTCTTCTGTAATAAGACAGAAATTCTCCAACAGGAAAGTGAACAAAGGGGAGAGAACAAAGAAAAGAGAACAAAGTTTTAAAGCCTTTTTATTTAAGAAACTCAGGTAACTTAAACTTTTCTTTAATGCTCTTAAGTCTGTGTCATTCCAAAGCCAGAATGTTTTAAAGGAAACGGCAGGCTTTCTAGTTATGAGTGGACTGGCCACACAACCACCTGGAAGGAGCTGGCAAAGGCCTGCTTGTGGTTGTAGCTGCAAGTAGCACAGATGCTAAATTATCTGATGAAGAGAGGACCTGTTGTTGGAGTTGAGACAAGGTAGGAGTAGAGAGACCAGGAGGAGAGGAGAGAATGAAGGAATGAGGATGGGAATGTTGGCTGAGTTCTTTAGCAGTCCCCTCTGTGGAAAGCATTTTCCAAAGCCATATCCTTAATAAAGGCCTAGTGGTAAAAGAGTAGGCTCTGTAACCTGGTCAGACAAGACTGTGGTATATCCTACTAGGTGAGAGCCAGTGGGGCTGAATGTTGAGCTTCTGACAGATCCTAAAGGCTTTTTCCAGTACCACACCCTCCTTATAGCTTCCCCTTCCTGCCTGGGGTCAAGGCTAGGCCAACTTCCATTCTCCACCCACAGGAACATTCTTGAGTAAAAAATTCTCAGAATGTACTAAGAGTCACCTGACCATCTGCAAAGTCCCAGGTAGAGTTTAAAGGCATGTCACACTTGCTAGCCAATAGATTTAAAGGTCAATATGCTGAGCCAATAAGTTTGAACTGTAACCTTGCTGATGTAACCTGTGCCCCTAAAAGGTACCTAAACTGCTTGTAAAGCCATTCGGAGTCACTTTTTAGTCACTTGCCTTGAGGGATGAATTGAAGGTCTACCCCAATGGGTTAGAAAATAATCCTCTTGCTTTTTGCATTGATCTTCATCTTGGTGTCTCAATTGGGGGTGTCTCAAAGCAAGGGTTGGAGTCTTACACTTCCATTTATGAACCACATGTAATCAAGGTATGACAGAGGGGAAATAGAAAGTTGTGGACCTTTGTAAGCAAGGGTTTCAAGTGATTCTATACAAAAATGCAGGTGGTGGCCTGGGGAAGGAGTATAGCTGAGTTGAGAGGACAGCGGGAATCAAGTTAGATTATCAGGTGATATGAAACAAAGCTGATACTTAGGAGGGGACAAAGTTGAGAGGCTCTGGAGCTAGAGGACAGAGGTCAGAGCAGAGGTAAGAGGACAGAGATAAGGTGACTAAAAGTGACCTTAGTGGCCTCCTGGCCTAATAGCTAGCAGCTGTAGGCAAGATGGCCATCTACTATATGCTGTATCTGGCTATTTGGAAAGATAAACATCAGGAGTAAAGGTGTGTCCTCTTATTTGTCTCTAAACCCTCAAGGTACCAGTTTTCAATAGAATATAGGATAAAGAGTTGGTTAAGGTCTGAGAGAGCCAGAGCCAGAGCCAGGAACCTGTAAGAGTGCTTCTTAGAAGTTGGAGAAAAAGGAGATGGGACAGTGTTAGTAGGACCTAGAGGTTCATTTGTTGAGCACTTAGCTGCTTTATAGAGGGCATGTTTGGGAGAAACTACCTGACACACCAGAGTGGCTTCTGCTACGTAGGTCCCAGAAGCCAGGAGAGAAAGACTCCAATGAGCCAATGATAGAGAAGGAGACAGAACAGGCAGCTCTAAGGTGATACTTACCAAGTAGATGAGGAGAGAGAAATGGGAAGAGTATGTGGAAGAGAAAAATGGCTGGAGAAACAAACTCTCAAAATGGCAAGAGTTGAATGTGGTGAGTGGCAGAAGGCAACAGAAGCAAATGACCCACACCCAGAAAGGTCAGAAATGGGTTGTTTGTTTTGGTTAGGAGGGACAAGGCCTTAGGAAAGACAGCTCATTCTTCTTTTGGGCTGAGGAACCAATATAAGTGAGGGCACAGTGAAAATAGAAAAAGACCACTGTATGGATAAAAAGAAAGGTTTATTGGGGTTCAAACTGCCAAGGTTACTGCCTAGGCAGCAGAGAGAGCGAAGTGGTAGAAAAGAAGTAGAGTTTATGTCAACAGGATGAGGTGTTCAAGCTTATGCAGGAAGTTGGAAAGGACCAGAAGCTAGTGAACTATATGTCCTTGCTGCAGGTAGTTGCCATATGCATTGGGTTAAGGGAAGTTCCTAGTAAACAGAAACCACTTTAAGAGATCTGCTTTTCTAGTAAATTCAATACTCTTGAAGCTGAGTTATGATTAGAGTTTCTGTGCCACCTATAGTTGTCAGTGTTTTCTTGGTTTTCTCTTACATCTTATTAAGACAGATTTTTTTTTTATTATTTTGCTAATGGATGGATTCTCTTATTTAAAACAATGACCTACTTTTTCCTGAAATGATTCTCAACGGTATAAATCAAACTTTTATTGTTTTTCTCAACATTGAAGATACATACTTTGATGAATTTAATGTCAGGGAGCATTTCAAAAATAGGAAGTCTTCCTTTGGAGAAGTTAAAGCTAAATACATTTATTTCTTATGATCTTGGAAACTATGTTTGTTATAGTTTGAGTCAAAATATAGGCCACAAGGCATGTTTAAAATGTTTCTTTGTAAAGACCTTACTGGAAGGCTAATTACCCTCCAGCTGAGGCAAAATTGACTGTAATAGAGACCTAGGTGATTGTTAATTATGTTTGGCACAGTGTATGGACCAAGACACCTTAGACTGCAAACAAATTAACTTCTCATCAAGTCGCAAAAGATATAAAGACAGACATTTTGATGTGAATCATCCTGTAGTGTTTCTCCATGACCAGAAGCAGAAACTAATTTATTTATCAATGGTTGACATGTTTCCTGAGAAACCATAGGTAGATTCTTTATTGACTAATGAAAAGAAAAAACTGCTGCAGAGTTCAGCTACCTCAGCAATTTCTGAAGTTCCTTCAGCTTGAATTTACTTAGTCTATAAATGTGCCTACAGCGTGGCTCTGGCTCTGCTGCTGGCTCTGGCTCTGGCTCTGGTTCCGGTTCCAACTCTGACTCTGGCTCTGGCTGATTGAGCTCACTAATAATCAGTAATTTCTTAACAAATGAAAAAGCATTATTAATAAATTGATAGATATCAAGATAATTTAAAAGGTCACAATGACAACATTTCAATAAGACTTAATCTCATGTTTGTCATGTGTTAGTTTCTTTATGCATTTTTTATAAAGTATTTTTACATTGCTCATTTTACCTTAGCTAGGTACTTCAAGGTTGTTTATCAATTATATAGAGTTAACACATATGTTATATACATAAAAGAAAATGCCTTCATTCAAAAATTAAACACAGATTCAGAGAAATGCCATGGTTTAGCAAAAGCTTTTTAGATAACAGGTATCTGAACCGAAAATAAAATCCTTATCTTCAGAGTTCTATTTCAGATTTAGATGTCCTGCCATTAATTCAGGAGACCAATTTTCTCCTTCATAAGATGAAAGATGTGAGGTTATTGGGCTCAGTTTTTGTCAAAGACCAGCTTGGACTTGGAGAGAGGTTCCTAAGGGAAGGGATATCTGGAAGTGGTGGAACAAATGACTCAAAAACTCTCTAGATGCCAGGCAGTGGTGGCACACACCTTTAATCCCAGCACTTGGGAGGCAGAGGCAGGTGGATTTCTGAGTTCAAGGCCAGCCTGGTCTACCCAGTGAGTTCTAGGACAGCCAGGACTACACAGAGAAACCCTATCTCCAAAAACAAACAAACAAACAAACAAACAAACAACTCTCTAGACAGCTCATTTCTCGCTGACCAAAAGCCCAGTTTTTTTAAATTTATTTATCAATCCAGTCATTACTCAAAATTTTCTTGATTATCTCGTGAATCTGCTTCCTATGACCCCAGTCCCTTGATTCTTAGAGACAGCAAATACACACTTTTTTTTTTAACTTTGCAAAAGAATTCAGAGATCTGCCTACCACCATTAATCACAGATGATAAGCTAGTTGGATGGGGCCCTACCCTCAAATTACCATTCCCTGTTTAGGGCCTGGATCTAAACTCCCTCTGTTCCAGGCTGATCCTAAACTCAGGAATCCACATGCCCTTGTATCTGCCTAGCAACACATATTTCTGACAAGCTGGCTTATAGTGCATTTGCCTTTATTTTCACAGGTCCTCAAAGCTCCTCATAAATTTCATATTGCATCCTTATGTTTTGTATAGTGGAGAAATTATATATTTTTTTAACTCATGTTTTCAGCATTCTTTCCCATAACATTAAGGGCTGTCCTGAATGTTACAGGATTCTATCATTTTGCTGAGACATTAGACACATCCTTGCCTCCTAGACTTGTGCTGTCTCTGATTTGACAAGTGTCACCTAACTTAAGTTCACAAAGTGAGGCATGTAGACCACAACAAGGTCTTAGTAATACACGATATTTTACATCTTCCCAGCTGACCAACCTTCCGGTCATCTGAGTGTTAGCTCTTCTCATCCAGGTTCTTGTGGAGGAATGCTCCTCGGGAATATTCTGCTAATATGAGATATAAAAGATGGTAAGGACAATAGCAAAATAAAGTTTCCAAAGCATTGATCTTGTCACATCTGTTAACATTCAATTACCAAAGCAGAATTGTGTAAAAGGAGAAGTATAATAGTTTAGGTTTCCTTTATGACTCAAGGAATTGCCAAGTCACAAAGCAAAGAATGTGGGTTCTGTGAAAAGCTGAGGATGTTAATGCAAAGTACTTAAAAGGCTAAGATTCCTTTTAGTTCTCCAATATTGTGGTTTTCTTCCAATTTACATCTCTCTGGTTGACTCTCTGCTCCTCATTTTATTTCTTAATGCTTTTCAAATTGCCCAGGGCAACAAGGGTTTTAATGGGGAACAGAAAGCTCAGGTCAATTCGCCTTTTTGTTATTATTATGTGCGTGTTAATCTTTTCCTTCCTTGAACATACTGTCCTAGAAGGCAATGTTAAAGCAAAAGTCCCTATGAGGTTGGAATACGACAGACATTTTCTTCACTGTAAATATGATTTCAGGTCTAGACAGACACAGTTTTGCTTGAAAAGAACAGGGGAAGAGAATGAAGGAAACTGTACATGTAGTGCTGGGACCCGTGTCACCACGAATATGAAGAGACGACAGTGGGTGGAAAGCGAGTGGCTGGGCAATGCATAGGGACATTCTGTCAATTGTCCATAAATCTCTATGAAAATCCCACATGAATCTCAGTTTAGTTTCAGCCCTCAGAATCCTTTCCTTTTCTCTCAGTAGTAGTCATCAAACAGCTATCTTTTGAAGATGTTTTTCTTTATCTATGTCTAGCTATTTCATCTTTTCACTTTTATTTATTTTTTATATATTTTTAAAACTGTAAAAAATGAGAAGTGTTCTTTAACAACTTGAAGCAATGGAGAAAAATGCACATGGGAAATTCTCAAAGTCATTATTTTTAAAATTTGTCACTTAAGGTTTCATATTTTTAAGAATGTTTACTGACCATCCATATGGGGAATCAGATTAAAATAACAAATGCTGGAAAAGGACATTCTTCTTTTTTTTACTGCTGGGAGCAGAAGGAGGCCATCAGCCTGAGCCTGACTTATACTCATCTGAGTCTTAAAATGGATCTAGAAAATCAATAGCTTATAGCATAGATTTCTCTGTTTATGTAAAAGAATAAGGGTACTTCTAATAAGGAATTAAAATTAACTATGCAATAAATCAGTTGAAGCAACTAGGTCATTGGTACAGAGCAATTATACCATAGTCATAGCACAATGTACCAGACTGTCTTTCTATTCGATATGTCAGAAATCTTAAAATCAGGCAGCTGAGTAGGAATAAAAAGAACTAAAAAATGGTTAGAACTTGATTCCTTGAAATAATTTGTCAGATTTGCATAGAAACAAGCAGAATATATATAGTCCTTGGCTTTTGTGTGAAAATTAAGTCCTGGAATGTGACTGTTGTAGCCATAACGTGGCTATCAACATCTGCTACATTGTGAATGAGTTTTTATCTCTACAGAGTTTCATGTGCTGGGAGAGTAGAGCTCAGTATAACAAGATTGAAACAGTGCAACTTTGTTATAGTGATTGGGATCATAAGAAAGTAAGTTTAAACATAGAACTGCCAAGGTAGCTCAGAAGTGATTAATGACTGTCTTTGGGGTAGATCTGTCTTCTGGTCTGTTTGCCAGAAGAATGAGCTGTAATAAAGTAAGTTTGGGTTTCTTGGCTTTCTTTCTTGGTTTTGATCCTTGCATACTCCACTTAATAGTCTGGCCTACATTATGTATCATGCTGTAAATAAAGTTAATGACCCACCCCAGACATAAGAATCACACTGTGTGAACTTTATAGCCATTCCAGTCATTGGCAAAACAAAATATTTTTATATACCACAAAGTTCTAGTTATTCTTCTATAATAATATCAACTGGCTAAGATAGCATCTGCAGTGTAGGTTAGTGTCACTACTGTCTTAGTCAGGGTTTCTATTCCTGCACAAACATCATGACCAAGAAGCATGTTGGGGAGGAAAGGGTTTATTCAGAATAGCTTACACTTCCATGTTGTTGTTCGTCACTAAAGAAAGTCAGGACTGGAACTCAAGCAGGTCAGGAAGCAGGAGCTGATGCAGAGACCATGGGGGGATGTTTCTTAATGGCTTGCTTCCCCTGGCTTGCTCAGCCTGCTTTCTTATAGAACCCAAAACTTCCAGCCCAGGGATGGCACCACCCACAAGGGCCCTCCCTCCTTGATTACTAATTGAGAAAATGCCCCATAGCTGGATCTCTTGGAGGCACTTCCCCAACTGAAACTCCTTTCTCTCTGATAACTCCAGCCTATGTCAAGTTGACACACAAAAGCATCCAGTACAACTACTAACACCAACACTGCCTTGGGACTTTTGTCATTACTTTGGGACAGTCATTACTTTGCTCATCACTGCTGAAAGTGTTATAGATGTTTTGCCCAACCAGTAAAACATGGTATCAAAAAGAATCTCTGCATCCCAAGTGTGACTTCTGAAGTCATTCGTAGTATTACATTGAGGTTGATGTACTAAAGAGATGGTCCATTGAGAGAATGGTGATGGTTTTTTGCTCCTTTGTTTTTGGTAAAGTCCAAAATACTTGGAATTCTTTATACAATAAGCATAAACAAGAAGTCTTGGCTTGATTTTAGAAGAAAAAATGGTAGGGTTGTATCAGTCTAGGTTGAAAAGATAGTATGCTTTGAAAGAGAGAAAGAGAAAGAGAGAACAGAAGAAAGTCCAAATTACAGTTGAATATGGTTATTAGTTTCTGCTTTGTATTAGCAAGAAAGTAAGTCAGCTCAGTTACTTAGTTTTTATTTATATTTTGTTTGTTTGTGGTTTTGGTGTGTGTGTGTGTGTGTGTGTGTGTGTGTGTGTATGTGTGTGTGTATCCAAGGACTACTTCCAATCCAAGTTCCAAGAAACCAATGATCCTTGGTTTTTCTTTGTAAGTAGAAACTTCCTTTAGGTCCTGTCATCCCCACATAGTATACAGTTGCCATTCTTGTTTCTTATTTTAATTGGTCACCAAAGCTGACTATCAACAGAATCAGTGAATTATGTATTTGACAGATGTAAGAATAAAGAATAAGTAGAGCAGAAGGAAGCCTGGTATCTTAGTAGTGTTCTATCGCTGTGAAAATATACCATGACCATAGCCACTCCGATTTAAAAAAAAAAAAGCATTTAATTTATTGGGGTTTGCTTACAGTTTCAGAGATTTAGTCCATTATCAACATGGTGGGAAGCAGAGTGACACTCTAGCAGACTCACTGCTGGAGAGGTAGTTGAGAGTCCTACATCCACATTGGCAGGCTGCAGGAAAACAAAAGAGACACCAGGTCTGCCTTGTTTGTTTGAAAATCCAAAGCCAAACTCCAGTGACACATTTTCTTCAAGGAGGCTATGACTCCTAATTCCTGTCAAACAACACCACTCCCTAACACCACACATTCAAATCTATGAGCCTACTGGGGGCATTCCTATTCGAACCACAGTACTGGAGGAAAATATAGGTTCTATGTATCTCCTCACTTCTTGTCTCAAAATCAAAACTTCAGTCAGTACACAGAGATTTTAAGGGAAAGTTTACTTGATAAAACAAAGCAGAGGACATACTCTACTTATACTAGAATGAGATAACCTGAAGGGAGGCAGAATCTCCATCAGTTCTGCAGTTTGCAATTTTAGAGTCTTTTTATTTAATGGGTACTTACGAGGTGTATGTCATGTTTGTTGAAGTAATGATGCCTTCTCCCCTCACACATAATGGTGACTGGATCTGTCTCTTAAGATTTTACTCTCATTTCTTCTCCCTTGAAAAGCCCAGAAAAGGAGTGGGCATCACAATATATGTGATACTATAATGAAAGTATCACACTAACTAAGGATCTTGACACTGCAGATCCTTAGTTAGTGTGCATGTTTGGCAACTGAGAAAAGTTCTGTGGTGTTTGAGTTTGCTCTACAGTGGGAAGAGTGTAAATATGCTTGGCTACATTCTGATCATCTGAGATAAAGCTACAAAGATAAATCTGCATTTACCTTGGTTACCTCATATCTGATTTCTGCCCTTTCTCAGAAATCTTACTCAAATAACTATTTTGGACATATAAATATGTGACTTACATTCATTATTTATACTACCAAGAATTAATATTATAGCAAATTCAATATTATCTTACTTTTATCTAAGAGATGGTACCTGAAATAGCTACAAATGGTAGACAATGTATACTCTGGTTTTTAGAAAGATTACTGTATTTTACCTTCTCTTAAATCTAATAACTTCAATTTTCACATTTGGAATTCAAAGTATACTAAAGAAGCAAGTGACAAAGATGATAATATACTGATTTATTTGCATTCCTAAATACTATTAAAAACAGAAAGCAATGGTAGGTAAATTGGTTCCTTAATTTTTTTTCTCCTTACTTTATAAGAGTAAATGATTCAGAAATCAATAAGTAACTAATTATTTGTGATCTGGGTTTTCATTTCCAGTGCTTGATCGACCAAAATTAATGACACGATGAGATGATACAAAAAGGACTGAGAACGAGTCCCCTGTTTCTGTGTTCTATGTCTTACCAGACACAGCTAAGTAGCAAAAAAGATTTTATCCATAGTTGAAAAACTTGCCTTTAATCTTAACAGTCCTGGAGGATGGAACAAAGCAGAAGGGATCTCACATTTTCAGACACATATTTTCTGAGTTATGTTGTCTACTTCACCCACTTGAGATCCAGATTCCTAAGCCTTTGTAAGTAGCTCCACAGCAGCAGCTTTCCAAGAAACTCCCAGGCATTCACACTATCCCGAGGCTGAGAGCTCATTCAAGCTCTCCTCAGAGCTGAGGAGAGCTTGGCTTTCCCCGCTGAGAATCAGGGCCCTGTCTTGAGACATCAGCTGGAATAAACTAAATTCTGTTCAGATCTTTGGTTTACATGGGAAAGCATTGTTTGCGATATTTTGTCATCTCATGGATCTAACCTTGTGAAAGTGTCTCATATCAGTGTTTTGTTTAACTCTTCTCACACAAGAGTGTAGCCTAATCAAGAAAGGCCCAGTGTAAACAACTGATATAGGGTTTGTATCTAGAATATAGAAACAAACAAAAATGGGAAAAAAAATCAAGGAATCAAACAACACAATTAAAATATTAGCTACTGACTCCCCTGGCAATGGACAAAGAGACACCTTGTTGGTGGTGTTTGTTGGTATTCTGTCTAAGCTCCACCCCACACCTACCTGGCAATAGCCAGGTATGCCCTTCCTCATAGATCTGGCCCACTATAAAAGGGGCTACTTGCCCCTCCTCTCCCTCTTTGCTCTCTCCGCTCTCCCACATAGCCTCACCTCTCTGCCCCTTGGGCTCTCCTCGCCCCCTCTCTCCACGTGGTCATGGCCGGCCTCCACTCCACTCCACTTCTCTACTCTCTCTCTCTCTCTCTCTCTCTCTCTCTCTGCCTTTCTCTATCACTAACTCCCATCTCCTACTCTGAATAAACTCTATTCTATACCATGCCTGTGTGGTCCCTCAGGGAGAAGAGGTGCCTGGACAGGGGCCTGCCTGGGCAACCGATTCCCCCACGCTGCCATGCCATACTCCTTTAACACTCAATTCTCTCTCTCTTTTTAAGCCTTTTCAGTGTTGATCTTAGATCAGTTAAGACCAGAAGAGTTAGAAGTCCCTTGTTTATCCTAGTTTTATATCTGACTTGGTGACCAAAGTGGTTTCTTTTTGTTTTTTTTTTTTTTTTTTTTTTGCTTGGGACTCATACAAGTCAAGTTAAATCAAATCTAGGCAGCACAACGCGGGAGGAGCATGTCAGACAGAGACTAACATTCCGTCATGCTCTGTGGTGCGGGGCAGGAAAAGATGCCCACAGACCTGCCCTCTGTCCCATCACACAAGTAGGCCTTAGATACACAGAGCTCAGCCTACACTACACTGCCCAGCATGGGATGGGGAAGAAAGACAGAGACATGCACACTGCCATGTCACACGCCCACGGTCCTACTTTCCAGCCCATAGCATAGGGAGGCCATTAGACACCTGGGAACCACATAGACACAGAGGTGATCCCCTACCCCATGCCACCTCTGCTCATGAGGAAAGCTGTTCAGAGGGTTTTGAGCATGAGAAAGCTACCCACAGAATCATTAGCATGGGAGACCTAGCTCTGCTCCCCACCAGTTACAGCATTCAGGAGAGCAGGCCTGGCCTAGATAGGGCAGCAAAGCTGACCCTAGTGGTAGGGGCACAGGTGTGGCCCTGCTACTTGACATTTGTCCACCATGATAGGGTATGGGTGCAGGGGTGGTGCACCACACACACACATACACACACACACACACACACACACACACACACACACTTGCACCGCACTACCTGTGGCAGTAAGGAGAGTTGACTCCAGGACCATAGGAGCAGGAAACCTGGCCCTGCTCCTTACAACTGCAGCACTCCAGAAAGCAGGGCCCTTCACCTCACCTGAGCAACACAGTAGAGCTTGTCCTGGTGGTGAGAGTGGTGGCAGTAGGGGAGCACAGGTGACCCGGCCCTGAGGGTGTGAGCCAGGGAGAACCACTGGTCACTCCACTCCTCTGCCAGCTGTCACAGCCCCTTTACCACCACACACATTTTCCATCTTCTGTGGATCCCACAGATCTTTCCTTCCTAATATTCTCTCCATAGCATTGTTTTGTTCTAGCTTCAACCTATAACAGGCATACTATGATACCCCAAGGTACTTTACTGCAAAGGCAAAGACTAAGCTAACAGTGGATCTATACCTTCCCTTTTCTTCTTCCAGATCCAATCTGCCCTGCCTCATTTCCAGCTCTGTCGCATAAAACTGCTATGTTCACCCCTTCCTCTTTGCCCCTATCCTCAATGGGTCACAAAAGTCTCCTCCAATCTTCTTTGCCCCAACAATACAAAGAATCAATGATACTAAGAGTTGGTTCTTTGAGAAAATCAAAAAGATCAGTAAGCCCTTATCCAAATTAATTAAAAGAAGAGAGAATATTCAAATTAACAAAATGAGAAAGGGAAAAGGAGACATAATAAACACCAAGGAAACCTAGAGAATTTTAAGGACATACTTTACAAACCTGTACTCCACCAAATGGGAAAAGATGGATTATTTTCTTGATAGATGTCACTTACCAGATTAAATCAAAATTAGATAACCAATTTAAAAAATAGATGTATATATCTTAGTGACATAGAAGTAATCATTAAAGGTCTCCCAACCAAAAAAAGTCCAGGAACATATTGCTTTAATGCAGAATTTGAGCACAATTTTAAAGAAGAGTTATTGTCAAAATTGTTCAAATTATTCTGTTAAAAATAAACAGAAGGAACATTGTCCAATTTATTCTATGAGGCCATAGTTACCTTGATAACTAACACAAGGACTCATTAAAGAAAATGATAGACCCAGAAACATGGATGCAAAAAGTCACAATGAAATACTTGCAAAACCAATTCAAGAATGCATCGAAAGAGTCATTCATTGTGATCAAGTAGGCTTTATCCTAGAGATGCAGGGTTGGTACAATATATGAAAATGAATAAATGGAACCTACTCTATGAACAAATGGAAAGAAAACAAATCAACAACAAAAAGCAAAACAAACAGAAAACTTAACACCTGATTATCTCATTAGATTCAGAAAAGGCCTTTGACAAAATCCGAAACAGCTTCATGATAATAGTCCTGTAGAGATTGGAAACAAAAGGGACATACTTATATTAAAGTCAGTTTATAGCAAGCTCATAACTAATACCATCTTAAAGAGAAAGGAACTCCACTGAACTTAGGGTGAAGCTTCTCACTCTTTCCATGCCTATTCATTGCAGCACTTGAAGCTTTAGCCAGAGAAATAAGGGAACTGAAGGGTATTAAAGTGATACAAATTAGAACGAAAGAAGGTATTGTATTTGATATATTAGTACATATAAGTGGAGCTAAAATTTCTACTGGGGAACTCTAACTGGATACAAAATTAAATCACAAAAATTAATAGCTCTCCTATTACACAAATGCAAATAGACTGTGAAAGAAATCAAGACAATAACACCTTTTAGAATAGTCCTAAATAATATAAAATATCTTAAGATAATTATAACAGTGCAATGAAAGACTTGTATGATAAAAACTTAAAGTCCTTTCAGAAAGAAATAGAGCTATCAGAAGATGAAAGATCATCCATGCTCATGAATGTATTATTTAACACAGCAGAATTGGCCAACCTACCAAAAGCAATCTACAGATTCAGTACAATCCCCAGCAGTATTCAAGACAACTCATTACATTTCAAGAAATATCCTTGAAAGGATATTTCTCAACTTCATATTGAAACATAAAAAAGTACAAAATGTAGCTAAAACAATATGCCTGAGGTCTCACCATCTATATTACCAATGGTAACGTAGTACCATTAAAATAGTACTACAGAACTATAGTTTTTAAAAAAAAGCCACATGGTATTGTTGTAAAAACAGACAGGTTTATAAATGTAATGGAACTGAAGATCCAGACACTCCTACACACCTAAAGACACATGATTTTTGATAAAGAATACACATTGGAAAAAAGACAACATTTTCAACAAATGATGCTGGTCAAAATGGATGGCTTCATGAAGTACACAAATATATGCATATTTATTGCACCACAAGGAAGTCAATTCCAAGTGTGTCAAAGACCTCAACATAAAACCTCGTACAATGCACCTAATAGAATAAACAGTGGGGAATAGCCTTGAGTGCATTGTCACAGAAGAAGGCTTTCTAAACAGAATACTGATCAACATTTAATAAATGAGATTCATGAAATTTAATAGTTTCTGCAGGGAAATGCACACCATTGTTCAGCAAAGCAGTGCCCTACAGAATGGAGCATTCACATCTGATAGAATGCTAAAGTCCAAGATGTATAAAGTTCTCAAAAAACTTGATATTAAAAGCCAAATTATCTGGAAGTAAGGTACCCAGTTTTCGGAGGAACCGCCAGACTGATTTCCAGAGTGGTTGTACCAATTTGCAACCCCACCAGCAGTGGAGGAGTGTTCCTCTGGGCATATACCCAGAAGACTCCCCACCATGTAATAAGGATACATGTTCTACTATGTTCATAGCAGCCCTATTTGTAATTGCCAGATGCTGGAAAGAACCCAGGTATCCCTCAACAGAAGAGTGGGTGCAAAAAATGTGGTATATCTACACAATGGAGTACTATTCAGCCATTAGAAACAATGAATTTATGAAATTCTTAGGCAAATGGATGGAGCTAGAGAATATCATACTAAGTGAGATAACCCAGACTCAAAAGGTGAATCATGGTATGCACTCACTAATAAGTGGATATTAACCTAGAAAACTGGAATACCCAAAACATAATCCACACATCAAATGAGGTACAAGAAGAAAGGAGGAGTGGCCCCTGGTTCTGGAAAGACTCAGTGAAACAGTATTCAGCAAAACCAGAACGGGGAAGTGGGAAGGGGTGGGTGGGAGGACAGGGGAAGAGAAGGGGGTTTGCGGGACTTTCGGGGAGTGGGGGGGCTAGAAAAGGGGAAATCATTTGAAATGTAAATAAATTATATTGAATAAAAAAAAAGCCAAATTATCCAATTAAAAATGGGTACAGATCTAAATAGAAAATTTCTAATAAAGGAAACTCAAATGGCTGAGAAACACCTTAAAACTGTTCAACATTCTTAGCCATCAGGGAAATGCAAATCAAAACATTGAGATTCCACCTTCCACCTGTCAAAATGGTAAGAGCTATAACACTGGTGACAACTCATGATGACAAGGCAGTAGAGCAAGGGTAACACTCCTCCACTGCTGTGGTAATGCAAATTTGTATAGCCAACATGGAAATCAATATGGTAGGTCCTCAGAGAGATGGAAATATATATTGATATGAGCAAACAATTTGTGTAACTCTTCACTGAGTTTATATAAACACAGACAGTATTAATTATTCTTAGGAACATAAAAAATTTCCCAAATCTCTCTAATGATTTTTCTTCTTCTCAAGATCAAAATTTGTCTCTCACCAGCCAGGGAATCAGGTAGGTGATATTAACTCTCCCTTCTTTCCTCCAATTCCTCTATGTCCCCATTTCCTGTGTATCACAAAGACCCAACACCCTGTTCCTTTGTCTTAACTTTCAAGTCCCACAGGAAGTTTTTGAAAATCCACCAACCATATCAGACAGAAACTTATGTATCTAGCCTTCACTTTCCATCTTTTCCTTCAATTCCAATTCCACAGTCTTATCCAAAACTTTGTAGCAGGCCACCTGATGTGTCCTCTCCTTCTACCCTGTCTATCACATTATCAGGGGTCAACACAGATCTTAATGGCATACACAGCTTTTTCCCCAACTATATACCTTCTCTTTCCCACTTCCCCCCATCCCCTTTATTTTCAGCTCCAAATGCCTAGAAACTTGTCCTACATAGCTTCTCCAATGACCACAACCTATAGCCACCAAAGTCTCCTAAGAACCAGAGAGGGCAACAGAAACCAAAGAACATATCCATCAAAGATAAGGTATCTGTATCTAGTTACACAATAGCCACAGACACAGAGGCCTAGATGCCAGTATAAAAATATGGTAAAACAAAAACAAAAAACAAAAAACAAGAAAACAAAAAAGCAGCCAGGGCAATACCTCTTGCTAGAAACCAGCAACTCTGGTACAGTAGGCTATGGGAAGTACAATATAACTAAAGCATAGGACAAGGACTTTAAAATAGCTATTTTAAATATGTTTGAAATGGGTGTGAAGAAATCCATTAAAGAAATCTTTGAAAACACAAACTGGGGGTAAAATGAAGAAAACTGCTCAAGACACAAACTTAGAAATTCAATCAATAGGGCTGGAGAGAAGACTCAGTAGTTAAGAGCACTGGATGCTTGCTCTTCCAGAGATCCAGAGTTCAACTCCCAGCAGCCACATGGTGGCTCACAACCACCTGTAATGGGTCTGATGCCCTCCTCTGGTGTGTCTGAAGATAGCTACAGTGTACTCAGAGAGAGAGAGAGAGAGAGAGAGAGAGAGAGAGAGAGAGAGAGAGAGAGAGAGAGAGAGAAGGAAAGGAGGGAGGGAGGAAGGAAGGACAGGAGGGATGGAGGGAGAGAGAGGGGGGGAGGGAGTTTAGAAATGAAATCTAAACTGAGGGGAAAGAGGAAGTGAAAAATTAGGAATTTGAACAGGAATCTCAGAGGCAAGTCTTACCAACAGAATATAAGAGATGGAAGTGAGAATATTAAGCATTGAAGACACAGTAGAAGAAATATATATCTTGGCCAAAGAAAATGTTACATCTAAACAAACAAACAAACAAACAAACATAAAACTCCCCTCACTAAACATCCACAAAATCTGGGATACTGTGTAAGATCAAATTTATAATAATAGGAAGAGAAGAACGAGAAAGAAGCCCACATCAAAGGCATAGAAAGTATTTTCAACAAAATCATAGAAGAAAATTACCTGTCCTAAAGAAGGAGATGTCTATCAAGATACGAGAACCATGCAGAACACCAAACAGACTGGAAGTTCTCCAATACATATAATAATCAGAGCATTAAATGTACAAAACAAAAAAAATGATAAAAAGGATCAAATAATATAAAGATAGGCCTACTACAACACCACCCAACTGCTCAATAGATGCACTAACAACGAGAAGGACTTGGACAGATATTCTATAAACTCTAAGAGATCAAAGATTCTAGCCCAAACTGGACAAAACTTTTGATAACAGTAGATGGAAAAAAGTCATTACCTGATTAAATCCAATTAGCAGTATTTATCTATAAAACCAGCCCAAAGGAAAGTAATAGAAGGAAAACTTCAACCAGAGGAGTTTAACTACACCAAATAAAACATGAAGAATGAATTATCTCATTCCAGCAAATCTAAAGATGTGGAAACCCCCCTACCACCACAACAACAAAATAATGGGAATCAACAAAAACTGCTCCCTGATAATTCTCAAAATTAATGGTCTCAATTTTCTAATAAAAAGGCACAGACTAATAGATTTTATTTAAGAAGACGACATTCTTTTGTTGCACATAAGACATTCACCTTAATCGACATCAAGGATAGATATTATTTCAGGGTAAAAAGATGGAAAAAAAATATCCCAAGCAAATGCACCCAAGAAACAAGCCATTGTGGACATTTTACTATTTGACAAAATAGTCTTCAAACCAAAACTAATTCAAAGTCATAGAGAAGGTATGCCATATATGCTTGCTTTTCCTATGCTTGGCATAGGGGGAAAATATCCACCAAGAAGATATCAGCATTCTAAACATTTATGCACCAAACTCAAGGGCACCTAAGTTCCAAAACAAGCCAACAAAAAGAAAACAAAACAAAATACTACTACAGCTTAAATCAGATATTTATCCTCACACGATAATAGCTGGAGATTCCAATACCCTATTCTCTCTATTAGAGAGAATACCAGGTAATTCAGACAAAAACTAAGAAAAGAGATGCTGGAGCCAATTGATGTCATAAACCAAATAGACCAAACATATTTATGGAACATTTCACCAAAATACAAAGGAATATATCGTTTTCAGAAGTTCATGGAATTTTCTCCAAAACCGACAATATACTTGGAAACAAACACAATGGAGGAGCTGAAGGGGTTTATAGCCCCATGGGAAGAACAATGATGTCGTCCACCCAGACACCCCAGGACTCCCAGAAACTAAACCATCAACCAAGGGGTACACATTGTTCCAGTCAAAAGTGTGGCAGAGAAAGGCCTTGTCAGGCATCAATGGGAGGAGTAGTCCTTGGCTAGGTGAAGGCTCAATAGATACCCCAACAAAGGGAAATCAAGGGGGGGGATGTGGGAGTGGGCTGGGTGGGGATGGGGGGTGGGGGGATGGAGGAGGGGTGGGAGAAGGGGTTGGGGGTTTTGGGGGAGGGAGGAAATTGGGAAAGATTTTACCATTGGAAATGTAAATGAAGATTATATTCAATAAATAAAATTTAAAAAAACGAAAATTAAAATGACTCGCTGATATAATTACTTTCTGACCACCAAGGATTAAAACTTAATATCATCAACAGAAAGCTACCAATTCATGTAAACCCAGTAACTCATTATGGAATGAAAAATGGTTCAAAAAAGAAATTAAAACCTTTTTTAACTAAATGAAGATAAAAACACTATATGAAAACCCATAGTAAATGAGAGACAATGAAAGCAGTTCTAAGAGGCAAGCTCACAGCATTAACTTCATATATAAGAAATAAAGGAATCTGAGCTTAGTGGTACATAACTTTATCCCCAGCACTGAAGAGGCAGAGGCAGGTAGATGTCTGAATCCAAGACTACCCTGATCTATAGGAAGAGTAAAAGGACAGCCACCTCTTCAATTCTCTCAGACCATCTATCACATGTCCCAGATGTTCCTTTTAAATTTGCCAAATGTTTGCAGGGAAATCGAGACTTTCTTTAATAAATATATTTCCATAATGGATTCATTAAAAGCTATTAACAAATCAGTGTTTTCTTCATATACGAGTTTTGATTTTATGCTTTTAAAACTCTGTGATATATGTGAAGGTCTATCTCAATTTCTTAGCCCATTAATAGCAGGGCAGAAACTCCATTTTTATGTCTACTTGAACTATTTTCCAATAGTGAGGATAATATTAAGCTATGAAAAATAGGTCCTAGGAGGATGGATCTATCTCTGGACCTGTTTGGTCTCAATATCTGTCAGAAAACTTCTTTTTGCAGTGGACAAGAGCTAATACAGAGACCATAACTAGTTTAAGTCTGAGATGAAGATAATCTGTGTCCATCGCTAAATGGGATAAGGACATATTTATCAACTCTGCAGTATCCACCAAGGCACAGAGACTACTGTAGAAGACAAGTTGGAAAAATGCAATATCTAAGGTGCACAGAGGGATGTAGAGAAATGTTATATTCCAAACAGGACATGGCTATCATGTACATGAACTTGTATTAGGTGCAGTTACCTGAAGGCAGTTACCTGTAACAAGGTGTATACAAGGTCAAACCCACCAAAATCTTGGCACAGATGGGATAGAATATATTCAGCTCCTGCCTAACTTACTGAAGAGCTATTATTAGTAGATAGCTGCTGGGAAATCCTTCTTTGAGGGCATGACCAATGATTGGCTTTCCATGTGACATAACCTCCCAACCATACACACATGGAATAGGTGGGACTTAGTAGTTGTTAATACAAAATAAGGCAGAGGTGTAGAGAGCTTTATTGAGGTGCCATGCCACCTGGCAAGAACTTGACATCGAACAATGTAAAGTTCCTCTCCCAGCCTTTGAGCAGGAACTCCTGTGTTAGTCATAATCCCCTCCACCTAGGGTAGAGAGCTCAGACCAAGGTGAAGCCCATTGTTCTTCAAGGACCTGCAGTCTCCTGAGAAACACTAGCCACCTGTGGAGCAACTGAACCAGTTCTGCTGAGAAGCTTCCAGCCTTTCTGGAAAGGTTTGTTTTCTCCTGCCTATATATTTGGAGTTCTTCATTAAACTTTGAGACCTTGAACAGCAATGTTGTCTTAGTCTTCATCTCTTTTTTGCCGCCTTCCCATACATCCCCAGCTTCCCTTCCAGCTAACCCATTTGATGTAGCTGCGGGCAATTACACAGAGGTGTTGATGAGAATATGCAGGAGTAGTAGGAAGGAAATAAGGATTGTAGTTATCTATATGTTATTGAATATGTGCATGAAATACTCAGAAGCATAAAAGAAAACTAGGTCCCATAGAACCAAATTATTCCTCCCACGTTGAAATCCTTATGTTTAAGTTCTAAGCCAAGTACCTCAGGGTGTGAACATATTTGGAGGCAGGACTTTCAAACAAATGATTAAGGGAAAAGGAGGCTGTTAGAGTGGGATGTGCTTCAGCTGGACTGGTGTCCTTGAAAAGGATATGTTGCACATACAAAGAAACAACAGTTAGGTATATGCCCAGGAGAGGTATAGCAGGGTCCTCTGGAAGTCTCATGTCCAGTTTTCTGAGGAACCTCCAGACTGATTTCCACAGTGGTTGTACCATCTTGCAGCCCCACCAGCAGTGGAGGAGTGTTCCTCTTTCTCCACATCCTCGCCAACACCTGCTGTCTCCTGAGTTTTTGACCTTTAGCCATTCTGACTGGTGTAAGGTGAAATCTCAGGATGGTTTTGATCTGCATTTCCCTAATGACTAATGATGTTGAGCACTTCTTAAGGTGCCTCTCGGCCATCCGAATTTCTTCAGGTGAAAATTCTTTGTTTAGATCTGTACCCCATTTTTAATAGGGTTATTTGGTTCCCTGGGGTCTAACTTCTTGAGTTCTTTGTATATATTGGATATTAGCCCTCTATCAGAGGATTCCCCAGCATGCAATAAAGACACATGCTCCATTATGTTCGTAGCAGCCTTATTTATAATAGCCAGAAGCTGGAAAGAACCCAGATGCCCCTCAAAGGAGAAATGGATACAAAATATGTGGTATATTTACACAATGGAATACTACGCAGCAATTAGAAACAATGAATTCACAAAATTTTTAGGCAAATGGTTTGATCTGGAAAATATCATCCTAAGCGAGGTAACCCAATCACAAAAGAATACACATGGAATGCAATCTCTGATAAGTGGATATTAATTAGCCCAGAAGCCCTGAATACCCAAGGCACAAATTGCATAACAAATGACTCCCATGAAGAAATATGGAGAGGGTCCTGATCCTGGAAAGGATTGATCTAGCATTGGAAGGGAATATAAAGACAGAGAAAAAGGAGGGAGGTGATTGGAGAAGGGATGGAGAAAAGAAGGTTTATGGGACATATGGGGAGGGGGGATCCGGGAAAGGGGAAATCATTTGGAATGTAAACAAAGAATATAGAAAATAAAAATATTTAAAAAAAAAAAGAAAGAAAGAAACAACAGTTAGATGCCTACCGAAAACACCCCTGGGGGGAAAATAGGGCACAGTACACCAAAGATGGAAGCCTTAGGATAAACCAAACTTACTGACATTTGACCTTGAACATCCAGCCTCTAAAGTTTTCAGGTCATTAATATTTTTTTTAAATTACCCAGTCTATATATTTTGTTGTAGAGCCCTTCAGTCACCAATATAGATCTTCAGAGAAGGAAGCACTAATGCTTTAACTAAAAGACACTTTTAGCATGTATAAATTTAGAGCAATTTTCACATGGCAACATATGTAAAAAAAATGCGTATGTTTACGTCCAGAAATGAGCCCAGAGGCTAAAGCCATTTTGGTATCCATCAGTGACACTAGAGCTAAGGATATAAATGTCTGTCGCACATCTGCAATCCATTCACAGCACCACAGAGAGGGCACACTATTATAAAGGATAAACTTCAGGAGAAAAAAATCTCCCAAGGAATGTCTCAGTTGCAAAGAAAAAACCTTTTTCTATTTTTAGACTGAAGCCACAGGCAAAGGTTCACAGTAGCTATTTTTTAACCTCTGCTGAACAGGAGCACAATAATCTCACTGCTGATTTCTCCAGGTGAGGCAAGTCCCAATCTCCCTTCTCATTTTCACCTTAAAGCCTCTTTAATTTTGCACCTGGATTCTAACAGTCTCTAGCATGGGCCTTTGAGTATAACTGTGTTCCCTGCTTTGAGTTTCTCTTCTGTGTTTAGAAAGGGGATTATTCTTACACTTAATTCTATCCTTATTCATTTGTGTGTGTGTGTGTGTGTGTGTGTATGTGTGTGCGCACGTGCGCGCGTGTGCATGTGTGCGTGCACGTGTGCATGCGCGTGCGTGTGTGCGTGTGTGCGCGCGCGCGTGTGTGTGTGTTTGTGTTTGTGTGTTTGTGTGTGTGTGTGTGTGTGTTCAGGCTACAAGTTTGTGCAGGTGAGATTGCCTGTATGACCCAAAGACTGACATCAGAATGTCTGTCAGTCACTTCTCTACCTTATGTTTTTAAAGACAGAGAAGTTCACTAAATATGCAACTTGCCTTTGCCTGTATTAGCTGCCTTGTAGCTCTCCAAGATTCAGCTGGCTCAGCACCCTAGCACAGGTATTACAGGCATAGCAAACTTCACCTACCTTTTACATACATGTTAGGGATGAGAACTCAGCTCATGGCAACTATTCTACACACCCAATTATCTCTAGCCTCAGTCCCACCTTTTTGCTTATGTTTTTCCCTTTGTATGCTATCCAATCTATAATATATGTGTCTTTGAACACATAATGTAATCTTCTAAGAGTGTGAAGATCAGATGGCAGCTTCTATCTGAGACGTCGGACATAGGTTTGCTCACTGTTGAATTTACTCTGCCTCAAATATTGGCCAATGGCCTGCTGCCAGGAAATTAGAATAAATGCCATTCTAAGGGAGATGGAAACACCACAAATAGGATTGGACACTTGATAATCTGACCCAGTGCCTATTTGAAATGTATTATTTCTACTGCCTATTTTTAGGGGTCAAAGTACTGTTTCAAAAATGTGAATAATTAGGCTTAATTCCTTTAGCTTAATCCAAGTGTCCATAATCAGGACACTTTTACCTTATTTTGGGGACTTTTAGCAACATCTAGAAAAATTTCTTATTGCCCAGATTTGGAAGTCCTCCTAACTTTTAGTGGACAGAGCTCAGTAATATCAGTAAGGTGGGCAGGGGTCTATAATATCAGTAAGGTATAGGATAAAAAAAACCACAAAGAATTTTATCCCATTTTAAAAGTGACTATAATTCAAAATTTCCATAATCCCAAAGTTAAATAAGATTTTTCTTTAAATTTTAAGATAATATTAATATATTTCAAATCCATAGTTATACAAGTTTAGTTTTGAACTTTGAGTGTGTGTGTATATATATATCAATGTATATGCACATGTATGTGTAGAAATCTACACTGTTGTACCTGCCTGTGCACTCATGGGGAAGAGGACGTTGGATCTATCAGAGTTGAAGCATCAGGTGCTTTGGTGACACAAGTGGGTGCTGGAATCTGACATCCTGTCCTCATGACAGTGCAGCAATGGATCCTAACCACTGAGCTCCCACTCCAAGTCCAGGCTGGAAAATTCTAATGTTACATAAACTAATTAAGATTGCATCTCATTCTTCCTCCAGAACACCAGCTGAATACACAAATATCTAGCACACATCTTAAATGATTAATAGCAGGCAGATGTAACAAAAGGATTTTACTCCCTGTCTTCTGAGTGCCATAAAGTAAAAGTAGTAAAGTGATCAAATCCAGGAGTTTGTTTTATGCCATTTTACTCTGATGAATGTCTACAAAGAGAAGGCATGTTATTTAGAAGTGTTGACAATGCACTGAAATAGTCCAGTTTCCTTTTTACAGTCCCTCTGCTATACTACAGTAAATTCAGATTGATTTAGGGCAGAGCGTTCTAAACATTATTGTGAAGCACATATCCTGGGCCTCTGCAATCTTCTTAGCATTTATCTTATTGTTTCATTCTCTCTAAATCCCATTCCTAACTTAAAATCATAAAGTTTCCTCATATACGCTGCTCTTAAATCATTGGAGCATCTTTTGGGGGGAGGGTGTATTCAACATTCCACAGAGATAACAGGAAGACATGCAGTCATCAATGAAGCATCACATACACCCCTGAAAGTGGAAAGATTTCCCTTCCTTAGCTGTTCTCCTGCACTGTTCCCAGCCAATTACCTCATCTTCGCTCTTCCCCCAGTGCCTTTCCTGCTTTGCTTTCCTTTTAAGTCTTTCCCCATTTATGCTTTCCAACTGAAGCAATATTCTAATTTTCTTCTCTCTTCTTTTGCAAGAAACATATTAGTTTTCTTATTCTAAACTTTAATCAAACACACATTTGTTATTAAATATATAGCTATATTATTTATCTTTTTTATGTAGGGAAGACATGCATGCATGTGTACAGATCAGAGTACAGTGTACTGGCTGGTTTAGTGTGTCAACTTGACACAGGCTGGAGTTAACACAGAGAAAGGAACATCGTTGGGGAACTGCCTCCATGAGATCCAACTGTGGGTGATGGAGGGGGGACGGGCCCATTGTGGTGTGGTACCAACCCTGTGCTGACAGTTTTGGGTTCTATAAGAAAGCAAGGTGAGCAAGCCAGGGGAAGCAAGCCAGCTAGGAAGATCCCTCCATGGCCTCTGCATCAGCTCCTGCTTCCCGACCTGCTTGAGTTCCAGTCCTGATTTCCTTTGGTGATGAACAAAAGGGTGGAAGTGTAAGCTCAATAAATCCATTCCTCCCCAACTTGCTTCTTGATCATGATGTTTGTGCAGGAATAGAAACCCTGACTAAGACAGACAGTTTGTAGCTTCTCATTGATCTCTTTCTGCCATGCAGACTCTGTGTCACACTCAGGCTGTTGGACTTGTTGGCAAACACCTTTACCTGCTAAGCCATCTCACTAACCCCTAATCATCTACACTTTGAATGAGCTGATTTCGGGTTTACACTAAGACATTGTCATCCCTAATGAAAATATATGTTAAAGTTTCTATTAAACACAAATGGAGTAAAGTAAAGAAAATTTCCATGAATGTGTAAAGAATAAAGAAATCATGTTGCTTATGAAACCGTAAATGGCAGTCAATGTTTTCATTGACTATAAGAAAGAAACATTTGAAAGAAATATGGGTAGAGGAATTTTAATCCAGCAACAGGGCTGCTCTGGCAAGGGATCATATCTAAAGATATGCTGACACACCATGGATTACAGTATTATCTGGCTAGAATACAGACACATCTTCAATTCACACCCTTACTCCCTAGCAATGAAGGTTAGGTTAGTTGTAAAAGAAAGCAGCCATGTTTGAAAGTGACGTCTAATTGGGAGTTAGACAAAGTAATAAATCAGAAAATTATTTGACAAAATGAGTCAGATATAGGATATGGCCAACTTATATGAGAACAGCAGAGGAAAAGAGGCTACTTAAGAGTAGAGAGAAAATATAGGGGTGACAACTCTCTCTCTCTCTCTCTCTCTGTGTGTGTGTGTGTGTGTGTGTGTGTGTGTGTTTGTGTGTGTGTGTGTGTGTGAATTTTACCCAGACAGATTTACATGGACAGGTTATAGAGAGAATAAGCTAGACATGGGTGAAGACAGAATGAGCCAGAGAAAAAATGAGCCAGAAGATTAGAACATATTATCAAGTTATTATGAGGCCAGACAGAGCAATTTAGTTAGAAGCTTAGAGAAGCTGGATCAAATCAGTCAGTTTGGAAAAAGAGACTGTATGGAGGTTAGAAGCTTCCACAACTAGGTCTAGGGATAGATAGAACAGAAAAGGAAACACTCTGATTTTAGCCCAAGTTTTTTGTATGTACTTATTCATATATTCTGGGTATGACTCTTAACCCATCACTTAATCTGAGGAATTAAAGTGACATTCACAAATATGTTTCCAGAAAGCAAATTGTCACAAAGAAAACACTCAAGCAAACATCTTTAAATGTGAGGTCATATTTATTTTTTTATTAGCTACATTGTTTATTTACATTTCAAATGTTGTCCCCTTTCCTGGTTTCCTGCCTGAAAAAATCCCATAACCCATTTCCCCTCCCCTTGTTCCCCAATCAACCCACTCCCACTTCCCTGTCCTGGCATTCCCCTACACTGCAACATTGAGTCTTCCCAGGACCAAGGGCCTCTCCTCCCTTTGATGTCCAACAAGGCCATCCTCTGCTGCCTATGCATCAGTAGCCATGGGTCCCTTCATGTGTACACTTTGGCTGATGGCTTAGTCCCTGGGAGCTCTGGGGGTACTGGGTAGCTCACATAGTTGTTCCCCCTGCAAAACCCTTCAGCTCCATGGGTTCTTTCTCTAACTCCTTCATTGGGGACCCTGTGCTCAGTTCAATGGCTGACTGAGAGTGTCATATTTAATATGTACATATTTAACAGAGTACAGAATACCCTGTACTTACCTATTACAAATATGCTTTTCATATAGAATAGATAATTCACAGAAAACATGCCAGCCATACACCTGATACACAAAACAAGCACACATTCACACAGACTCAAATACCTGGTTAGCACATGCCTAGTCTACAGCAACAAAGGCATTTCTTTTGACTTGCATTCCTTCCTCTCTTTGCAGTATCTTTAGATAGCATCCTCATTTACAATCCTCACTTACAGTTCTCTGCAATAATATCATCTGGTAGCATCACTTGCAGCATCGACTGCAGTGTCTATTTCTGGGTTCCTTCTATCCCTAGATCAGGCAGGTTAACTCTGGGAGTGTCATCAGTTTGCCTGTCACACACCTCTTCATGGTGTAGTTTCATATTTCATGTGCATACTCTCCTCAGTCAGAGCTTCATGTAGCAGGCCTGCTTGATGTGTGTAGGTGATGTTTGTCCAGTTTATTTCTGTTACATCAAAAATATATAAAGACAATGTTTTCGTGTTTAAACACTCACATACTATTTTTTCAAAATATAAAAGTACAATGTCTATGTTTTTAAAGAAAGCTACTTTAGACTACAACAGCAAACATAAAATCTGAACCATCTGTTATTCCTTTAACTGAACCACACAAAGATTTAAGAGATAGCCAATAATTTACGAGAGCACAAGAATGAACTGCTGACAGAACAAACCCTGTGTATCTTCACACAAACACGACCGTCATTTGTCTTAGGCCTTCAGAAAATGCTTGGGGGGGAGAGGAAAAAATGCTTTCTGAGTATTAAAAATCAAATCACATGAGTCGATTCCACATGAAGCAGGATGAGTCTACATCTGAATTCTGTGTTTGTCGCTTATCACCATCTCAGAGAGGAGATATCCAGAGTGTGACTCTGTTCATTCAACACTTTTTATTGCCATATGTGATGATCAGTTCATTGTCTTCATGTCTTAGGAGTCGAAGTACTATGAGAAGGCAAACTCTTCCAAAGGGTGTGACCATTTCCCATTTTCAAGCTGTCTCAAAGCATGAAGCTGCAGAGGCTCCCTCTGTAAATCTACAAACAAAAAGAGGTTGCCTGTTTTGCTGTGCCACCTGTGCTCAGGGTCTTGATGCATTAACTGGTATATATTTACCTAAGCACTTTAATTCAGAGAGCAATTATGCTTACTGTAGAAGTAATATCTGAAAAAGAAGCCAGGGGTGGTTTTTCATAGGTGGTAGCTAAAGTAAACTCAGACCAGTGTGAATTTATTTTCTCTCTAATTGTGACTTTATTAGAAGTTTCTGAAGATTAATATTGCTGAATAAATACCTGATTAAGACCTTTCAATTTTTTTGAGGGGAAATGAATACTAGTCCATTATAAAGTTACAAAGGCAATGTCAGAAATCGTGAATAAGCAAGCCATTTATAGTAAGGACAATAAATTCACAAATTGCTTTGGAAAGTTGCATATTCTGTGATTTAAGTAGCATATTTCTGGACCTGGTTTTATTCTAATTTTAAAGGAGTGAAATTTTTATGTCTTTATTTTTACAGGTATATTTAATACAAAAGGAAACAGAGACCAACAGTATGCTTTCCATTAAGAACAGATTGAAGTTTTGTTTCCCCCCCCCCCCCCCCCCCCGAGACAGGGTTTCTCTGTGTAGCCCTGGCTATCCTGGAACTCATTCTGTAGACCAGGCTGGCCTCGAACTCAGAAATCCGCCTGCCTCTGCCTCTCAGAGTGCTGGGATTACAGGCGTGTGCCACCACTGCCCGGCCAGATTGAAGTTTTAATCATGCCTTCAGCCTCTAAAAATGTCCAGTAATACAATTATAATGTAATTATCCCCATATTATAACTGCTGTTTTTAAACATTATATTTAAAACTGTTACACTTTGATGGAAAATATATACCATTAAAATTTTCATTTTAGAAATATATATTGAACTTGTCAATGTGAGATTTCCAACATTCATATTTTGGCTGATGAAGTTTTGTATAAAGTGTAAGAAAATGTGCCTTTAAAAATGACAACAATATGCACAACTGTTTCTATATGACATAAAGTCAGTCACAATGATTATATTTAAATAATTCCTATATTGATAATCAATAATAGTAAAACTAATAGGAAAATACAAACAAGTAGATTTATATATTATGCACAGATATATTCTGCAAGATTCACTGTTCCAGGCTTAGTGTAAAGAAACACAAATGCTTCCCAGGACAAACTTTACTTTCTTTCCTTCAGCTTTACCTGCTATTCCCTAAGTTCAAAATGCATTTGATGATCTTGAGAAAGAGTAGGCTCTTCCAGGCACCTAGGGAATTCAAGAATGGTCAGAGCGTGTAAGGTTTGGGATGATAAAAACTCTCAGTTGTATAATGCTTTCCTAGTTGCTTTTCTTTAGAGGTTCCTGTTGCCTCCAGTAATTGAGTATTCCCCCAAAGTTCCTAAATACTTAGGACAAAGTGCTCTCATGTGCCAAACACAAAATGGTTTCATATTTGTTAAAGTCAAGTAATATGCTTTGATTTCATCTTTCGTTGTTGAGTAATCATTGAGTAATTTTGCCATGCCCGACCTGTGTGGACAATACCTGACCTGATGGGGTAGTGAGGTAACGAGGAAAGAGGAGCAAAAGTGGGTTGTGCTTTCTCTGAGAGAATGACACCATCTAAGCAATGGCCTGAGAGCTCAATATGTTTATCATGTACAGCACAGGAGGAGGGGCTGGCTAGTCTTGGTTGGAGGTCTGGGTAGAGAAGCAGTCTCAGTCTGCAGTCACACAGCTAGAGGAAGTTGCAGTTGCTAGGTTTTGCATACACTTGATCAGTCATTAGTATACACTGTCAACATTCAGAATCAAGGCTTTCCCACTGCCCTGGGAATCTCCTGGAGAAGACCATGTCCACATCACAGACTACACATTAATTCATCTTCATCTTCTCACTCTGCATCTACTCAGGCTTTCCCGACTTCCCACAAATATCTATCTTCAACTCTTTATCAAGTAATTATATGTATGGACAAATTAAGATTGACTGAAAGGTGCAGGCACTGAATGTTATCCGGGTTTTGTACAATGAAGCAGGACAGACTACTCTCCTGATCATACTGCCTGGCAAAAGGTTCATGATAGATGTGGCTCTCAGGTAGACCTAATCATCTCCTAAACATTTCCCACAGTTCCAAATGATGGAGATAAAATCCAATTATGAGCAATATAACTCTCTTTGTGCTCTGGTATATATAGGATAAGGATATAACATTGGGCTTTGCTTCAAAACATCCATATTTCATGCTATTTCCAATCAATGGATGAAAATTTCTAGAAAATTTTACATCCTTAGCTGTTATCTTTATAATCTGTCAGAAAAAAAATGTTAGTGGCCTTGTCCTAGCAGCAAAAGCTAAACAGAAAAATTCTATGGCACTGAATTCTCTGTCTGCCTGATCAAGTGCCAATTGAAACACATCTATTCCAAAGTGAAGAGGATGATGATGTTGGATTACAAATTTTGACCCAAAATAAAATATGAACATAATAAAATACAAAGTAAAATAGTAACAAAAAGTTAGCATGTCAGCAATCTTCTTTGAAAGACAAGTTTTCACTGTGATGGGGTAAATTTAAAAAATAATACAAGTCAGTTTTATTCTGTTTTGGATAAAAATGGACAGAAATAATTCAACAGTCACACATTGTAAATCTAGTAAAATTCAACAAAACTCAATAAGTTACATGTGTTTTGTACAAGAGGTGGTACATGATTGGGAGGATTTTTGTGTCCATAGTTTCATGCCTATGATTATGCAAGACAGAATTTGTTCCAATTATTTAAATGCTTTTTTATCTCAATGGTATCTTTGCAGAAGAAAGCCAAAACCATAATGTGGATTTTCAACTAGATATTTCTTTGCAGCCTATGATTTATAAAAAGGAGATACATTCAGTTTACATAGAATAGAAAAAAGCTGCACCAGATATATGGTACACCAGAATTAGACAATGGATGTTCATTTTGGTAAGAAGAAAGTTTTGTTATTCCTGGAATTGGAAGAATACTTAAATCATATTTATATTTTTATAAAGACACAGCATATATAAATATAGATGCTCTTATCTTTCTTATACTTATGCTATTAAGTTTCCTTTAATCTTAGTGTATATTCATTATCTGTGTGATATTGTATTGTGTTTGGAATAGATTCTTAAAGGTGATGCTTGACCTTTTTGTAGAGAACAGTTCCAGCCTGACTGAAGGAAGCATGTACAAGCTGTGACTCAGACTCCTACCAGATGTGCAGTGGCAAAAAATAGCTTTATGTGTTTGTGTATACATGTATCTGTGATTTTAAATGTAAAACAATCATAATTTAAAACTCCCTACACACTAGGCACACACTATAATTTTGTGGAAAGCACTGAACCTTAATTGTAGAGTGACAGAGTAATTCATGATACATGTGACCTTTTAAATTTGTTTATATGGTAAATAGATGTGCAGTTGTAATAACACCAGCCCTAATGATAACCCATGATTGAGTAGCAGCAGAAGAGTAAAGATGCACTGCTCCTCTACCTACTGAAATCTAGTATACAGCAGGTAGAGGGGACAGGAATTACATTTATACTGTAAAACAGAAAGTTGGTTGGTTGATACCAACTATGAGGCAGAGTAACTAAAAGTGGAAATTGTAAGGCATCAATCAGTGTCTTCAGCTCCAACCATAAAACAAAACAAGGAATAATTTATGTGAATATTATAGCCTGAAGAAACCCAAGATATGAACTGTGTCAGCTTATCAAGTTTATTGATGATGTCACTTTCAATTAATCCTAATTGTATTTCTTGAAATATCCTCATGTAATTTTCATGAAAAATATATGATACCAAAATTAATATACTTGCCCACAGTCACAGAAATGGTGACAAACCACTTTAATTGCCAGATATTTTAATGTTTGGGATGTAAACCTTACTGGACCTAATAAAATACTACCCAGATTACTTTAAGACTGTATGAATAACATAGAAGCATGGTTAGTCAACAGACAGACCCAGGCATCCTGCACCTTTCCTGAGTTTGTCTTTTGACAATTTAATGATAGTGTTAGATTTTATGATCTGTTTTAGTACACACACACACACACACACACACACACACACACACACACACAAACATACACACACATACACTCATACACACATAGGATGTATGTATATACACTCACAAATATGCACAAATATGCATGTATATGTATATGTATTTATTATCTATTTATTGTGTGCATATGAATGCTTTGCCTCTGTGTATGTATGTATATGCAACATGTGTGTGCCTGGTTTCTACAGAATCTGAGAGAGGGCACCAGATCCCCTGAAATTTGTGTCACAGATGGTTTTGAGCCACCATATGCATGCTGGGACCTAAAACCAGATCCTCTCCAAGAGCAGCAAACGCTCTCAACTACTTCTAAGTCCGCTCCTCAACACTGTGTGTATTTCAAATGAAAGCATTTTATGAAAGCTAAATGGCATGATTTATTTAAATGCTTGCCACGGTCACTGACACAACCTAACTGCTGCATTAAAATCTCTGTTACTGTTTGCTGTATCTTTTTTGGAGTTTTTACTTCCTGCTCAATATGTGATCTCACCTTTAAACCTAATTTATTTCAATCAGCTTGTGGAATGGAGACTTCTACATCCTGATTTCTGAACCCCGTTGAGGTTTCCTACTGTTTGTTTGCTGAGAGTTTTCAGTAGATTTCTCACAGCTTTTGATATTCAGCCCAACTCAGTCCCTGCTCTGCAATCCCACAGTGCTTTTGTATTATGAAAAAGAGCACATTGTTTAATTTGGGGAATAGACAGTAGATGGAACAGCAGTTCTAGACTCATAATGGTAAAAGATGATCTCAAAATCTATATAGGTCATCTATGGTACACCTTTCTCTTTACCAGAAGTGGCTCAAATACCTGCATTCTTGTGATCTTTTGAATTATAAGATGCGCACTAGGGGTAGCCTTGTTCACTCAAGTTCATCTCTCAAAGCCTTTAGGCTTCCAGGCAATAGTCACCTGGATGTTAGCTTTGAACTTAAACCCATAATTAACCTATCATGTTTACCACAAAAAAATCAAGTTTTTCTTGAAGAGTGCTCTAGAATATTTTTTCTAGCAGGTTGCTCGCATCCCCATTGTTTTAGCTTGATTTGCCCTTTTCAAATATTATTAAAAAGGATGACTCATGACGAGTAATACATGTTCAACATACAGAAATGAAAGTTTTGATTTTACTCCTCATGTTATTTCCAAAGGTGATATCATAACTGAGTAAAACCTAGTATAAAATTTATTGACTGGTTTGGTACAGGGCTTCCTAGACAAATAGAATGGCCCAACACTTTGTTTTTCCTGGAGGAAATGCTTGAAAATCTTCAGCTAGACTAAAACCAAAAATTAAGCTAGAAATGTTTTCACCTTGATCATTTCACAGAGTGATAGCTTGTAATACAACACCACTTATATTGCTGTGCTCATGGAAGTGCCAAAGAGCCACACTGAGATTTCTAAGAGAGGAGAGGAATGTAATCATTTGCACATTGATTTTGCTGAATGGAAGTGAAAATGGAAAATTACACTGAATTTTTTGTTATTCTGAGAACAAACAAGAAAATAGTATTTCCATGTAATAAAGCTTGAATATCAGCTAAAACATTTTTTCTTAATTTCAATTAGTTCTCCAAATCTCACCAATTTAAAATTTTGCTTTATATGAAAAGTTCTCACAATCTAATTACCCTAACAAATGAATTTACTTGTCACAGATAGTAGAAAAAAATCACAAGTGTATGACTCAAAAAGATTTTCAGAAAATAACAAGGCTACTCTTGAGATCAAAATAATAAGATTACCAACACTAAAAACAAGCATCCCATGATGTGTTTTCTATTAATAGCCCTCCACCTTTCCCAGTGTTTACTAGTCTCCTGGCTGTAAAACCATCTATTAACTTCCAACACATTTTAAACTAAATACAACTATTCACTGTATACTTTTGCTTGATACAGGGTCTTGGTATGTAGTCTGGCTGACCTAGAATTCATGTTCCTCATGCCGCAGACTACAAAGTGTTGGGATCACAGTCATGGCCCACTCTTCTACATCTGGCTTTTTGTCTTAGCTCTTTGTTTATGAAATCCAGTTATGTTAGTTTTCTTTGCTTTAGAGTGATTCATTCAATGTGTTTTGCCTGACTTGGACATTTTACTGCTGTTGGCTATTGCATTATTTCCAGTTCTCAGTTGTTATAAAAAATGCTATGAAAATATTTTTACTAGCCTTTTATATGAATGAGTAAATGAATATTTGTGAGGTAGATGGCTCAGAATATATATTTTACCAATATTAATTGCTTTTTCTCCTCTCTAGTAGTAATTAATCTTGAATTAAAATAGCCCGATGTGAATTACTATTTTATAACTTCCACTTCTTTTGTTTTATTTTGCTTTGTTTTGTTTTTTTTTCTCAAGACAAAGTTTCTCTGAATTACAAGCCCTGGATGTCCTGTGCTCACTTTGTATACCAGGTTGGGTGAGAACTAGCAGAGATCTGCCTGACTCTGCTTCTCATGTGCTGGGATTAGCATGTCCAGTCTACTTTTGTAAATTAAAATACCATAGTTTCTTGTATTATTGGTGAAATAAATAGTACAGCTTGAAAATATCAATCTCTAAATCCAGTATTATTAATTCATTCATTATTGCATAATCTTTCCTGTTGTGATATAACAAAAAACAAAAGAAAATCTACTTAAAAGATGTAAGGCTTCTTTTTTATGTCCATTGACTTCCTGTTTCTTGTGTGAATACACAGTAACATTGGTAAAACCTTGCTAGAGAAATGGTATTTACCTCACTGCAGGAGGACGAGAAGTGAAAAGTTATGTTCCTAGCTAGTCACATACCCTGCAGAAATAAATATTTACTCATTGAGGTCAAAAGGCTAGTATGAAATCTTCATAACAACATTACTTATTACTGGAATAATCTTTTTATAGTAGGGTCTATTTTATGAGCTTTCTTTTTTTGTTTGTTTTGTTTGCTTCCTGGTTGTTATTTTCATGTTTAATTTTCAAAATGTTACTGTTATGTACATGGTTATGGTGTTCAGTGAATTTATCCTTCGTGATTTGTATGAAGTGTGACCCCTGTGGCTTTATATTTCTTATCTCCTTTGGAAAAACTGTTTTTTTTTTTAAATATAAGCCCTGCTTTGACTTTTAATTATCTGCTTTTCAGCTGTCAGTGTTTTTACTTCATCAATCTGAGTGTTGTGTATTAACTTGTATTTACTGTGTCCCATGTCCTACTAAACTAAATTTCAATGTCTTTAATTTTATCTATGATGTATCTATAAAGTTTGCATGCTATTATGTTTTAAAATAGACTTGATTCTCAGGTTAAATATAAATCTTCCATCATTTACAATATATACACATATATATATATATATATCATTTATTTTTAATATATATATATATATATATGAAAACTTTAATACATAGATCAACTTTAAGTTTACTGTTATTGCTTTATATCTAGTTTGCTCTCTAGATGCTTGTTCAATTTTTGCTAGTGTTTTTTGGTTGCTTAAAAAATATTGGAATGTTAATGACATAACTGACATGCAGCTAATGCCTGATGGATGCCTAAAGTTTAGTTTGATTTTGAGCTCACACCAAGTTGTTTTCGGATCTTGTGTTGAGACTCATTTATGTTCAGATTCAGACATTCCTTACTCCTAAAACACAACTTTAGAATCTGGAGACTATTCTGGAGAATCTGGGATATTTGCTGAGTTCATTCCTCCTAGGAGACTCTAAACACTATATTTTGTTAAATAAGAGTTCTGCCTTTGCCTACCATGTGATTCACTTATTGGTGCCCTGGGTCTGAAAGGGCTTAGTAAACTGTAAATTCCTCATTCAAAAGAGTTTCTGAGTATGTGTGCTCACCCCATTCTCTGGAGTTTCAGCAGGAGAACTCAAATCTCGCTACCAACAAGATAACATTTGGTTATCTGGCTGGTAAGCAAATGGCTGGGCTGCATGTAGCAGGACAACTGGGGATAAGAGCAACCCAGCAGATTTGCTAGAGAAGTTTAGAATAGTGTGGGGGTATGCTAGACTTACCCTGTAATATGTAGGGAGCAAGAAGAGATGCTGGGAGAACCTGGTTTGGCATGATAATGGCCTAAACCCAGGTTTGAGATCCAATTCTCCTTGAGAATAACTTTGGTTATCATTTTATTTCTCATTAGAATTCTGCCTCACATTATCGTTCTTCTTGTTCTAATATTGTTTGTTTACTAGCAATTTGGGGGTTAATATATTAGGACTTTGATCAGCAGCGGAGCCAGGGCGACACAGGGACCAGTTAGGCCCTGCGCCCACGACCACTGACCTTCGCTGACCAGCCGGGTGGCAAGCAGCTGCAGTTGTGCTGCGCCTTTCCTGCACGGAGGCCACTTCAGAACTCGGCCTCCCACCAGTCAGGAGAGGTGCATCCATCTTGGTTCCGGACTCCAGGGATCGGACAGACTGAGGTACACAAACATAATCCTAGGCCAACACCGCGGTGGTCTGAGCCCGACGGGCGTTGGCCTGCACCCAGGCCCTGGGCGGGTCGGGGGGCCATCGGGGCGCCAACCCAGCCAGGGGATTTTTTGCCCAGGCCTTCGCGCGCGCCGCTGCCATTTTGCCTGCAGGACGACAGAGAGTTCTGGCGGGCAGACCTGTAACAGGCATAGCCTGAGGCTAACAAAGCAGGGTCTAGGCCCCAAAAGGCACAGGACTGACCCCAAGGACTGGGCGGCTTGGTGGGCCATCTGTGAGTCAACCAGCCCAGGGGATTGTTAGCACAGCAGACTCTCCCGGCGCTTTCAGGGAGCGCGGGCGCGCACGCCCGCCATCCTAGTCACCTGGCAGACCCAATTAACAGTCATAGCCCTAGGGGAACTTCGCTCGGACCTTGGCCTCCCAGGCTTTTGCCTGGACTCAGGGACTGGGCAGCCAGGCTAACCTTGTATGCGACAGCCCGGTTGGCAGATCGGCTGCCCAGCAGAGTGAGCGGAACACAGGGGAGGTCACAGCAGCATACACCATCGGCACTCCCTGGGGGTGCACACAGGCTCCATCTGGTCCACAGACACAATCTGGGGCAAGGCCTCAGGCTGAAGCCCTCAGCCCTACTCCCTCCGCTTCCGGATCCAGATCAGCCTGGGCGGCAGCACCACATCTCCAAGTCCTGCAAGTGGCTAGCTGGGCTTCCGGGAAGCCAGCTGGGAGAAGTCAGTGTGCTCCAGTGAATCCAGCGGGCCCCAGCGGGAGCCTTCGGGTGCCTGCTTTGGGATCTGAACAGCCTGGGCAGCAGCACCCTGTCTACAAGCAGTGCAGGAGGTAAGCTGTGCACCAGAGGCCAACTGAGAAGGGGCAGCTTACACTGGTGAGTCCAGCACTGACAAGACAAACTAACACCAGTGAGAACAAGATGGCAAAAGGCAAACGCAGGAACGTCACTAACAGAAATCAAGGCAATATGGCAACATCTGAACCCAATTCTCCTCTACCAACATGTCCTGGATACCCCATCACACCAGTAAAACAAGATTTGGATTTAAAATCACTGGTCATGATGCTGGTACAGGAACACATGAAGGACATACTTAAAGAAATTCAAGAGAAAATGGATCAAAAGTTAGAAGCCCTTGCAAGGGAAACACAAAAATCATTGAAAGAAATCCAGGAGAATACAAAAGCCAACAAGGAGGAAATGCAAAAAACACTTAAAGAAATACAGGAGAACTTTGGTCAATAGGCTGAGGTCATGAAAGACGAAACACAAAAATCTCTTAAAGAAATACAGGAGAACTTTGGTCAACAGGCTGAGGTCATGAAAAAGGAAACACAAAAATCTCTTAAAGAATTCCAGGAAAACACAAACATGCAAGTGAAGGAGCTAAGCAAAACCATCCAGGTTCTAAAATCAGAAGTAGAAACAACTATGAAAACTCAAAGGGAGACAACTTTGGAGATAGAAAGCCTTGGGAAGAAATCGGGGGACAGAGATGCAAATATCAACAACAGAATACAAGAGATAGAAGAAAGAATCTCAGATGCTGAAGATTCCATAGAAACCATGGACCCAACAGTTAAAGAAAATGCAAAATGCAAAAAGCTTGTAACCCAAAATATCCAGGAAATCCAGGACACAATGAGAAGACCAAACCTAAGGATTATAGGCATAGATGAGAGTGAAGATTTACAACTTAAAGGGCCAGCAAATATCTTCAATAAAATTATGGAAGAAAACTTCCCTAACCTAAAGAGAGAGATGCCCATGAATATACAAGAAGCCTACAGAACTCCAAACAGACTGGACCAGAACAGAAATACTTCCCGTCACATAATAATCAAAACACCAAATGTTCTAAACAAAGAAAGAATGCTAAAGGCAGTAAGAGAAAAAGGCCAAGTAACGTATAAAGGAAGACCTATCAGAATCACAGCAGACTTTTCACCTGAGACTATGAAGGCTAGAAGGTCCTGGGCAGATCTCATGCAGACTCTAAGAGAACACAAATGCCAACCAAAACTACTATATCCAGCAAAACTCTCAATCACCATAGATGGAGAAACTAAGATATTTCATGACAAAACCAAGTTTACCCAATATCTATCCACAAACCCGGCCCTAAAAAGGATAATAGGAGGACAACACCAATACAAGGAGGGAAACTTCACCCTGGAAAAAGCAAGATAGTAACCTTTCATCAAACCCAAAAGAAGATAAGCATTCAAATTTAAAAAATAACGTCAAAAATGATAGGAAGTAACAATCACTATTCCTTAATATCTCTTAACATCAATGGACTTAATGCCCCAATAAAAAGACACAGACTAACTGACTGGATACGTAAACAGGACCCTACATTTTGCTGCTTACAGGAAACATACCTCAGGGTCAAAGACAAACACTACCTTAGAGTAAAAGGCTGGAAGACAATTTTACAAGCAAATGGTCTCAGGAAACAAGCTGGAGTATCCATTTTAATATCAGATAAAATTGACTTTCAACCCAAAGTCATCAAAAGGGACCCTGAGGGACACTTCTTGCTGGTCAAAGGAAAAATACAAAAAGAAGAACTGTCAATCCTGAACATCTATGCCCCAAATGCAAGGGCACCCTCTTTCGTAAAAGAAACTTTATTAAAACTAAAAGCACACATTGCACCTAACACAATAATTGTGGGTGACTTCAACACTGCACTTTCCTCAATGGACCGATCAGGAAAACAGAAACTAAACAGGGACACAATGAAACTAATTGAAGCTTTGGACCAATTAGATTTAACAGATATATATATAGAACATTCTATCCTAAGACAAAAAAATATACCTTTTTCTCAGCACCTCATGGTACCTTCTCCAAAATCTACCATATAATTGGTCACAAGACAGACCTCAACAAATATAAGAAGATAGAACTAATCCCATGCCTCCTATCTGATCACTATGGAGTAAAAGTGGTCTTCAATAGCAACAGAAACAACAGAAAACCCACATACACGTGGAAACTGAACAATACTCTACTCAATGATACCTTGGTCAAGGAAGAAATAAAGAAAGAAATTAAAGACTTTTTAGAACATAATGAAAATGAAAACACAACATACCCAAATCTATGGGACACAATGAAAGCAGTGCTAAGAGGAAAACTCATAGCCCTGAGTGCCTCCAAAAAGAAAATGGAGAGAGCATACATTACCAGCTTAATGACACACCTGAAAGCCCTAGAACGAAAAAAAGCTATTTCGCCCAGGAGGAGTAGAAGACAGGAAATCATCAAACTCAGGGCCGAAATCAATCAAGTAGAAACAAAG